>NW_020229897.1:488931-788931 GCF_003227715.2 Harpegnathos saltator
ACCGGCGTGATACAGCCTTAACATTTTGTGCAATTAGATTCTTCTCTTTCGGACTTGTTAATCTACACAATAGTCGTTTATTATCTATCGATTATTCAAAGTAGAGGAAACGATCTTGTGGAAGCAGTGCGCGTTTGTCACAGTGCTAACTTCATGTTAGCGTCCATTAGAAAATAACAGCTTTGCACTGAATGTTAAGATTGTTATGCTAATCTATGAACTTTTCATCTTTACGACATGCGATATATAATACGGTTGAAATTTTCCATGATACAACCCAAGTCGAAATTTTGACTCCACACTACTCCTACGAATTCCGTCGAACTTGAAGGATCAATGGGAAAAATCCCTGGATATCACGCTGCATAAACTTATTGTCTTACCTTGATGCCGTATAAATCACTCATTGATATTTTCCTCACATTGACGTTTGAAAAAAAAGAAAAAAAAAAACGTTTCGTCTGAAACTTATTACGAATTATTTAATATTTTTGGATAGCTCAATGTGTCATTTACATTTTATCTTTATCGCATCCTAACATCACACGTGCGCAAGATACTGAGAGACACTCGCGAAAATACTGTTCAAAAAATTGAATAATCGCGTGTTAAGCGCGATGCCGGCGAGAGCCGTAATTAAGCAGTAATTCGGTGAAACATTTTGATCACTCGATAGGAATTTGAAGCAATGTAATACGTGTACTCGGCGTCGCGCTGTGTGTATCATTCGTCGGCTCGGGACGTAATGACTCGATCACGGGTAAGTATGCGAGACAGTACAAACAGGTACGCAACGCGCAAGAGTACTAAAACAATCGATGCCTTCGAAAAGAACAGAGCCATTTTCCGCCGGTTAGAAGCAGTTGTCGCTTGTCGATCAATGCCGAGCATATCCGGCGACGGAAAAATCACATCAATCAACATCCTCGACATATTCCGGATCTCTTCAAAGTGACTTGATTATCAGATTGCACACGCGGTACGCAACATTATTGCATCGTTCAAAGTTTAATCACGATACAGCCGACAAATTGTCGGACGGATAATAGGCCGCAAGATGCGGCAGCAGTCGGACTAACAAGACTTACAACTCTTTTTCTATCTCTCTTTTCAATTTCCAAACCCCATCGAAATTTCTAGCGTCTATTATATCGTTATATTGGTGAGAAATAATGATAAACAGATTATGAAAGAAAGTTTGTTGTTTTACATATACAGGGTATATGTACCGGAATCTTTTGGAAATGAAAAATTGTCAAGATTAATCTCAGATCAAACTGAGAAGAAAAATCTTACCTATTTGCAAAATGGTAAGGGACTTTTTTGTTCAGAACAACCTAATCTATGATTATATGACGGCTATTGTGCCTAGCGACAGGTTCATGATTTAGGGTTCAACGTTCAATATATTCATATCTATCGCTAGATACAATAGCCGTCATATAATTGTAAATTAGGTCATTCTGGACAGAAGTCCTTTACCATTTTGCAAATAAGTACGCAAATTTTCAAGTTATCAATTAAAAGAGCCTCTAGATATAGTCATTTTCAATTATTAACAAATTAATAATTATTGAGACTTTTAGAACATGTTATGTATATGATTTTTTTCTCTTTTTTTGATCTGATTAATTTTCACAATTTCTCGTTTTCAAGAGATCCCGCACACCGTGTATATATATATATATATATATATATAAATTATCCATTAATTCCTATTATATTATTTAATATTTCATTATTCCAGATTTTCTGCCTGCAATTGAACAAGTTATATAATCGATACACCGTTGAAAAAAAAATTCAATATATACAGACAGACTATTGAGATAATTGAACATTCAATAATTCTGAAATAAGCGCTTCTTCAAATTTCAATATAACAGCAGTAAATAGGCATTTCCAGTATCAAAAGACAACAACTTGCACAATGTTATACTTATTTTATAAGAAATTATTATTTCAAGTTCAATGAAAGCAGGATTAATGTGGAAGCGAAATTTCGACAGCGGAAAACGCGGTCAATTTTTTGCGCAGAGAGAGAGAGAGAGAGAGAGAGAGAGAGAGAGAGAGACGCATGACCGTGAAACGGATACACCACATATCTTCGGTCACTCAATGGATCGACTCTGACGAGTATTATTCTCCGAGTCGTTTCAAACGGATCTAATGTGTCATCGACCGCCGAAACCGTGCCTCGCCGGTGTCCGAGCCCTATTCAAGGTCCAGCGATCGCGCGACCTTAAATCATCGCCGATACCGTACGATTGTCGGCGGGCGAGCGGCACGGCGTGTATAGCCTCAATGGTCGAGCGAGTACGTTACGATACGCTTTTGGGACATCGTGAGTCACCGAGGTTGCATATCGCAACCAATCAAGGTATAAATCAGCATTTAATGTACCGTAAGATGAAGTCATACCAAGTCGGCAGAGCTAACTGCGCGCACTATAAAACATCCTGGCACCTTTTAGAAAAGATGATTAAGGAACATCTCATAAATATCCAAACTGAAGTTCAAGGTTTCCCCTTCTTCCTCTCCACCCTGCCCCCTCCTCTCTCTCTCTTTCTCTTTTTTCTTTTAAATGAGGTTCGCGAGATTGATTGAAAGATGTTGCGCGGTGGCGATAGATCACACACACACACAGCGTAATATCTTCCGATGATAAATTGGTAGTAATCGTGGATATTACGAAGAATTAACCCCGTTGGTGGAATTAATGGTAATCATAAAATCGCAAAAGTCGACGGGGCTTCGTCGAACGATGCTGGTCCAACGACAAGAGACCGACCTACCTAACGTAATTTAATTAACAGAATCCAAGTGACTTATCGCATATACGCACGTACGATGCATTATGAAGGATTCACGCAGGCCACCTGTCAGCAGCTGCAACTGCGCGCGGTGGACCGGCCGGCAAAATCGAAAGTTAACCGCGCCGTTAATTACGGGCGAGGGATTAATCCGATCGCTCATGATCCGGTGATTCATCGAATCGCTCTCGCGAGCGTGAAAACGTGAAAGCTTCCTTTACCGCGGCGGCGATAAAGCACTCGCGCGGCCACCGCCAAGAGAAAATTCGAAAGCCACCGGTCGTGAAAACCTGTTCGGTCGAGTCATCAGCCACGACTCCGTTCCGATCTATTGCACGAAATCTGGGCTAGACGCGTGTGGGAAAAAAAAAAAGAAAAAAAAAACGTGAAAGGGGGGAGGGCTTATCAGACTGGACGGCCTATTTGCGGCACGTGCCCCTTCGGGCCGAATCGTGGTATTCGATGTGCCTACAATACCGATCGGAAAGCCAAACGGGTGAGACGGAAAGATCTTGGCAAAGATCTTGCGAAAAAGCTTGTCGACAAAAAGCAAACGTTTCACAATGTTTCAGTAGCGAAGATGTGAGAAACAAATCAAGACGTACAAAATGTCCTCCCCTGGATCGACAGGTGAATTCACAACACGTCGACCATCGTATATACGGGGGGGACAATTTCACGCGTTAAGAAATCAGGTGTGCCCGAGCAGCTTCGCAGCTCCTGTGTCCCGTTGCATTACTATTTCATATCAAAGCACCGAGATGCTAGCGAGATTATAGCGGATTTCAAGCCGACTCTCTCGTTCTCGATACGTCGAGAGAATAATAGTGTCAATTTCGCAGGGACAGGACACGCTCGGGCTTTTCTCAGACAATGCACACGCCGCGCGTCGGCGTCGGTGGGCTCTCTCTTAACTTCTAAAAGCGTCGACGTTGATACAAAGCGATCACCCTGTACCAGAGACGTCACGAAGCAACTTTGCGATAGGTGTTCGTCACAACGGAGCAAGACTTCGCTATCTGGATATCTGTACGACTAGGGGGACGCGCGTAGCGGAAGAGCGTGTGCGACGTCGGGAGGCATCTGGAGGCATCGTGGTGGCGATGAGTCGCGGATAACAATATGCTCAGTAAACAACGATACGCGCAACAACAATTACTTCCGACTCGAGTGACTCGCGGGAGCTTTAGAGCTCGGTTGGCTCTAATTGTCTTCCAAATACTCCTTAAGAATCACACCGCCGACTCCTCTCTCGCTCGCTCTCCCTCCCCCTCCTCTCTTTCTCCTTCTCTCTCGCACACTTTCTTCCGTGCACGAGCGTCGACCCACAAGCAGTCTTAACATATTACGCCTGACGAGGCACATACGATCGGCCTGCGTAACGTTCCCCAGCCTCGGAGACAATGATTCCGCGGTTCGGCTCCCCCCCCCCCACGAAGCGGATATTTACCGCGTTATCCATATTTTTGCATTTGATACACCCTGCGACATCGATGAATATTGGTACTGTCACGTTAAGCGAGATCGGGATACTCGGGATACTTTCTTCTCTCTCACGTCGCGTTTGTTCCAGATAGATCATATGTTTCCTAACGTTTTACGTCTTCCTGCTGTATTCTCAATTGCGCAGTTAAGCGTTAAGCGACTTGAAAGTCCGCGTGTCCGCGTTGTGCGTGTACTCTTAAAAACAGTTAGGACTCTCCGGCTGATTATCCGGCGCGATAACGAGCACGCATTTTCCACGCATAATCCGTTCAACGCCGCGACAAACGAGGAGCTCGAAAAGTAAACGACCTAGGCGGCCGTACTCCCTCCTCCATTTGCATTATTTCGTTGCACTTGCAAATTAGTGGAATTTCAAATGAAAGCGTCGCTACGGCGCGCGATTACGAGCCGGCGCGCGACGCGCATTAATAAAACTCGCGGCGCACGCCGCGAGAGAAGAGCTCTTCTTGCCGTTATTTTTTTAGTCACGCTCGGTCCAACGTTAACTCGGCCGCGTCTCGTAATCGCTCGACGGGGGACGCTTTTTCGACGATATACATCGATCGACGCGGATACATCGTGGCGTTGCCACGAAACGGGCAATTAGGGGAGGACGTCGAGGCGTCTACGCGGCGAGCGTGAGGAAAGTCTAGCGCGGCGCGTGGGACGAATTGAATTTGCGAAGTAAATCAAGCGTGACGTTATGTCACCGCGAGTGCGCGCGCGTACGGTCGATCGCCAGGGTCAGCCGTGAACGTACATCGCCGCGCGGTAGGCAAAGCCGGGTGTGCACCCGTGACATTTTCAACCCCCCCGTTCGTTCGGTGAGGAAAGGTTCAAAGGTCGAGGAATGGCTGCCGCCGACTGCGGCAGCGCGCCGTGCACGTATTTAACACGCGATATTTTCAAAGGAGGATATCGACTCTCTTCCGAGTCTCTTTTATTCGCCGGCTCGTTCACCTTCGACGCGCGCTTTCGAGTGCATTTCCGGGTGAAGTTTCTTTCAACGTGGCCGGCGAGTCTTTCTCCCGCTTATTCCCGTTGACTGGTCGACGTCGAGAGAGGAAGAGCCGAGATATTCTGATATTTTTCGCGGGTATGAAAATTGTATGCGAATCGCGCTTGGTTCCCCCATTAAATGATGACTACGCGCTGCGAGATATACATCGAGTCGAGATAAACGTTTTACAGCGTATTTCATCGAGTTTGGCTAAAAAAAATTGTCAAAATGAAAACTCGGCTGTTATTTGTTCGAGAGCGCGCGCTTGTGCGGTGTATACTTTTTTTTTCGAGAAAATCCCGATCCGAAACTGACGACAAACATTGAAATGCGAGGTAACAGGGTATAATCCACAGAGTAAAGGCAAATATTTCGAATTTATCTCATATCTGCGAAAACGTTGCGGAATGTTGACCCATGCCGGTAACATTTCGGCGAGCGGCAAACGCGCGTCCGCTATGCCAAAGTTTCCCATTGTCTCCGGGGGCGGGGAGGATTGCGCAGTCGTCCGAGACTAGGATGCACAAAGGACCAGAGCGTGGTCTTTCGCGGTCTTCGCGAAAGTACTCGCAAATCGGATTTCGTGCTACTTACTTTGGTGTTTGTGACGTGGTCGGCCGGCACAGACTCGGGAACAGTTTGCAGGGTGCTCCGCATGGTAGCGGACATTGTAGGCCAGCCAGTTTCACTGCCTCAGACCCTCCAACGCTTTGTCGATGCACCCCTCTCTCTCCTCACGCCTGGAACAAAGAAAGGACGCGAACGTTCAGCCCGTGGGATTAATAGACCGGCTCGGGCCCTTCGGCCCTTTTCGGAGAATCAAGCGAGGACGTTAATCTCTGGTGAGCGGAGTCGAGAGAGAGAGAGAGAGAGAGAGAGAGAGAGAGAAAAAAGAGAGGGATGCGAGGAGAGAAACGCGACGTGACCCGAAGGTGAGGTCATCCGTGAGTCATTAATGATTCAAACGACTCGCCGATGAGAAGAAAAACGAAATGCCGGTAATATTAGCGCGAAAGTAAACCCAACGGTTCCGATGATCACCCATTTACCCCTCTCCGGTGAAAGGTGGAAAAAAAGAAAGAAAAACAGAACGCGTTTCAGATTAATCCCGAATACATGTACGAATATAAGATACACGAATACGGACATCTCGCTAAGCGCTCAAATATCGATGTGTCGATTTGACGAGATAGAGCGAAACTCGGCCGTTCAAACCCGATCTCGCTCTCTTCGTCATCGCGTGCACTTTACTCTCTCTCTCTCTCTCTCTCTCTTTTACCGCGGAATAATTATCTTCTCGGTAAACTAATCGCCGACGCTCATCGAGGTTAGAGCCCGTTCCGGCGAGCGATCGATGATCTCATTTTCCTCCAATTTAGCGCGCGCGCCAGATCGATCTCGGTCGATACGGCGGCGCTGATTGACGAAGTGCGCTTTATCAATCGGTATGCACGGTAAACCGTGGCTTCAATTACACGCAGGTATTATCCCCGCGTGCATGCGATGCACGCATTCACGGTGCATACCTATCAGCCGATTGTCGCGCATACGCACGCCGATCAAACCGTGAAAATGACGTTAATGCGCGACGCGGTGTCGGCTCGCTCTCTCTCTCTCTCTCTCTCTCTCTCTCTCTCTCTCTCTCTCTCTCTCTCTCTCTCTATCTCTGTCTCTCGCAGAGACACAATGTAAGACTAAAGCGATCAAATGAGTGCCGCCCAGAGCGAAGGGTAGTGAAAATACCCGCTAACAGGTTTTCGTCGACCGTCGCACGATGAGTCACCGCGAACCAGAGGCTATTATTATAACTAGTCGCGAGTGTGTCGCACGTGCATTCGCGAACGAAATGTACAATTATAATATTTGCAAATTAATAGCAAGTCGCGCCATTGCCAAGGCGATACGTTTGAAGTCTCGTCGCGGCGACTGCGGTCTTTTAGGAATGCAACGACTTTAACGTTCATCACAATTTTTATTTTCGTCCTTTGCACTCCGTCGGTTCTCCCTCGCTGCGAATTGGATGTTGCGTGTGTGTGTGCATACACACACACACACGCACACACACACAAATATCGAATACCGTACGGATGCGCGTAATCGTAAAAATTTCGGACGAGTATTGGGTAATAACGTGTTCGGCCGGTCGACAAACAATACCGGTCACGCTCATTCCACGTAAAATTCACGCATATGCCGCACGTGCGGTCGCGTACGGCGGTTTGAAAAGGGCTAAAAAGGACGGGCTCGTTCACGTTCGACCTAACTGTCGAAACGGCTTGCCGAGCTTGCACAGGTAAGCGAGAGTGAATCATACCTTGTAGCACAACAGCTACGGCGACGGAATGTAACATCGGGCCAACTGCGAGCTCTTGCATATCCAACCGTACCAAGATACGTTCGTATGTTACAATTCTATTTATATGCCGGCACCACAGAGAGAGAGAGAGAGAGAGAGAGAAAGAAAGAGGGACAGCGCGACGATGTTTACGTTCATCAAAAACACGCCGAAATGTCCATATCCCGTGGTTACGAATCGGAGAATCGCACGCGTTAAGGTCACTTTCGTAAGAACGAATTGGACGGAGTCTCTCTCTCGTACGTGTTTCCTTTGCGCGATTTATCTCAATAAAGTGTGATAGCCGAGTCGTGTACACGGCCACGTTTATGTCGATAACGACGGAGGGGAAGAGGATGGGAGAAGGATCACCGCGAAATCGTCGCGACAAGAACTTTTTACAAAAATACATGTTCCGGACGTGGAGGAAAGGATTTAAAATTAAAACTAAAATCTTGGAAATATACTTCTCGGTCTTTTCTTTTTATTGACGTTATATATATAGTTAAAGCGGTTATCGCATGACCTTAATTGGCACGAATCGATCTGTACCCTCTCTCGGGAGTCTATCTCTTAGAGAGTATTTTATTGGGTGCAAGATACTTCGATCTCTCGTGAGAATTTGTATATTTTTCTCATCATTCGCAGCCGGGGAAATCAGAGCGGAAAGAGAGATAAAGAGACAGACAGGGAGAAACGGTGTGTTTATACAAATTAACTCGGAAAAGTTTTCGTCGAAAAGAAATATCGGAAAAAATCGCCGCCCTACGGTTCTACGGCGCTCTCATTTCGAGTTTTACCTAAGGTTTTTATCTAATCGAGCAGAACAAGATGTCTACGGAAATAATCGGCAGCGGGGAAAAGAATGCGCCGTAGAGGAAAAAAAAAAACCAGAAAGAAATAATACATGTGAGGTGACCCCAAGCCTACAAACAGTAACTATTTTCAAGGAACGTTACACTAGAAAAAAAAAAATGTAGTATCTTTAACAAAACTGTTTAGTTGAGGCATTTTTTGATAGTAACCAAATATCTTGTTTTATTTAACAAAATATTTAGTTGTCTCAACTAAATATATTTTTCTGCTTTGTTCTCTGGACCAAATATGATTTTGTTCTTAGACTTCGTGTATAAAAATGAAGCATTTTAGTTATTTTATCCATAAAAATTACATAATAACGAAATATTATTTTACATAAATAATGCCCAATGGATACTATTTTGTCTTTCTGTGCTAAACTTTAGATTTTTAGACTAAAATTTAGATTTTACATATTAAGAAAAACTTACAGTATTTTTAACAAAATTCATACATTAGTTAAAGCTTTCTGGTTGCTGTAACAAAAGTATATTTTAACTAAATTATTTTGTTGTTGCAACAAAATTTTGCTTCACGCAACAACACATTTTTCCTAGTGCATCGACGGATTTTCTTGCGCACAACATAATATCTTCAAATATCCTCTCTCGCGAAAGAAATCTCTAGTTGACGCACATTCCCCGCGTCGAGATGAGAAAAGATTCTGGAGGATGTACACGTGTAACAAATGACCGAGGATGAAATGGCCGTTGTACTTTCTCGCCATTTGGAATGTTTTCTTAAAATTCCGTCCGTGAGTAATAACACGACTAAAGATCAGGATCGCAACGTGACGTTACGTTGGCTCACCCACCCTGTGATCTTCCTCGTGATTGGTCGGATGAAACAAGATTGGCGAAAGTCGTGCCTCGGCGTTCAGACAACAATCCCGATGAGCATTATCTTCTCCATTACGTGAGAGAACGATCTGCCTATTGCTTTCAAATCGAGCGGATTTCGCCACGCGAGGAATGACAAATCTGCGAGAGAACGTGCCGATGGATGATAGCATATTCAAGATGCGAGCGAGTGTGTGCTCTCTTTCAAGATCGACGTATGAAAATCAACTCCGACCTGCTGCTGATCGCGCGAAAATGACGTGCCAATATTTCTGGCCGAGACTAGCGAAACGTTCGCACCTAAACCGTACGATTGTTCAAGACGTCCGATTAAGACGGTTGTTCCTCATTTTTACCCACGAGTCCCCACGATTTCCACGAGTTTACCCAAGTATCGTAAGTTTACCCAAGTACCGTCAATTATCTGCCGATGGACACCACTCTCGGCGGACGTTTGGCGAGAACTCGTCAGCCGATATTTGCGTAACTTTTTCCCCACTTGGCGCGCAAACAATAATTACGCGCGCACACGTGTGTGAAGGCTAATGAATATTAAGGCACGTTCGAGAAAGCGAGATAGCCGTCCCGCGCGCACTTTGCGCGTACTTTGCGCAGCGGCACGTGACCGGGAACGAGAAATTAGAGAAGAAATTATACGAGGGACTCGCGCCGCGGCCTCGGCGAGACTCGAGACGAGCCATCAATGCCGACGTAAAAATAAAAAGGTAATTAGCCCCGATTATACATCCAGAGTAAGAGAGAAATAATTATACTTGAATTACACGACGTGGGAAAATTACGAGCCGACTTAATGGTAACCATCGTCAAAACTGCGAAATTATTGGGTACGAGGCAACAAAGTTCATCGAGAAGACCGAAACCTGTTTGTTCAGTCGGCATTTGCGCGCTCCGAACCTCACAATTCTACAATAAGAGGCTTTGAGACTGCCGTGTTTATTTTTCCCATCATCAGACTTGTCAGTCTCCTTGAGTCCACACGACGTTCTCGATATCGTTCGCTCGCTCTAGATAATTTTGAACGATACTTCAAATATCTGACCTATGAGAGAGTAACACTGTCTAAAGTTACATGTGTGTGTGTGTGTGTGTGTGTGTGTGTGCGTATATGACACGTCATTTTTCCTCCACTAACGGAACTGCCGCGAGAGACTTTCGCCGGGAGAGCAGGAATTCTCGGATTGAAGAGGACAATGCTCGCGCGGGAAAAACGCAGCGAGACCGTTTGTCAAGCTCGCGTGAAACAACGCGGGAAAGACTATCTCGCGCCGCGAGAAATGGCGCGAATCGCGCGAGTGCCGCTGAGATAACGACCCCTCGGAAGAGACCGTAAAAGTTCGCGAGCGGGGCGATCGTCTCTTTACGAGTGAGCGTTACTTCGCAATTAAACGCAATTAAATACCGCCGACTCGAGGTCCATATCTTGCGTAAAAGCGCGACAGCGGCTTCCGAGAATCGGCGTAACTCTGCCCGGCTCGTATTTCGCGTCGATAAATAAATTCGAACGGCGGCGTTTCCGAGACGATGCGAGGACTCCTCCCCCTCCCCCCCCCCCGCCGATCGCACGAGAGAGCGTGCATCTGCATCGCGTGCAACCCTTTCGCAAAGCGAAGGGCATAAAGCTGGGGCTATAAAGTGAGAGGAGGATCGGCAGCACGCTTCCGCCTCTGGTCGACCGCTCGGCGGCACAAGCCGCAGACACGGCCATATAAAATATTAAAAGACACACGCTGTATATTTTCTTTTTCGGCTTTTTGTCCGGCGCTCATATTTCACGAGCTGCGGCGTTCAGCACGACTGATTACGCACGCCGGGGACGGACATTCGACAACTTCATTTATCTCGTGCGCGATTCTATCTTCGGATAGACTCGAACGCGATCTCTGAAACGGCGCGAGTATACGGACCGGTGAACAGAAGAAACTCGACGATTTGTACACAAAGTCGACCGATCCGTCATTCTTGTCGTCTAAAGGAAATTGCATCCGAGGAACGTGGGCGAATTTTTTTGCTCAACGTTTTGACGCATGGGTTCCCGTTGCTTCGCTCTGTCATACTCCGAGAAATGGAACACGCCGAATTCCTCGCTGGTGAATGTCTCGATTAATCTGTGGCTGATTTCCGGACGAATGAAATTTAGCCATTAATCATCCTTGCTTGGTTAACGAATCCCTACCTCTTTCTACGAGTTTAACGAGTGATATTTCAACTGCGTGTCTTTCGGCGAACTCGAGAGATAGACTCGCGTTTCTTCTATTAAAAATACAAAAAGAAAATTATTAAAAAAGAAGTTTATGCATTCTCGTCTCGCGTCGTTTTGTACATACAGCAGTCTATTAAACATTGTGGATCTTCATAAAGCCCGGTTTCAGTAAAACAGTTTACGTTCTCCCCCTGTTAAGTAATCTGCATTAAGAATATATGTAAATGCCTGTGCGCACGCGTGTGTGAGAAATCACGTGCTTAATTAAGGATACTATTGTGCCAACGTATCTACGGGTCCGGCGCAACAAAATCTCGAGCGGCTAAAGGGGGATTACGCGACGGGAATCGCGGCGTACACACGGAAGCGCGTGGCACATGCAGCTTACGCGTGCAACGGCAATATGACGTCATCGTGGGTTTTGATAGATGGCCATAGGCGACGGCGGTGATAACAGCTGCAGGACATTGCGCGGTCGCCGCGAAGGAGCGATTGTCGCGTGGCCTTAAAGAAAATGCGACGTCGACAAGACGTCGGCGAGACGTCGTTTCGTCGCGAACAGGTGTGTTTCGAATACACTTTCGTTCCGCGGCCACCTGCGAGACATTACCGCTAATTATAGAGCGGACTCGCACGCGCAAATTTCGAAACGCCGGCTGATTTTCGGGAGTAGACGTCGCCGCTTCGAAACGTCGTCGTTTCGACGATAACGCAACGATCCACGGGACATCGTAATTAGCGCGACGCTGCTAAGCAGGAGGGTTGTGCGACCGAGCGCGATGATGTGATGTCACGGTTATTGCAGCGTTATGACTAAAGCGCGATTACCGCAAAATGGCACTGGAGATAAACCTCGCGTCTTTCATTTTGTTTAGCATACGAGAAAGAAGAAGCGGCGGTAATCGCTGCGCCGTGCCGTGCCGTGTCGTGTCGCAAGCATCGAGGAGCACCACCCGCGGCGCCGAGGAAACTCACGCTCGAGTTCTCTTATTATTATCTAATATTTCGAACTCGATATCACTCGGAATTATGTAAGCGTCACGATCGATATGAATCTTCTTGATCGGCGAGACACGATCGGCCGTAGGAGGCGCGAAACTGCGACAGTGATCAGACTCGAGAGGCCACCTGTAGAAACCCGGGCTGAAAACCGGGCAAAATGCAAATTGCCCGGTTAAAAAATCGCGAGATAACCGCGCGCGCGCTCGCAGGTGCGCGAGCAGAAATCTAGGGTACTCGGAGTCACGCGAAATTAGGTCCTAGACCACCGTCCCTATGAACTAGGTCATCGGTACACGCGCAGTTAGGGCATGCGATGCCAGGGGCGGCTGCGGATCTCGCGGAAACCGCTGCAAAATCCAAGATATCTCGCCGTTTTTCATGCGCCGAACGTTAGAAATTGCCTCCGGACAATCTCTCTCGTCATCCTCGTTAAATACAACGATACGAGTCAGCAATGCTGCATTTTTTTACAACTGAAACCCTTCGTAAGGTCTCTGTGCGATTGTCAGTTGTGCGCGCGCGTAGATTCTCACTGGTTAACCTGACGCTACACTAGGAAAGGGAATTTAGTATTTCTAACAAAACTGTTTAGTTGAGGCATTTTTCAATATGCAATCAAATATCTTGTTTTATATTACAAAATATTTAGTTGTCTCAACTAAATATATTTTTCTGCCTTGTTCTCCGGACCAAATATATATGATTTTGTTCTTAGACTTCATGTATAAAAATTAAGCATTTTAGTTATTTTATCCACAAAAATTACATAATAACGAAATATTATTTCACATAAACCAAAATAATGCCCAATGGATACTATTTTGTCTTTCTGCGCACTGAAAGATTAGATTTTATATATTAAGAAAAAATTACAGTATTTTTAACGAAATTCATATATTAGTTGAAGCTTTTCGGTTGCTACAACAAAAGTATTACGTTATACGAACAAACCGTAATCGAACATGATATTTGTTTACAGGAACTAAACAGTTCTGTCGGGCATATTTTAACCAAATTATTTTGTTATTACAACAAAATTTTGGTTCACGCAACAATACATATTTCCTAGTGTAGTTTTCCTCGCTGGACGAGAAAGGAACCGACACGCCGCCACTCAAGTATAAGAGTTTGTCAGACGACACACACGTTAGACGCACAGCAAAATGCAAGCGCCGGGAGAGCTTATCGAGCCGCCCTGGCCGGTCCTGTTAACCGCGTTTGCGGCGTGTGATCTGTGCGTGTGTGAAAACGCCGCCGCCACCACCCGTCGTTATCGGGGCCGTCATTCCGGCGATTCCGCCGTACTAGCGACGTACGGTTCGCGTCTCTCGAACGCGCGACGATTCCCGCGGCGGAATTGCGTTAGCACACAAGTAGTGAGGAAAGGTATTACATAAAGCTAGAACCCCGGCTTCCATAGCGTAATCCAAGAATAAATCGCTGCCGGGCGACTCGCTCGCGTCGCTAAGAAGATTACTCTCTATCCGCTCTCGTCTCTCCGCAGGTGTCGTCGCCAGTGTTCTAAAGGCGAGCTTTGTTCACTTAGCCAGCGTAAGTAAACGACGATAAGTCGTCGATCGGCATTTCGCGTACGACGTGAGTGTATTGTTGGTGCGACGCGAATAATAAACGCCCGAAAGGCTTACGAGAGATTGAACAGCTTGGAAGAGACTGTATATGATGTTGCAGCGCGCGTAACGTGTAATTTACGAGATGTTCGGCAGATATCGCCTCTTCTTTCCCACCTGGAGAGACAGAGAGACAGACAGACAGACAGACAGACAGACAGACAGACAGAGAGAGAGAGAGAGAGAGAGAGAGAGAGATTTCGACGCATCGACACTCCGGTCGATCTCGTATCGTGCGCACAAACAAATAACAATCACCGGTTGTCTTCAATATTATTGTACTCGTCTCGAGCAATGTTGCAAATTTAACAGAAGAGAGGAAAGAATGAAGAATCGCGTGACGACGACAAGTTTCATGTCTCAATGACACACGTACGAGTTCGTGCTACCCGTGACTGCCTAAATTTTGCTTCCTCATTACGGTCGCTGAAGCGCTGCCGCGGAAGAGCGGCTATTGTTAACCGAAACTAGACAATCGAAGTTTGCAGGCGGCGCGCGCGTGCGGCACACACAGGCCCTGCGCGCGCGATAATTACATCGCCGCGTACGCGCGCGCACTCGCGCGAGGGTAAAACGACGACACCTGCGGGGATGTAACGTTTAAGAGAGTTCTTTTATTCCGGCAAGACGGTGTGATTTATCGTTGGGTGTATCATTAGGAGAACAATGACTACGTAACGCGAGCGGCTCGCCGTCGCGTATCACAGCTATGCGCGCTTTGCGGCGTATGCACGCGCGCTTGTGAAAGTATAAAAAGCAATTAAAGCAGAATGTAAGGCGCGAAATAAGCGGGGGATATATGTACTTCCTGATAATAAATTCTCCTCCTCCTCCTCGTCGCCGGGCAAATCGCGCGCCGCTTTTCTAATTCATACACGCCGTTCTTTGCTCCCGCACAAGCGAGACTTTCGACGCGAAAACACGACGTGAAATTTATGCCTCGCGTGGAGTTTTCGGCTGAACTTCATCATTTTCATCCCCCCAGCCGAGTTCTCTCTCTCTCTCTCTCTCTCTGCCTCCTTCCCTCTGCGCGATATTATCGCGATATTTTATCGCGGTAAAAGAAATGCCCAAGGCGTATCGATCATGTGTTAACCGCCGTTGAGCGTCAATGCGTAAACAATAACGCGTACGAGCGTGCTCGTCCAAACCAGCGCTTTCTATGTAATTATAGAGAGTGGAAAGCGACCGCTGTTTATTCTTTATCGTTGACACATTTCGATGCACGCCGCGTCGCTTCGATACCTCCGCTAAACCGGTAGACATCTGTTTTATAACGATTATTTGCTACGTTTCGAAACACGACTACCCGCCGACCGAGCTCGCTCGCTCGCTCGCTCGCTCGCGATTCTCGCTACGGCAGATTTAATTTTTCGTTCTTACGTTGCGCGAGGTACGACACAAACGTGTACGTGCAGCTGTTGTTATGTTAACAAAGAAGGCAGATTCAGAAGTAAAAGAGAAAAAGAAGCGTCTGTCAAATGGTGGCAGTGCGCGGTCGGATGTGCGCAGTCGGGATGCTTCGAAGAACACGCGACTTTGGCTTTATAAAAGATTCTTTTCGAGTTACTCCGCCAGTATTTCAGTTACTACAAAAATAGGACGGCTAAGGTGGCACACGTCAATCGAGTGTTTCGCTTGAAGTTCACGGTTTAACGGCTGCAAACTACATCGCTGCGAGATAATGTGGGTTGCGCTATTGTTGCAGCACTTAGCGTCTCATTAATGCACCTTCGGCGACGTCGACAAGCGAGAGTTTGACGCGAGTTTATTCGGAGTCGCCGAATGATATTATGGCAGTGTGCCGACCACGAAGAGAGGAGGGAAGAGAGGAGAGGAGAGGAGAGGAGAGGAGATACGAGACGCGCTCGATAACCGCGCGCCGGTATCCCAGATCGAACGAATCCGACACGCACGCGACGGAAACGGGCGATTTCATTTCCCCGGCAACGAACCCCGAAAGTCGTCTCGTCGTCTCTCTGTCTATAATTCTCGTCGCACATCCGCGATCGCACAAACGCAAACGCGTGATTCTCGTGCGGCGTTGAAATTACACGGATGAATTCCACCATCGGTATTCAGCATCCACCACCTTCGCGAGCGGAGAGTTGAGTTAGGTTAGGTTAGACTCTGGGAGTTAGGTTAGTTTGGATTGGGTTAGGTTAGGGTGTCTATTCGAGAATTCGCTGTTCGAGCGAGCAAGATATTCTCTCTCTCTCTCTCTGTCCCGGCTAATAGAAGTCTCGCAGTGAGTTTCAAACGTGGCAAACGTAATTCTCGATGCGCTCGGCAATAAAACCGCGAGCGTGAACTTTACGCTAATATTTAGTATAGGGCAGCCACGTTTATATGTAAACGTGGGACGCGGAGCACAACCCACCTTCGATCACGACGTAATTGCGGGGCCTTTATCGCGCCCAGCTGTTTAACACTTCACTGTCTTCCGTCAATGGAAAAAATATATTTTTTACCGTAATGTTACCTAATGTTAGCACACTGAAAGCTCCGATCACCAAAACCGATTTACCTGTGTTCCCTGAACAAATCGTCACGCAAGAAGAGGGAAGGCAACGAGCATCGATATATAGAATCCCATGCGAGATCTCAACTGCGAGCAGTAAGTAAAGCCACTCCCTCAAGGGAGCGAAGAATATTTCGTCTCGTCAGAGAGACGAGACCGGTGACAGACGAAAATGTAAGGTTAGAAAGGCTACGGACAACGAGCTAAAATACGTGAGAACGCGGACAGGGAGAGCATGAGCTGAGGGCGAAGGAGACAGAGAAGGAGAGGGGGAGAGAGAGAGAGAGAGAGACAGAGAGAGGGGCAGGAAGCCTCCTCGGAACCAAATCGAGAGAGAAAGAGAAAGAGAGAGAGAGAGAGAGAGAGAGAGAGAGAAGAGCAAGAAAAGCGAAGTGACTACTCCTCGCAGCGAGCTCGGCTGGCTAACCGCCCTCCCCACCCAATTTTTTTGGACACTTACACCGTGCACTCACCTACGCGCACACACACACTCCTTTTCGCACGACACACGCACAAATATGTCCATATATGCATGCATGTAGAGGGACGATACGAGCTACTACTCATCCTCGTTTCTCTCCCTTTGCACACCCACCCTTCCACCCTCTCTCTCTCTCTCTCTCTCTCTCTCTCTCTCTCTCTCTTCCTCCTGTCTTTTTTTATATATTGATAATAAATACATACGTGTAGAGATGCATACATGCGAGCTAAGTATGGCTCAAGCGGCGTACACACCATACACACACACACGCTCCCCGTGGCAGGCGAGGCGGCGACGGCGACGGCGGCGACGACGACGACGACGACGCCGATAACGTCGGCGAGTATGAGGACGTACGATGACGAAGGTGGTGTCGACGTCGACGACGGTGATAGTAGTAATAATAGCAGTGGTGGTGGTGGTAGTAGCAATGCTGGTAACGATGTATGCTAGCTGACCCGTGCGCTCTCGCGAAAATGGTAAGCGGTAACACTAGGTAGAGCGACAGTGGCACCGACGACTCAGGCCTCCGTCAACACGCGCGGACGACGGCGACGGTGACAGCGAGGCTTCGCCGGCGAGAACGAGAGAGACGGCCGGAACACGGTGTTCGCGTGCCTCCTCGGTGGTGGCCGCACATCGGAGGCGGTGGTGGAGTCGCGGGTGCGGGTGCGTGCGTGCGCGCGCTCGCGAGCGCTCACGGTCGTTCGGTGTGTCGCTCCGTCCTTCTTCCCCTATATAATGCTCCTCTCGTTCTCCTTGTACTTTTTCTCTCTCTCTCTCTCTCTCTTTCTCCCGGTCGGTTGGTCGCTCTCTCGATGTTCACACGAAGCTGTCTCGGATATCTTTATTTGCAATTTCTCTTTTCTACTCGCATATCCCTGCGTGTTCACGAGCACGACGTTGTTTACGATTGATGTGTTTGATATTGGCTGTCGTGTACTGATTTCCGCGAGCTCAGAAGGATTCTCTCCCGTACGCTTAATAAACGCTTTCTCTCTCTCTCTCTCTTTCTCTCGCTCGCTCGCTCGCTCGCCCGGTCGCTTGCTCGCTCACTCGCTCGTTCGTTCGCTCGCTCGCTCCCTCTCTATCTCTCTCTCTCTCTCTCTCTCTCTCGCTCGTTCTTTTCCCCTGCCGTTCTTACCTCAACCGAACTCCGTTTTGTCCTCGCTCGTTTCTTTTACTCACGTTCGTTTCTTCCTCTGTCCTCCTCACTCGCTCGTTCTTCTACCGCTTGTCCGTCAGTAACCTAGAAAGCGGCCACGGCGGCCATTCAGGATTACGGGACTCCGTCCGCACGTCCGCCTTGTCTCGCCTATCGTGGAGATCGAGTGGCGGCTCTCTCTCTATCGTCTTCTCCTGTTCTCTTTCTCTCTCTCTCTCTCTCTCTCCGTCTCCTCCCACCTTCTTCCTCTCTTTCTCTTCTCGAACTACCGAACGAGACGCCGCACGATATCTCTTCACGGTTGCTCCCAAGCAAGTTTCCTTCACGTCCCTTTCCGTCCGCTCGAAGAGCGCGTTCGAGGAGGTCGAAGATGATGCTGCTCACGCTGTTGTGAGCGCATGCACGTTCTGTTCGCCCATTACGGTGCGCGCCCCGCCACGCTTGTTCAGCCGTTGCACGCTACAGCTCGAACTTCCCTCGCGGTTGCACGGTAACGTCGGTTTCGAGCGCACGTAGAGACCACGACGGGAAGGTTCGTTTCGCGGAAAGACACGAGCACGATTGCGACGCGCTTCGACACACACACACATACACACACACACACACACACACACACAACAGGCGAGGTTTTCGCTCGCTGATGACGCTCACCCAGAGTTCTACACGGGCACCGGCGCGATTGTAACCGTTGCGGCTACTATCGACACACTGTACTCTTCCTCTTACTCTCTCTCTTTCCCTCTCACTCTCTCCTCTCTCTCTCTCTCTCTCTCTGTCTTTCTCGGCACGCACTGTACTTCACTTTACTCACTGGCTGTACGTTCGTGGTCGCGATAAAGCGCACACCCTCACCACGGCAGATCGGTGAGGAGAGACTGCGAGAGTACCTTGGGTGTGCTCGAGGCGGTTACAACGGCAAGAACGGCAGCAACGTCGTCGACGACGACGACGACGACGACGACACCGACGGCGACCACTACGATGGAAGCAGTGTGTTGCTGTTGCCTGCCGTGTCGCGCGGTATGGGCGCGGAAAGTACGCGACGTTACGGCGGCGCGTTCGGGCGGGCCTCAGCGCCAGGGATATTCGTCCATTTGTGACAGATTTTCCGTCCAAGATGCACCGCGTTAACGACCGTCCCCCACCTTTCGCCACATACAGACATCACCGCACTTCGATTTTTCAAGATGGCGACGCGCCGTCGTCGGCCCCGCAGGCGTGCAGCGCGTCGGCGCGAAACCGCGGCTGCGCACCGGCTCCGTTCATTCAGTTGCACGCTGACGCGCGCTTTTTGAATTCTCTCTTTTGAAGTCTGGCTGCATCGTCTGCTCGCAGACGGTATCACGCATCGCGTTGACGATTTTGAGTTTCAGTTATTCAGAAGAATCGAAGTGTGAAATAACGATGAGAAACAAGTACTTGATACTATACATTCGGTCCGAAATATGTTTCATAGTATGATCACGATTTAACGCTCGGAATTTGCTTAGTGGACTTGTCAGTTTAACCTATAAAATTATAACGTGATACCGTGATGAAACTTTCAAATTTAAGAATTGTAGGTATAAAAATTGTAGATACAAAATGAGAGTTGGGAATAATTTTTCTTGTAAAGTCGTGCTCCTCTGCAAAGCGACCGAATATTTTATAAATTCGTTTTATTCTCAGCGATTTATTTCTTAATAATAAGATAATAACCCGACATGCTTAGGTTTTCAGAAATAATAGGGTAGGAAATAGAATTATATGTTAGATACATACAATGTTGTATATATTAATATTTTTCCAGTCAGATACAACCTTAAAAGAGATCATACTAAATGTAACAAAACATTGCGAAATAAAAGGAGTTGCCACTTTAGCTACTTACTCAAGAGCAAAATATTTTTGCAATAGCTCTTCATATATGTCTTTGTCAGTTTTTAAAAATAAGCAGAAGATAACCCTGTCCATCTGTAAAATTATAAGAAAAATCCCATCCTGAGTATCAATAATTATATGTGAAACAATAGGATCATAAATTCACCAAATGTAAATTTGCAATCTTACAACATCCTTATTTTTGAGAAGGAACTTTTTGACTGTTGATAAAGCTACTTTGGCTGCTGGTTTTTGTGGGTATCCATAAATTCCAGTCGATATGCATGGAAATGCGATAGTGCGCAAATTATTCTCCTTAGCCAAAGCTAGACTGTTCTCATAACATTCCTTTAATTTGTCTGGTTTCTCACCTTGGGGGCCAACCGTATGAACAACATCTGAAATATCATTTGGAAATTGAGATTTGTAGTAGAACACCAAGATTACTTGAAACTTGGTTCTTTCGATAAAAATTACATTTAGCTGGTAGCATGTAGCCTCCGGTAATTTTAGCCTCGCCAACTCGGCATCCTCTTAGTGTTGCGCATTCTTTTTTTAAATTTGATCCTGCTGCTCTGTGAATAGCTCCATCAACTAGAAAGGTATTTGTATCAACAAAGATACCATATATGTTGTATACAATACTTTTCATCGGGAACATCAAGTACCTCCACCACCTCCCAGTAAACTCGAGTTTGCAGCGTTAACTATGGCATCTATTTCAAGCGATGTTATGTCCCCTTGCCATATCGAAATTTTTGTAGCCAAATCTTCGTCAATCTCCTCAGTTTTTTTAAGATCCTTAATGGCAATGGTAGACTTGTTCTCATTCCAATATTCCGACCATGTGGGAATTTGATCCAGAGTAATCACCTGTCCCTTGTACAAAGCCCTCTTCTCTTCTACCGGCATATTCAAGAATTTTTCTAATTACAGAAACAACAGAAGGATACATTAGAATATTCACAACTGCAAGTCAACTGCATTCGCTATTGTTCATTTGATCACTAGAGATCCATCAGAGGCAATTGCTTACTCTTCTCTTCTTCGAACGACATCTTTCCCTCAGGTTTGATCGATGCGGAGGAGTTTGCTCTCGATAAAAAATTCTGAAGAATACGGGAGCGTTTGGGGATGCAATTAGCGACGGTCGCCTAGAAACCAAAAGCAGTTCTCGGCAGAGCTCACGCAGGACTTTGCAAGTTCGTGTCTCTTACTTTCAGAACCAGCATATTCTATGCCATAAAATGACTCAAGGAAGTCTTGTCAGCCACTGACGTTCCGTTTCCGCGGCTGATTACTAAGTACCAATACCTCGTACCCGCGTTTGACCGCGAACTGCGACAAACTCGCGAGTTACGCAGAAATACTATTGTTTCGCTCGTTTCTCAGTCGCGTTCGTAAGAGACCGGCGATGGCCATTTCCCTATCAACCAGCCGGCGATGAGGCAACCGTTGCCATCTCGCGGCGTTAGTCCGCTTCGTACTGCATTTTGTATTGCGCTCTCCGCACCGAGAGATGTCATCTGACAGCAGCTTGGGGAACTGAACCTTTCTCGCGATCGTAATTACTCGATGGTAATTTATTTTCCGTAATTGGATGGGGTCTGAGGAACGCGTGAGATCTTCCAGGTACGTTTCTTTCGGCGAAGGATATACTCAAGTGCAATAACGAGATTAACGGTTTTTCATAAAAACGCGCAGCGAAACATTAAAGGATAATAAAAGGATAAACATTAGTATAACGAGAGATAGATCGACGTGATGATACAATTTAAAATGTAGACATTTTATCGATGCGATAAAGTCGGCTCGATAAATACTTTCTCAAGTGGATAAGCTCCCCCGCTTATCAGTTCTCGTGCGAAAATGCCAAAAGAACGAGGGAAGATACATACACGGTCGCTGAGACAAAGAGAGAAACGACAGACGCATAAGCTGCGGCGGCGATCGATCGTCGGCAACAATAATAGATCAACATCGCGGTAAATCAATCGCGGTTGCCGAATCTAAATATAGCTCTTCTATCGTGGAATAGCATACTAATCTGCGCACAGGCTAATATACCATGCATACCGTCCTGCCTGCCGTCCAATTACCGTGCCGAACGGAAACGGCACAAGTTTTTGTTACGACCGGAATTGGAATCAATCGACATTCGCGTGGGTGTTTTCGCTCGTGGGCGTTCATGCGACAACGTGCCTTTGGGGAAGACATTAACCCACCCTATCCAGACTTCAGAGCATTTTGGCGGAACGCTCCTGGCACGTCAGTACCAAGCAAACGCCACCGACTCTGCGCTTTGGCCCTCTCGCTGAATGGATCGAACTCGTTGTGCCGATATCGTTCCGACGGAACATACCCGGAACGTCTCCCATGTCGTCTCCTGCGAAAAAAACCGAAGCGGAATTAAATGGGCGAAAACGAACAGGTGCTCATTCGCGCAAGTTCCCCCCACACGCGAAATCGACATTTCGTCTATCCGTGGCGGGAACTGAATATTTGATTTGAATATTTAATTTGGTCACGCGAACTCCCGTCTATACTTTGCCGAATAAACGTGCGGAAAATATGCGGGAAATATTTATTCTGACGTAAGCGGGCCGGATAACGAGTCGACGTGGTTCACGCTATTATTAACAAAAAGAAAAAGAAACTTTGGAATATTATATTTTTCCACACACGCGAGTCGCGCGCGGTGCTTTATGGCGCTTCGCAAAATCACGACGCCACGACTCGCCCGCCAATTTCCTTATAACACGCTTGACTTCGGTTTGGCGTGTTATTCCGTAATTTCCTTATTTAAATGAAGATCAGTTAATGCGAACGCGAACGCGAACGCGAACGTGAACGCGAACGCGAGGGGAGAAATGAGAAATCCGTCGCGCGCTGAATGCCTGACATTTTAATGCAGCACGGTAAATCGCGGAAACGCATTGCACTGCAATTATGTCAGCGCATACAATCATCGTAATCTGTACACGCATGTGTGCAATAAATAAATTTCCTTTATTCTGTAATGCAGACGACGCTAACTTTTCACGCGATACCGCGTAGATGCGATGTGTGTGCGTGTTGCTTGCATATCGCGACGTCGTGAGATCTTTAAAGAATTTTTTTATCACGCTCGCGCCGTACGGCTCGCCGAGAAAAATTCGGAGAACCCGAAAACTTCTCGAACTTCAGGTAACGAACTGCCCACGTGTTAGGTCAACGAAATACGACCCTCATGTGTGCCCTCGCAGCACCAGCATGTCGCCGCGCCTACCGCGCGTTACGTCGTCGTCTGCGATCGTCCGGCAGTGAAAGAGCGCTGGAAATTTTACCGTCGCAGCTCGCACGCGAATTATCTCGCCGGTTGTCCCCGGTTGTTTATAATTGAAGAAGTTTCAGAGAACGTCTCCTCGAATGTGTGTGTATTGCGCTGAATCCGCGCGCGCGCGCGCGCGCGAATACGCGCGAATGCGCGCGCGAATACGCGCGAATGCGCGCATTATTCTTCCTTAAGCTCATTTTATTGTCCGGCTACGGGACGAAGTATACTTCGCTATTGTTGAAGTTAAGATAGCCAAGGTCAAGGACGATAAAAGCAGCTTCACGGGGGCAGATTCGGCAAAACTAAATAAACGGTGCACCTTGTTCAAGTTCGTCTGTTGCGCGAATTATCTGAAAATCTCGCGATTAAAGGGAAAGAAATCACACAAAGGCGAGCCTTTTAAGCGCTCGTTGCATCATAAAGAATATCTCTCTCACAGATTTCCCAGCAGAAGTGTGAGAAAGAGATTGCACAGAGAACACCGGACGAGACGATTCATTTTCCCGTCTCCAATTTATTTCTCCCGGCAGAGAATATAATTTCGCAAGATGTGCCGAGACGTGCGGAAACGGCGCGATAATAAATCATTGTCCTCTCTCTCTCTCTCTCTCTCTCTCTCAGCGACGATTGAAGCCGACGAAAACGAAATTTTCTCCGCTTGTACATGACTATTTATACATGCCCGCGACACGGAAATGCGGGGTGAAGTCGCGGTGGACGTATCCGGCGCACGTAATATGAATGAACAGTCCTGTCGCCTGTAAATACGACGACGACGACGACGACGACGACGACGACGACGGGGACCGCGAGGAGCGGCACCGACGACGCCGACGCGGACACGTCGACGTCACCGACGGGGGAGTCGTGCTTTTTCCACGTTGTGCGGAGCGGCGGCCGCGTAGTAGCGCATGCTGAAAGCCTCGCTATCGATCGATCCGCACCCCCGAGAGCTTTCTCTCGCTTCTCCTCACAAGCCTCGCGAACGTCGCCACCGACCGCAACTGTTCCGTACGAGCGGAATCGGCTTGCGATCTCATTTCCGCGCACGACTCCTCGTGTCCTCGCTCTTCCGCATCCATCGGCCGTCAAGGGTGCGGACCAGCGGACGTGCGGACAGCAAACAGCAACAGCAAACAGCGGCAGCGACAGCGGCAACGCCATGGCACGTCGCGGCGAACACTCGAAGGCGATTTTCCTGCTGTGTGAGTTTCCCGGAAAATAACCGTGTAATTCCTGCCTCTTACAGGACTATCTGCGGACTATCTTCCGAGCCGCGGTATTTCTTGCAAAATGTGTGAAAATGTGTGACTCTCTGTGCCGATCGCACCGGGTAGAACCATCGCGCCATTGAACTCTTTAACGTGTAGAGAAGAGCGGAAATTTCAGGCAGAAATTTCGACTGTAATTGTCAAGAGATGCGTTTCGTTCGATGGTGGACGGATGGTAGAATGAAAGATCTCGCGTGAAACACGAGAAAGAGGGAGAATGTGGGAGTAAAAGAAAGAGAAAGGGGGAGGAGAAGAGGAGAGACGAAGGATACGAAAAGTCATTTTCCGCACGCACCGTGCGCGTCGAAGAATTGGAGCGCCGAACGTCGGTGATCCCGGAGGCTCGGCAAATCTTTTACCGAGTCCTAAATCTGTCGCAAAGTGCGAATCAAAATCGAGTCGCGCTTTGAAAATCTTAACCGTCGGAATCCCTACGCGGAATGTCTGCGCTCTGAGGAGTAGCATTTTCTCGGTACTTCCGGCAAACTCTATGATAATACAATTATAGCGCGACTGTAGATAGCAGAGCGCCAGCTATATGAACACCGCCGACGGGGAGACCGATGATCGTCCCTACGTGAGAAATGAAGTTTCTCATTTCGCGAGCACTTTTATGCAAATTGCACGATTGCTCGCGAAACTTTCGTATACGGTCGGCCGGCGATTAGTCCGCGAACTTTCTTAATATTCTCCGGCGCCCCGAGCTCGATTAATTTTCATTCGATTTAACGGAACGCGCGATGCTCTCTCTCTCTCTCTCTCTCTCTCTCTCTCTCTCTTCCTTCCTTCCCTTTCTCTTCGTTTATTTTGAGCGCGAGAGCAAGCTAAATTATAAAATATGCAAATGCAAGGAAACGGGCGATCGATTTTCAATTTGCCACATATGCCACACATATGTCAACCTCTTTGCTCATACATGTTTAAAGTCAATTGTACAACAGTCTGACTAGCGTGTCGTCTTGAAAGCAGAACCGAGGGCTCTTCCGCTATCGATTTATACAAGATAAATGTTCAACGCAGCGCGTACTGTAGCGTGCAACGACAATCATAATAACATTTTAGCGGAATTCTTTTTTGGTAGGGTGTGTCTCGGGCATAGCGTTCAGTATTCCCTTCCCTTCGTCGATACCGGGACAAGTGGACGAGCAACGTTACACCACACGGAGGACGCCGAAAGTCTTCGTGGAGATGCCTACTTCAAGGACGAGATCGCCCTTGGTAAGTACAGCTCCTCCTTCACACTCGCACTCCTTCCGTCGCGAGTGGACGACTGTCCTCTTCGCATCCCTCGAGAGTTCTCCTCGCGAACGCAAATATTTACACACTCGGATTTTTCAAACGATCGGACAACGATCGACCTTGATTTATAGAGATAATTTCTCTATCGCATATTTCGTCGTTCATTCGAGAGACGTTAATCGGCTTTCCCGTAATACCACCGTGATACCACAGCCAGCGATTCTCGCGAAGCATTTTTTCGTGCCACTTTTTCAAAATGTACTCGTCTAGTCCAATGGGAAAGTTTGTCTTTCCGATAGGCGAATTGTCCGATCGGGCGAAACAAGTGCTTTTTGGAGCTTGCACACAAAATTACCGGCAACCTTTCTATCCACGATCGTACACACATGGTGAGGTCCTTCGGACTCGTGCACTTTTCAGAAGTACGATGAAGTATATACATCTATACACACACGTGAGAGTAATTATTTAAATGGATTCACAGAAAACGATAATATATTCGTGACACAGAAGGGAGGAAATGAAGAGAGAGAGAGAGAGAGAGAGAGAGAGAGAGGTCGATTCTCGTGTCGGGTCGTGCATATCATGTATACATCTACAGACTCTAATGTCCTTCCAGTGGGCGGCGACCACTCCTTCCTACATACGCTACATCGTCGCGAATCCCGCGTAATCGCGTTACGTCGCGTTCATTATGGCGCTTATTTAACTTAATGCTGAAATCCGATAATTAAACGCGACGAAAGATTGCCCGCAGCGCCGTATTGATATTACATGGCGCAGAGATAGGGGGACAGGCGCGATTACGTGCAAGTTTTCAGGAAACTTCGAAAATCACGTCTTCGCGAAGGTTCCCGCAGTCTCTCCTCAAGGCTGGAACGGTTTAAAGCTGTCGGGCGGTCGCGTTCCCTGTAAAGTATGATAATGCGTGGAATTCATAAAGTGTGTGTGTGTGTGTGTGTGTATGTACACGCAGGGCAGTTCTATCGAAACTTCTGTACGCCGTTCTCACTTTGTATTGGCTGAAGTTTCACGCGTAGCCTTGGCCCTATTTGCCACCCCTTGTGTGTTATCTTCTCTTTCGCGTCTTATAATACCCAAAGTTAACGTTAACCTTCGCTCACGAAATAGACGATTTACGAAGGGGACCGTCGGAACTGTCCCTCACCAATTTTCCTGGACTTTGGATATGTTATAAAGCATAAAAAAATATTAGACACGTATTTTCATGTGTGCTTATCTCGAGATTTAGAGGATGAGACAACCCCTCGAAGCAAACCGACATTCTCATTTTTCGCGAATATCTTCTAAAGTACGAGGTATATGGAAAAAATACTTTCTACAAAAGTTTCACAGTACTTTTTACTATTCAGAACGGTGTGTTCAGATTTTGCAAAAGTGTCAAATTTTTCAACCTATTCCCAGCCACCCATTAATTTTGCAAAATTAAAAAGATTTCATGAGGACAGAAATTAAAGAGCATCTAATGCCGAGCGTCGATCCGCGTATAATAATACAATATGGTCATGATTAATTTTTAGAGAAACGAGATAATATCACAGATAAGCGTTGCGCTACTTCTTTTCAGTTGCGCTTCAGTAGTCAATAATTGCCTCTTGTGCATATTTCCTCACGCTGCAAGATGCAAGAGAATTAATCTTAATGACATAATATGTAACTTATTACACAAAATAAAGACGTGAGATAGATGAACGTGCATATATTAACAAGAATAACGTATAAGCACATTCGAAAATACGTGTGTGATATTTTTTGACACTCTGACGAACATATCCAAAGCCCATTAAAATCGATGAGCGACAGTCCCGACGGTTTCCTTGTTAGTAAGAAATTTGATAGACAGAGAGAGAGAGAGAGAGAGAGAGAGAGAGACTTCAACTTTTTTTTAAACAAAAATATTCTTCATCATATTCTTTCTCATCGTGCCATCGACATAATCGATTATTTGACGCAAGACAATTGACACACATTAAAGTTTGATAATTGCAGCTTTCTTCATACCATTACTTACACGTTGTCGCGATTCTGGATCGGCTAGATTCGCATAATAATCGGAATAACGTTGAAATGAAAACGGAATATCCTGCGGCGATCGGTCGATCTAGCGTGATCCCTCGTGCTAACTCGTTTATCGCGTATACGCTGGACGTTGCCTGTTGCTGTGCAAATATTCCGCCGGATGATACGCGTCATGCAATTTGCGTTTCATTTCGTCGTGGCGATAGTCGTATAACTTCCGGCAGTAAACACCACCACCACCACCACCACCACCACCGTGTCACGAGGGCGGCGCGAGGATTTTACTGGCGCGATATATCGCCACGACGACGATCGTGCTGATTTGCGAGAAACCGAAGGCAAACCGAAGAAATACTCCCTTGGCAAGGACTCTCCGAGAGCAGGGGCGATATCGCAATATCCTCGAGTCGTGTACCTGTGCCAAGTCTGCACTTAGGCGCGTTGGACGACCGATAAAATGTTTAACGTGTCGGCAGCTTGTTTGCACAAACATACTTTAATATATACTCCTCTGTCTCTCCCTCCCACCCTCTCCCTCTCCCTCTCTCTCTCTCTCTCTCTCTCTCTCTCTCTCTCTCTGCTTTCCCTCTTCCTATATACACTCTTTAACATTTCTCTGCTGCTACGTCGAAGAATAACTTCGGCCGTCAAGCCCCATGATCGCGATATTAAATTATAAAAGCGTCCTACGTCGCTTGGGATTGTTTTCTCTCGCGACGAACGGAGCGAGAGGAATCGTCCCATCGAGTCGTAATCATCGAGCTCGAGAATTACAAGCCGCGGAAGTTAGGAAATAGACGCGACTTCAATGCGTTACGAGGGATCCGTTTCGAGTAACAAGCTTTTGTAACAACTATTGGCTGATTTCACCACACTCCTTGACATTTCGACAGTATATATATTACATGACGTCACGACGCACAAAGCGTTCCGCGTTATTGCGACGGAAACTTTTACTATTGTCATTACTCGCGGCCATTGTTTCCGGGTGCTATATACCCCCCCCCCTCCCCCGCGCCGCGTATCTGCTGGCTCGCACGTTACAGCAACGACTTTACGCGCTATAGACCCTACTGCATTAGTAGAAGAGCAAAGTCGCAGTCTCAGAGCTCGTTACATACTGTTGTTCCAACAGGTGACCTTCTCCGGAAGGGATTTCCGTGGAAAGTTATCTCACACTCGCAGACGGAAGTCACCTCGCGCGCGCGCGCGAGCGCGCGCGAGCGACTTTCTTCTTTGTTCCTTTTATTTTTCGTTATTTACACGGCGAACCAAAATTCTCTCTCACGCGGCTATTTTCCGCCGATAGCGGCGGTGTTCTTTGAAACATTCGATCCGTGAGTAATCATTGTTGACAATCACGTCGTTTAACGTCTTTTTAAGTCGATAGTCAATTCCGAACTTAAAACAACCACGACCATGCCTACGACAACGCCGACCACGCACAGATCCTTCTCGACGGAGCTGCCGCTGTATCGACTAGACGGCAGCAACGGACAAGCCTGTATTCTCCTGCAGGTGGACGCGCTCATCCTCGTCAAGTATCGCACGATACGCGGCGACGATCAAGTAAGAATCGCTCGCATCGCGAATTAAATTGTCGCTTGTAAATTGGGATAAGCAGGAGGAGGAGGAACCGTCCTCCGCGGACGGTTGAGCGGATTCACGACTAATCGCGACCGCGTTGAAATTTTCAGGAGGCGGACATCTACGTGCCCGAGGACGCGACCGTGACCGGCAATTGCGACAACGAGAACACGGTGACGATGTCGTTGAAGTGGAAGGCCTTTGTACTATCTTGGAGTTTCGCTAAGGTAATTCCTACGCTCTTTTCTTCTCTTCCCGATTCAGCGACCGACAAACCCCCCTCCCCCCCCTCCAGCTGCGAGAAAGAGGAAGAGAGAGAGAGAGAGAGAGAGAGAGAGAGAGGGATATAAGTTTTCCCGGACGGTGGGGCAATTGTTCGAAGAATAAATCATCCGAATCTCCTCCACGCCTGCCTAGCTTTTCGCTAAAATCGATACCTTTTTACTGGGATGACCTTTTTACTGGGATATAGTCCGTTTATAATTTTCACCTTCATATCGTCGATTGCGTGCCGGCAGCTATCACGATATTCCGCAATTATAACTTGGAGCGGCAGGTACGGCGTGTAGCCGTATAAATGGTAAGAACGCTTCATCAGGAGTAGCACGTTGATGCCTTGCGCCACGAAAAAATCAAGCGGCACGAGTGATAAAACTCGAGTCGAGCACGCGAAACGTGCTCGCTCGGCTGTCGTTTATCTCTGATCCGACGGCGATTTAATTTTTACAAGTGAACGTAAGGCCGAAGGGATACTTGACTTCGTGAACGCTCCCCGGGAACGCTCGATGAGACACGGTGATTCTTTCTGTTGCAGACCCCCGGTGGTGAGCGCTGGTACGTCGAGAAGATCGAATTGACCTACAACTCCAGCGAAAAACACTTCGAGCATATCGAGCAGCCAAGTGAGTGACGCGCGATCGCGGTGAATTCTGTATCGATTACGCGATTTACGAGAGTCGGCGGGCACTGAATTCGATCGTTTCACTGGTGTTCCAGATAAGACCATTCGGCTGAGCACCGGGCAGAAGCACAGCTCCATGCTGTTTCCCACGCCGGTCGGGAAGTCGTACGCTTGCTCAGATGAAACCGAAATCCCGCTGACTGACGGCAAGAACCACGCCAGCGTGCTCCTCAGGTAACAACGGCGTCATTGTCTTGCCGCTTTCGGCACGAAACGCTTATCCATTCATCCCTCATTTCTGATAACACATGGTAAATTAACGACGACTCAAAGACTCAATTGTTGCGGTGCGTGATGTTATTTTGGAAAAGTTCGATTCGGCTTCTGCATCTCAGCTGGACACTCCACCGCAGGGTTTCCCAACTTTCTTTGTATTTTGCAACCCTAAAGATTTGTCAACGAACCTTCGCGCACCCCTGTGAAAGAGAAATTATTCGTATGTTTTATGGTAAAAATTAGTTGTTACGGTTTTGAAGTAAGAAGTTAATTTGTAATAATTTATTATTACATAGCATTGCTTTGTAGAAATTATCATTTTAAATATTATAAAATTATTATCTACGGTTATTATCAAGCTTCGCATAGTGATAGCGCAATGATAGCGTATATATATATACGTACAGATACGTAAAAAAATATATAATTTAATAACATTTCTTTAAATTTGACGGCGGTAAAAATACCGGATTATTCCAGAATTCGTCTTAATCCCTGTTGATTATAATCACTTTTCCTCGTACCCCTCCCCCCCGGTTGAGAACCCCTGCTCTACCGTGTTCAACGAGAAAACGAATAAGTATTCGTCAATAGTCGTTGTTGTTTGCGATTCCTTGCCCACGTCCCGGCAAAATTTGCCGCGTGCTTATCACGGGATGTGTGTCACTCCGACTTACCGTCGGAGGATTAACCGCCGAGGAACCGAAGCGAACTTTTAGACTGACCCGAGATAACAGGTGTGTGTTCAGTGTGTAAGAAACACCCCGACGCCTCTCCGAGCGATCTCGTACCGTGCGTTACGTAAAGGGGAGACACAATTCGCGAGGCAATGAAACGTACGAAATTGCAGAAACATGAAGCTGCAGCCGTTCAAGTTCAAGAACAACGAGTTCGCCGCCGAGTTCTCGTGCACCGCGTTGAGCGCTCGCGCTGGCAGGGATGAAACCGCGCCGGTGGCAGTCGGTTCCACGCTGGCTGCTGCGGTCCTCTTGACGATCACCGGCTACGCGGCCTATCGATACTTCAAAGTGAAGAAGGTCAAGTACGACACTATGGAGTAAGCGGAGCCCGGGTCACTGTCTCATGACGATGCCAAAAGAGAACACGTATCGCCAAAAAGGGAAAGAGGACAACGAAGGGAGGATAAGGCAAAAACTGACCGTCGTTTTGCGAATAGAGTTCGTAGAATTTCCTTTCCGACACTTCGCGCTAGTTACGTCATGCCGAGAAAAGTCCGATCGCGTGTCAGACGTTTCCTCGCTGTCGGACGCGACTGAATCGGCAGCTTTCCACTTGTTCGTATCGAGTGGGACACGCGCGCGCGAGATTATCTACGAGGGACAAGTCGACTGAACCCCGGTTGAGTCACACGAAATCCGGCGATATTTAGAGAATAGGCTCCGCGTGTTTCAGAGTTCAAGTCAGGCGAGATATCATTCTAGAATCGTAGGTAGACTGACTACATATCTGACAGATTCTACATCATAAACGTACTTATCCACGCGAGGGATACGTTTAGTAAGAAGTTCGCGAAGAGCGGTTTGTATCGCGCGAATCGGCCCGGATCGGGCGTACCTGAATTCTTCGAAGCCACTTTGAAGGAAGCAACAGTCACCTGATGGTGTGTTGTTACAACATCGACGATCAGCGGCGCGATTCCGTCGTCCGTACGACGGACCTGTGTCGTTGCTTTGAAAAAATACCTTCTTGTCAGACTTCAGACAATTACACATCTCCGGACGTTACTTTCACACGGGTTGTCATCTCTCATTCTCGCGAGACTGTGTTTGTCGTTCGTAGAGGAGTCGGAACACAAGAGAGAGGCGGAACCGTCTTGATATTCGTAATGCTCACCGCGAACGTCGTCTGTCGATTTTATAATTAGAACCGCGTACTCTAATGCGTAATGATAAATACAGCGAGCTGGGGGGTGTCGTCGATTCATGCAGCGGGCATGAAAGTCCGTCGGCTTCGCTGCTAGCGTACGCTGCGCGACACATTTGTCAATTGTGCACGCCGAATGTCAACGACACACACACACACACACACACACACACACACACACATTCGCAATTTAATGGAAAACGACATCGTCGTAATCGCAAACTCGGATGGTTGTATCGATAGGCTTTTCTCAATTCGTAGGTCCACGCGCCGTCAGACAACGCGCGCACGATCACCGGCAGGAGAACATTTTAAACTCGTTGTTACTCGTGTCGCCGTCGCAAGGATTACATTGATTTCGAGGTCCTTGGATTTTGCAGCATTTTCTAGGATACGCGCGCGCGAGAGAGAGAGAGAGAGAGAGAGAGAGGAAGAGGAAGAGAGATACCCTTTAACGTCCTTTAACTCGTCTCGCGGAATGTTTTGCATCACGCGATTTTGTATCACGCGATCGGACGATTAGGATTAAGTTGTCCTTTCTTCACGTAACTTGCGGGTGTGATAGGTGCGCGTAATAGTTTCTTGCTTTCCTCGAGAAAGTAATACGACGTGCCGTCTGCGCGACCGTCACAACCTGTGGACACACACATGTGGCGGCACAGCCACATCGATCAATAAATAATTCATATCAAAAATCCAAGCGAGGCTCTAAATACGCCTCGGAGACGCGAGAAGGTCCTTCTTGGCAGCTAAAGATTAGACGCGGCTAATTAACGCGGGAGGCTAGAGGTATAATTAAATGAGCGCGCATGCAAGATGTTGATATAGCATTTCGATGTGACGCCTTATAATTACTTGTACATAGCGGTCGAGCTATAATTTACCGGCAGGTCGTTCGTCATTTTTTACAATCGATTCATTCGTTTCTCTCTCCGCTCTATACTTTACCCCTTATCGCGTTAGCCTCGTAAGCTCTCGATTTGCGAAAACCATCTAAGAGTCTAAGGTACTTAGCCTGTAAATATAGAATTAAAGTCAGTTGATATCGTCGTTACTGTTACTGTTTGTGTCTTAAGTGGAAATGAATCGCGATCCGAGTCCGACTCGCGATTCATTTTCAAACGTCACTCGCTTTTGATTTTACGATAGTATACGAAGAAGTCGGCAAGCCGCGTAACACATGTATCTCTCGAGTATGTTTTCTGAAAAAGTATTCTCTCTCTTCGGGATTCTTTCGGATTCCTCGAATATATCAATCTCAGAGCAGCTGCGCAACCGAGCTCCGTGATGAGAAGTAACGAGTTGGAATCATAATTCTGCGTGTAGCGTTGCGCGACATATCGTGCAGGCACGCGAGGCTCGTCATACGTAATATATTAAAGAAAGACCCTCGAGAGCCGTTGCCTCGTGTTGGTCGCGGTAATTTAATCTAATCTAACAACGGATATAATTGGTAGAACGCGCCGCGGTTTTCCGCGGATTTTCCGCCGCGGCGCTTCTACGTAACTCGGAGCGAGCCACTGCTAACGTCGGACCGATTCACTTCCCTCGATAATAATTATAATATTGAAGTTTTAATATCACATGTTCCTCCCCTCCCCCCCCCCCGCCCGGGCTTTGAGCAAAGACTATTTTAGTTAGTGTTGCGAGAAATATTGCCCCGGCCAAAAGTCGAATCTGCACTTGCCGTGTCGAGCTCAATCGCCGAGGCTTCGATGGCGTTTGTAATCACGACCGACATCGAGCGACGAGGTTCTCAGAGGTCTTCCTTTCTCAATATATCGATCGAATAGAGCAAAAGGGTCAGTGTGAACATTTAGAGCTCACATCACACGTGTCGCGAGCGAAGTCTACTACATCGCACAAGCACGAGAACGATTTCCGACGTGATTGCTGTGGAGACACAAGCAAACACGCGTGTTTCTTCCGATTGATCTCCCCCCGCGAAAAGAAACTTTTCCACTCTGCGCAAATACATCTGCGGAGCTTCGTGGAAATTCGCGAGTGAGTTGATTCCGATCCACCTCGACGAGACGTGCCGCGGCGTGATGACATGTCTGCTCATCCGGACTCGTCTCGGATCTGCGCGAACTTTCGTTGAAATTCTATTACGTGTTTCGGTTACACTTAGATAAGGTGTATCACTGGCTGGATGGACGTGAGGAGGATTGAGGAGGAAGCGACGAGAAGCAGTTCATTTATATACCGGGGATAGCTGATCGCTGGCGATGGCGCGCGATAAATAAATAATAATTACGGGGATGGCGAGTTATGGAGTTACCTAAGTGTATGAGGCGTACGTGTCGGTGCGTGCATGTGTATAAAATTATACACTCATACGCGCTTACATGTACACCATATAAATATAAATATAAATATAAATATATATACACTGACGAGAAAGGTTTGTCGTTAACAACAAAACACCAGCAACCGCAGTAGCAGATGGTTACGGCGAATGACTCCGTTGTGGTGACAAATGATTTGTTGCTCTGACCGACAATTTTGTGATGGGAACAAATGGCTGTTGCATCTCCGGCAATGTGTGTGTGTGTGTGTGTGTGTGTGTGTGTGTGTGTGTATACTTGTCAAAAATTACAAATAACGACAAACGATTTGTCGCGTCAACTGTTCCCGACCTGTTCCCCGCGCAATTGTCAAACAGCAAACGTTCGTTTGTTGCGACGACGGGAGTCTCTTTCTCAGTGTGTACACACAGATACATACAAGGAGAAAGTAAGGGAGAGATACTTACGTTATATATCGATATATGCATATAACATATATAAACCTCTGTCTTCCAAGTGCATATTAAAGTTACTTCATGTGTAAATATATATTTACGAATATCGTAATATCGTATATCTCCGAGACGTGTCGTCACTGGTCGGCTGGTAAATGTGGCCGGCAGTGTTGTGTGCGAGTATCGTGACGATTCATGAGATCTCGGTGAGAGACTCGAAGATTCCCTCGTCACGAAAGTTCTTCGTTACCTCGAGAGCGATAAGAGCGATTAACGCGATTCTTCCTCAGCCGAGTAGCAGGGAAAGGAAATTTTACACGTGCGTGAAGGCAGGGGGGATTGATCTGTTTGCCAGACGGCGCATTTTATCTGTCTGTCTGTCTCTCATTGTACAAAGGATTTCCGTGGAGCACCTCCGTTTATTATTCGATTTCCTTGTTCAATTTACCCCGTCGTTGTGAGTCTCCTTCTTAGATTTCTTAGTGACGCTCTCCAAGACCTAAGTGGGGTTTCGGGGAAGGATCGAGTGAAAACGTCACGCGTGCTCGCGTCACCGTGAGCTAATTACTAAAATGAGAGAGAGAGAGAGAGAGAGAGAGAGAGAGAGAGAGAGAGAGAGAGAGCGAGAGAGAGAGAGAGAGAGAGAGAGAGAGAGCGAGAGAGAGAGAGCGAGAGAGAGAGAGAGAGAGAGAGAGAGAGAGAGAGAGAGAGAGAGAGATTTAGCTGTAATTACGAAAATGTATTTTTGTGCTAAAGTCAATCTTACCATTAGATATTAACGGATAGTAGCGATTAAGAGAGTGAGCGGCGCGATTTCGCGGCTCGGACGTCGTCTCGCGCGAGATATACACGGTAAGATCGCGACAGCTCCAACATTTTGCAATCTAGCGCGTAAGACGCGATTTCCCTCTTCTTGTTTCCTACAGAGAGAAAGAGACGACGCGATGCGGGCGACGTTAGCCGCGTTAATCGCGGCGTTCCACCAATGAAATGACGTCAAATTACGAATCATATCGCTTGACCTATAGCCGCAGCGTTAAGTCTTGTAACGATTGTTAACTGTAACTCGTTACACACACCGCCTGGATACCGATAACGGGGAGATGAGTTTCAATTTCACCTAACATAACATAATGACATGCATCTCCTAAAATTGTATCATATCGATAAAATAAAGGCTGTTATACAAGTTCACTCGCTCGTTTATCCCGCGACGTACAACAAACGACGAATTCTCTCGATGCTCGTTAGATCGGTGCGAGAGACCTCCGTCGTTGCTCTTCCGAGTTTTTCGACTTTGAACAAACTTGCCGAACTTGGGGCACTCTTGAATCCCTCTCTAAATACAAAAGATGCATCGAAAACTCAAGGTACGTGTGTGTGTGTGTGTGTGTCTGTTTTAAATATATATCGAGTATTTCGATATTAATAATTTCGTCTTACGATACATATAATATTGTTATTGATTCATAAATTTTATAATATTGTTATTTTATAATTAATTATTTTATAATTTTATAATTAATTTTATAGATTTTAAACTCAAGGTACGTGTGTGTGTGTGTGTGTATCTGTTTTAAATATATATCAAGTATTTCGATATTAATATTTTTGTCTTACGATACATATAATAATTCATAAATTTTATAATATTCCTATTTTATAATTTATAATTTTATAATTTTACAATTAATTTTATAAATTTTATAATATCGTTATTAATTCGTAAATGTTGCGACGAGCCTCGTTAATAGCCGACTTAATAGCGCAATTTCGCGATGATTACGACAATTAATTTTCGACAACTAATTATATCTCGCGAATTCTATTGTCCACGATCCGATCGATATTACCCATCGCGACGCGCCTCGCGAACGCAACACAGCGAAAGATCTTTCTCGTAGCCCGCGCCTCGTCTTATATATATATATATATATATATACGCGTATTTACGCCTTTCGAAAGCAGATGTCTATTCGGCGCTCACGCGGCCGAGGGGTCGGGGACATAATAATAATTTCGCGCCGTGGAAAGGGCGGTGAAAAGTACAGTCAAGCAGGCTTATGCTAGCCTGCGAGGGGAGCCCGCCGGCACGGCCCTTTGCGCAACGCGCGCGCAGCACCGCCGTCAACGGCTCATTGTCGCAATATCCATTGAAATCTCTCGGGACAATGGCGCGCGCAGGACGTTTCGTCGCATTGTCGCCGTCCGCGAGAGAGCATCCTGTGGCTGGTCTCGCGCGCGCGCGCGCGCCGGCCTGCGGAAGATCGGAAAAATCCCGTCAGGATGATCGCGCGCCGCGTAGATGGCGGGGTGTGTGAATTTAGTATCTAATTTAGCGGCGAAAATCGAGCGAGAATCCGTGAAACCCGTCCTCGAAGAGAGACACCTCTCGTGAGGAGGAGATACATGCCGGAAGGAAGATCACGCTGCGATCTTCTCAAGTGCTGGGCATATTCATATTTTCCTGTTGACTTATCAAAGTACGCTACTGTATTGCGGAGGAGGATAGCGCCAGAGCTGTATTGCGGAAGAGAGCGGAAAGAACAAAATACATAGAGAAGAAAGAGAGAAGTAAACAAATATCACGCGATGTCAATATCTTTCTTGCACACAAAGTCGTCGTGTCGAAACCTATTAGTTTCTCGTTAATTATTCGTATTTAAGGGTGGAAGTTATTCGAGAGTTTGCTTTGAAAGCAGAAATACATCGCGCCCCCCTTTTCTTCCCCTTCCCTCCCTCCCTCCCTCCCCCCTCCCTCAGAACGAATACCCAGCGCAATTCGAACCCGAAGAAGGAAGATCGTCGGCGGCGCACGCTCGCCGGTCGATATTCGCGAACATGCTCGCGCGACTTGTAATCGGTCGGCGCGCGTCTAATTAGCAATTACCGCAGCACAGTTTCGCTTAATTGGCCGGGAATTTGTTCTTCGTCGGGGCCGCGTCATCGGATGATAACGCGCGGCGATAACACGACGGCGGGCAAGCTGGTGACCAGGATAATTGTACGTAATTGGCTGCGTTTGATGACAGATGTACTGCCGGTTCCGACAGCGGCGTCACTGGGACCGGTTGAGGGGGTTGGTGGCGGGGGGGGCGAGGGCGGGCGGGCAGAGAAGAGGCCGAACGCGCCGAGAGCACTCGCGCGCGCGGAGGCTGACAGCGGGCGGCAGAACGAGCGCGAGAAGGGGGTTACGGCGCGGCGCGGGGCACGGGGGTGGCCTATAATTTATAAACTAGGGGCTGTTTTGGGGTAATTGCAGATAACGACGGGGCGGTCCGGATAACAAGCCGACATGGGAGTCACTGGACACCATGCCACTCCACCATCCGCGCGTAACACCATAACCTTAGCGTCGTTACGTACGCTTATCCCTGCGGTGTATGTATGTGTGTGTATGTGTGTGTGTGTATAGTTTGCAACCCTGTCCAAGCGTAAGTTATGTCGCGCGTGATATCACCGTCCGGAGGGTTGAGTTAATAAACGACCGCGGCTGTGGGCGAATCGCCGTCGCCGCCGTCGCCGCAGGTGCCTTTTATCCTTCGAACTCGTTAGCGGCGAAAATGTCAGGAGAAATATCGTTTGAGCCAAAGATGAGCGATTCCCCCCGTGTTCTCCGTCGGCTTACCTCCGCTGCGCTTCCCGATTGCGTTAAAATGCACTCTGCGAAATATCACCTCGACGAGCAACCAAAGAAGCACACGTGACTCGCAGTCTCCCTCCATCTCGGATGGAGACGCGAATTTTCCAGGACTCGATCTCATCGAGGACGAGATGTGATATTCTTGATGATCCTGCACGATGTATCTGGACATGGTCTGTGATATTGCTCGTGTCCGTGCGACGACGAGTCCTCGAGGATAAATAGGTGTCGAGTCTTCGCCTCGCGGTCCGCCGCTTCACACCTTGTCGAGCACGAAAAGGTAGCAACGTCTACCTGCGCCGATGCAAAAGCGTGTAAAATCTATTTGAGCGAGCGCCGTACAATGACAGTCGGCCTGCTCTCACCCAGCATCCCCGTGGATAGTCCCGGGGGGCTCGGGGGTAATGAATTGTACTTGGGTATTTTGACAGGTATGCGGTCTCGCACCTGTGCACAGGTATATCCGCAAGGGATCGTAAAATCAACATTATTTCAGCGGACAGCAAACAGCTTGAAACGGTAATCGAATACACACTTGACTCGCTGTTTACTCCTTGCCACGTGCTTCCCAAGTAGTTGCGAGCTGTCGCTGCGTCTTGTACCTGCGCGTTACTTTTGTTCCGCGCCACGTCAAGGCTGCACGCCTGCTTCAACTCGCAGCGTCTCACGTGTATCGATATGCGTGCAACACACTAACTTTATGTATCCTAATTATTATCCTAATAAGATAATCAATCGCCTGTGGAAACATATCAGGGGTCCCGGAAAGTCTTGCCGTATTTCAAAGCCTTCGATTTCCTGGTGGTTCTTATAGTGTACGGGTTCTGAATTTTGATCCAGAATTAATTTAAATTCCAGGTTAGTTGACAGCATTTCTTTATTCCGTGTGTCAATTTTCATTAAGATCGAACTTACTCTTACTAGAAAATGGCGGCGTTTGAGCACGAAGGAAAAAAAAATGAAGAACACGGAGAAACGAAAAGACTTTCCGGTAGGTAGCCCCTCGTATATTTTCCAAACAATTGCTTCATCTCCAAGACACACCTCTTACCTCGTCGCGCCGCTCGAAATCTCTGTTTTATTTTGTACGCAAGGAAGAAGGAAGAAATGTAACAATTGCAAGAGCAGTTTCTTGCAAGCTGTCTTGTACGTTAAACTTTCGTCCCCGCCAGCGCGAAAGGGCCATCAGTCGGCGGGAAAGAGTCGAGTGCAGCAGACCGCGCTATAATCAGCCACGCACGTGGACCCGCCGAGGAGGATTCTTCCTGGAGGCGCTATAAATACACCTCTTGGATGTATGACGCGATGATTCCTTAAGTTCCCACAGCGTGGACGAACAGCTTGGCGCGACTACGTCTTGATAAGCCGATAAAACACGACGCGGCCTTGACGGGACTGCGCGGTCAGCAGGGAGAATCGTCGTAGGCAGCGTTTCGTCTTCGTCCTCGCGAAAACGTCATCTCTATACGCGCAGCGGTAAAGAAGAAATTAGCCGACTAATATCGGGACTAATATAGTCTGCGCGATTTGGCCAATTTTGTCGAGGCGACATTCCAGAACGCCTCGGAGAATGCCAGAGGTAAATTGAGAGCGGCTAATAGCAGAGGCGATTCAGAGGCGAGTTTCGAGGATCCGGACGAAATATGAAGATTTCGCATGAAATCTCGCTCGCGTCGAGCTTATAACTCCGCAGCCGGCGAGGAGAACCGCGAGAGAGAGAGAGAGGAGAGAGAGTGAGCACGATAACTCTAATTGAATAAATCTTGCCTGTGGTCCGGGCGATTTCATCGTTTGAAAACCACCCTCTAACAGGGGCTATGGCGTAAACGGGGATTTTCGCGGGGTTGGTGCGCACATCCACCGCCTCCTACCTATATGTAGAGCTGCCTATTGGGGTGCTCCGGAGTGACAATGATGTAATGCGAAACCTATAAAACTTTTCTCACCCTCCTTTTTCCTCGACCCGCTGTGTAGACGTAGTCTCGGGGCTTTACACGCTCATATTAGCGTGGCATTTTTATTTCGCGCGCCTCGCCTCGCCTCTATCTGAATCTGAATCTAAATCTAGGAAAATCTAGAATTATATACTGCTCTCCTATGTTTACGGTATACAAAATATAAGAAAAAACTCCATTTTCAGCAGCTCACCTCGGCAAGTTGCAGTTTGTGCTGATAAATTTAGTCTTACAGTCGGCTACAAGCTGAGAATACCGACGGCATTTAAGCAGTTTGATCGCAAGCTTAATTGAAATAAATTAATTGTAAATTAATAATCCAAGTTCACATACACACATACACGCACGCACGCACGCATGTAGTCGCGTCCATCACTAAACGTGAGCCCGGATATGAATACAATTGTTGAAACAATCAGATTTTAATCGACGTTCCAACGACAACGTTCGTTGCGATTCGCATCAAGCTGATTGATGTCGTCTTTCGTAGTTCATAGAACCGAAAGTCTCCCAATCATTGAACTAGCGAACAGAAAGTACACGTACGCGTTTACACGCGTATGAGCCGTTCGATGGCCGGACGGTGCCGCGAGCAGGGGGTGCCTCGGACGAAGAGGAAGAAGAAACTGTCAGCGGACGACAAGGGTGACAGAGAGAGAGAGAGAGAGAGAGAAACGAAGACAGTGGCGTGGAACAGAAAGAAGGGTGTTCATAATAACGTCAAGGGTGGGGCGTACGGGGTTCCCCGTGTTCAGATGCTCTTTTCAAGAGTGAAGAGAACCCTCCTCGACACGCATTCAAGTGTCGCCCGCTTTGTAATGCCTCTTAATACCGCTTCGCTCTGTCGTCGTTATTAAAGATCCGGAACATATTGTCGATACAACAACGACAACGCCACACTATGGCGTCAAGCCCTTCATTGCTGTCGGCATACACACACACATACACACACACACACACCCACTGTGGTGTGATACGCCGCGCTGCGGTGCTGCGACGCGGTGTGTGATGGTGGTACCGACATGTCGTAGGAAATGCGGGGCGAGAATTTTCGGCGGAAGTTGAGAAAACGCGACGATCTCCTGCTCGCGCATGCATGAGCGCGCTGGAAAAATTTGCTGATATTACCGAGTTTCTTCGGTGCTGCTACCAACCTGCCGTTTGCTTAACGCCACACCAAAGTTGTCAGCTTGCTATTATGTTTGCCACGATATCGTCTCACATTCGTTGTGATATTTATTGCGTAATTTCAGACGACTTAAACTCGCCGATTGACAGATCAGGATCGTTAACGTCTAGACGCAATTTGCAAGTTGAGATATCGCGAGAGACGCTAGACTTTTCGGGACCATCGGGAGAAGGCTATAAAAGAGATTTCAGGTTCTCTTAGCAACAATTCGACCTGAAGGTCTGTCGCGACTTCTCTAATTTCTCATCTGACGAGAAAGATCTCCGAGGTTCGATTTCATAAAAGGCGTCCAGGCACGCGCGTGCGCGCAAACGTTATCCCGCCGTTTTGTCGGAGATACCTTCTTCTCCTCCTTCTTCCTCCGTCTTCTTATCTCCTTCTCTTCCTTTCTCTTCCTTTTTTTCTTGTTATCGTCGAATTACACAAAATGATTGTGAGAAATGTCGCCAGAGAGAGAGAGAGAGAGAGAGAGAGAGAGAGAGAGAGAGAGAGAGAGAGAGAGAGAGAGAGAGAGAGAGAGAGAGAGAGAGAGAGAGAGAGAGAGAGAGAGAGAGAGAGAGAGAGACACTGAAACGTATCGTGACGGTTCGAGCGTCGCGATGTACCTGCAGATAAATCGTGCGAGTTAGCGTAAGACGATCCCGGCGCGCGGAACTATGTCCAGCTTTTTTCCCACAAAACTCACCTGACACACAGGTCCTGCTGATAAGAAAACGTTGAAAGTGCGATGTGGCACATCGGGAAGAGCCTCGTGTACGAGGAATTGCGCTTGATGATAACGAATCGTTTCACGACGCGGCGCAACGAGGCGATTTTCTGAGACGCCGAGACAAATTCACGCGTCTCGGTAAATAATGCGTTTGTTCCAACTAATATCACGCTCGAATCTAGCTGAGCAGAAACGGCCGCGGAAACTCTCTTATTCCCGTATTGGTATAATTTTACGTTAAAATATATTACGGAATTGCTGGAATGCGTGATGTGTGCGTTTGTGAGTGACTATTACCGATTTGCTAAATAAAATCACACGCCGTAAACGTATCTTTCAGAGACGCTCGCGCGCGGTGACGCATTATCGCCGGACTAATTCCGAGGTCGATCGAGATAAATCCATTTGTCGCTGTTGCTCCGCGCGCGCACAGCTACGCGCTAATTACGACGGTGGTTTCATCGCGCAGCGAAATGTCCCACAGCGTGGCCCCGTCCATTAGCCGGCACGAGCATCAGCCTTAATAAGCATCGCCGTTTCAGCCCTCGGTAGATCTATCAGAGATCGTCATAATTGGCGTCACATCCATATTTCCCTACCCTCTTCCACTCTCTTAGAGGCTGTTAAGGGTTACGCCATTACGCTTCTCCGAGCACATGTCGCGCTTCTTCCCTCGTGTCCCGATAATAATTAGCTGCGACTATAAATCTCGACACCGCCGCTGCGTCTACGTCATTAAACATCGAGTAGCCGCTCTCGCTTATCTCCTCTCCCCTTCCCTTTTCTCGTCGTTTTTTCTTTTTTTTCTTTTTCTTCTTGCAAAACTGGAACTGGCATGTCACTGCATGCGCGAAGCTACGTGTGTGCGATGTTGACGCTTGTGCAAAAATCCAAGAAGAGAAATGTTCTCTCACAATCGACCGATTGATTCTCCTTCGTTTCTCCCCCTGAACAGTTGCAAGATAATCGCAACACATTGTGTTTCAATACCTCACGAAACCGCCGATTCGTTTCATCATATTAACGCTCGATTTAAATTTGCTTCACCGCAATCAAGCGTCGGCGTAGGTTTCGGTGCTGTTCCGTTTGTGAAATACTGATACCATCGTGTTAGTTGGAGAATGTAACGTATTAGCGGCCAACGAATGCAAATGATTTAAAAAATATTGTCCATGAATGTCCAAGTAAATGTTCCGGTTGACCGATCTTCGAACGAGAGCTCTGTCGTATGCATACCAGCCGCATGCAGTTGCACACGTAACGTGCAACATGAGCCTTCATGCGTGTCGCTCATCGGCTCGCCGATACGATTTTGATATACGCCGATACGATTCCGCAGTCGATTTCTTTGTCTCGCATCGTTCATTAAATATAATATATACCTCTGCAACAATACTTGTGTAACAATGCTCTGACGCAAGTGCTACCCTCAAATTGCGGAAAACTCTCGCCCGCCCCCCGCTCGCTCTCATCACGGCGGTAGAAATTAAAGCGTGGGCCGAATCAAGCCAGGTTGGAAGGCTCAAAAAATCGAATCTTTTTTTTCATACAATGATAGCATAAAATGTTAAAAACAATATAGAATTGCTGCCCTAACGAAATTCGATCGGGAAGTGCATTAAAATTCATGTTCCACCGACGAAAAACCGCGGCACCAATATTGCGTCCGCATAGCGGCGTAGAATCTAGCTGGTGTATGTGGAAGATGGCGGAAATAAACTGGCACACTAGAGTCATATCGGCATAAATAACTTCTGCGTCTCGACGTGGTTCAAGCGATACATCCATTCTACGAAAAACAAAGCAAAGATGAACTTCCCGAGCGATTGGAGGATTTACCCAAAATTCAAAAATTTTGTTTAGCGGCAGTATCACTGCACAAATCACCGCATTCATGGCTACCTGCATTCTCAACGAAGGCTATATATAACATCGGTCTATTTCGTATTATGGTGCTAATGAATAGTTCCACAGGGTTGCCATTGAAGCTGTACAAGAGATTGACGAGGCACGTGACGCGCAAGTCCGAAAAGATCAACGCGTGAAAAAGGCGAGAGTGGAGAAACGAAGGGAAACATCGGAAAAGGATGATGCATTAGAAGAGCATATATATTACAAGGCAGAAATGGCTCATTAACGGTACAATACATATTTATGAAGTTATCAATAAAATAACCCGAATAATAACTTTAAACGCGTTTTTCACGAAAACCTGTTTTTGCTACTGGTGTCCGTGGTAACTTGGTTAATTTTCGACCGATTTTAATTTACTTTATAAAAATTAAAAAAAAGAAAGAAATATCTATCACGCATCGTAGCCGTTTTTTCTTAAAGTCATTATTTTTCGAAATATACAACAAATATGTATAAAGAAAACATCTTTTTCAAACATCGGCCGTTTGTTTAATTTTAAGGTTTCTTTTCAAAATCCTTACGTAGCGCTCTAAACACTGTCCTGAGTACTGAGCAAAAAGGTTTCTAAAATTTTGAATTTCAGATATCTAGTCGGAAGATATTATCAACACCGTTTCATAGGACACAGGTCGCGACGGCCGCTATTCATTCACCGCCGCCATTTTACTTATAGGGACGAAAAGCCAATACATTAATAATATTTTTCATCACTTCAGTCTATGTATAACGACATAGTAGTGACAGGCTACTTTCCCCTTGTTTGTAGTTTTCCCATAAAATATTCTTTAAAAAACCGTTTATTTTCAGCCATCGAACCTGGCGTAACCCCTTAGGCGAGCACCGAATGAAGAAAAAAAATCGGTTGACGAGAGGGCGGCCGATTTCTCGTTTCATAACACTTCTCCCATCGCGCGCCACGTGTACACTTTGCGGGAGCTTCTCTCGTTGTTTTGCCACGGTGTCACCCATTGTTCCGGATACTTGCGCAGTCGGCGCCCTTTTCTGCTCCTTCTCTTTAATCTAGAAACACGTGGACTACGTGAGACGCTGCTCAGGAGGATAGAAGGACATGCATACAAACATTACAGGAGGGCTGATGACAGTACACCGCTTGCGCTCTACCCTCAAATCACCGAGCGCGTCTAACTAACCGTGTAATCGGCAATTTCGACCTATTACGACGCCCTTCCGCGCCCAGCCTGGGCCCCGACAAAGTACAGTACCTTACGCCCAGAACGGGGAACAATCATAATTATTAGCAACGGTGGCTTATTAATTTGCAGCAGCTCGTTGAGAATTATCAAGCCGGCGGCCGGCGATCGGCGGCCGATGCCAAATATTTCGCATCAAGAGAGACGATTTCGCGCGAATCAACGTGTGTGAAGTAGCAGAGTTCCAGAGTAAATAGGAAATCCAGAGGAAATATAATTTGTTGGTACTAGAAATAAGCATGTCGTATACACCGGAGGTCAACGCTCTGAGAAAGATATGCCATTCTAATCTGATATTCGAGGTTCTTCCGCGACGTAGAGAAACGACGTACAGAACGCTTATCTCTGGCTTCCGGTTTGCTAGTTGTGCTCAATAATCTTTCGTCTCTCGCACGTCCTAAAATCTTATCCTTTTCTGAGATCGTTGGTAATGTGTTAAAGAGAAGAAAGAAGAACGGAGTCCTTCGATATCCTCCGGTCGCATCCTTCTGCAGGGAATTTTAATTTCACAGATAGCGATATATGTTGGAGACAACCTTCACCTTATCTTATGCGCGACGTCTTGTCCGTCAGATCCGTATTTGTTCATTTAGCCTTCTCAAACGTGTATAAAACGCGAATAACTTGCAAACTATAACGAACACTTACAAATAACAATAAACCTAAAACTGTCCAACCTGAAGAATAATCTCAAGCGCAATGGCGAAGCGCAACGTTCGCGAAACGCCGGAAACGATGGACGTAAAGTGGACATCAAAGCCGGAAGCTAATCGAGCAAAGGAGCTGTAACTTTCGTCACTCCTGCTTCGTAAATAATAACGCCCGTCACGCATAATGCAGTTGAATAATTTCCTTTATGTATCGCAACAGGGAGGAGCCTATCGCGTTGCCGAATCTACGGAGCGACCCGCGTTGGCGCACGGTGAACCGCGGCATAAAGTGGCCAGTGACACATAAAGAGCATATTTTCGGGCATTAGGGCCGGGTGAGGGCCCTTCGTGAGCCCTGAATGGCTACCTGTGTTCACGCCTGTTCGCGCGCGGCCTCTCCGCCACGAAAATCTCCCGCGCCGATCTGCGCCGCGTCGAGGTGCTAATGGGAAAATAACCAGCGGATTACGTCGCCTAATCCGCTCGTCGACGTGATCGCATCATCGTCGTCGTCGTCGTCGTCGTCGTCGTCGTCGCCGTCGTCTTCGTCGCGGGAGGATCGAGAGAATGTTCTCTCTCTTTCTTCCCCCCCCCCCTCTCTCTCTCTCTCTCTATTCTCGCTCATCTTCAAGATCGTGCGCGCTGGTCCTGGTGACGGAAATATCTTCTCTCGCGCGTCCAAGAAGGTTCTATCAAGCTCGCTCATCCCGATAACGATCGTCGAAATCGCTTTGGATTTATTTCTACAGCCCGTATCGTCGCAATTCTCTTTTCTACATAACTAAGCGCGATAACTGTGATCTGCCAGAGCTAAGTTTCTCTTTTCTTTTAACAAAAATAAGCAGAAAGCTTGAGAGATCAAATCGGAAGAGGTCCGTTTCGATCGTGCGGTGAAGCGACGATCCACGGATGCTCCGTTTGATGACGTTGAGATGAGGAGCAGAGAGGACGATTCGTATAATTGCAAAGGTCACTTAATTATATCGGCGATTACACACCGTCGGGAGCGTGTTCGCCGGCGCGCGTCCTTCCGTCCGTCCCGATAATCCGAGACGTCGCTGCACCTCAGGTGCGCGTCGAGAATGTCGGTTGCTAAAAATAAATCCGGTCGCACGCAACGCGTCGTCGATTGTCAGCGAGTCCATCGGGGGCGGTATGTGCATACGTGTAACGTGTGCACCAAGATAGCCGCTATCTCGAGGAGCGGAGGCGGTGTCCGGTGACGGCCACCAACACAACACGGCTGGTGCCGTCGCCGCCGCGCGAGCTCCTTTCGTCACCTCTCGACCCGGCTTATTGTTCGCCGATATTAATTTTAACGGCGCGCGGATGCGTCGGACGATGACACCGCGGAAACACGAGATGCACACCGGCGATGCATCGTCGCAGCGTTCTTCGTCAGTGCGGGAATGCTCGGAGATCCCCGCGGTATCTTTTTTATTATCGCGATGAACGATGCGAGTCGCCTCGCTTGGAGAGGAGCTCGTCTCACGCGCTCCTCCGAAAATCTGGTCCCTTTCCCAACATTAGAAATTAAATTCCAATATTAGAAATATTAGATATTAGAGATTAAAGGGAAGAAAGAACGGAGTTCTTTTAAAGATCGCACTCTTTTGCGGGGAATTTTAATCTCACGGATAGCGATATGTTGGAGACAAGCTTCACTTATTTCGTGCGCGACGTCTTGTCAGGGCCCGTATTTGTTCATTCAGTCCTCTCAAACGTGCACAAGCAAATAACAGTATACAGACCAAAATTGACACTCCGCCACGCGGAGGACTTCAGCTGCCTCGAGCGTCTGAATTTTCTTCTCTCCAGCGGATGCAACTGTCTCTCTTTGTTTTGTTAATCAAGGAATAATAAAAACTCGGACGAACGGGAACACAGGCCCAGCTCTCTGCCGGCGTATAAAACAATACGGAAAATCTCCGGCGAGACATCGCGGAGTGCGCCATCGAGGAATACTGTTTCACATCGCTGTCCTCTGGAAAATTCATGCATACCCCGCCGCCGCCGCCGGTGTCCTTTGCGCGATTTCACTTGGCACTTGCGAATCCGTCATTACAAACGGCTCGCCGACTCTCTTTATCGCCACGTCGCTTTACGTGAAACCGTAGATCCCTTGCGACTGCGAGAGAACGACCCGGTCTGACCCGGAACAAACACCGAAGCGAAGCAGAAATGCGGCATGGAAGGGAAACGAGGACGCGTTGAAATCTATGCGAGCACGAGAATGAAGGACAGAGAGAGAGAGAGAGAGAGAGAGAGAGAGAGAGGCAGAGAGAGAGAGGCAGAGAGAGAGAGAGAGAGGCAGAGAGAGAGAGAGAGAGGAGAGAGAGAGAGAGAGAGAGAGAGAGAGAGAGAGAGAGAGAGAGAGAGAAAGAGAGGCAGAGAGAGAGAGAGAAGGGGGGGACTGGAGCCGCCGGTTTAATTTATCTGGATTTACGGCACTGAAGATGCCTCGCCGTCTGTGCCCGGCTGGAGGAGGAGGAGGATCGTGAAAGGGACGGAGCGGGAGGGGGAGGATTTTGCACAGAGCCATTTTGGAATGCAATTAAACGCAGTACAGTGAAACACGACGCCATCGCCGCTGCTGCTGCTACTACTGCTGCTGTTGCTGCTGCTGCTGCTGCTGCTGCTGCTGCTGCTGCTGCTGCTGCTTCCCTCCTCCGCAACCCCTGCTATGCTCTGTCACCCTCCCCCGTCTCTTCGTCGTTCATCCTCCCGCGTAGCACCTGCCGGTGCTTTACCTCGTGCACGAATGCCTTGATGTGCCCAGGTACAAACAGGATGCTTTCCGCACAGTCGAGCCCTGACGAGGTGCAAAGTGGATTCGCGCGTCTCCGGCGAAATCGTGTCAAAGCATTCGTCTCTCGCTGCAGTCGAGTAGATTTAATTCGAGAATTATTTCACCCTCACCGCGCGTCGGCGTGACGATTGGATGCGCCAAGTTATGGCGAGAAAAATGAGGAGATCAATATCCGGGGATGATTTTGTGCAACCTGGGGCTGTGATTATCGGCGCGGGATCGCGCAACGGGGTGTGTGTCGTGGCTCAATAAATCGTCGCGTTCTGCGACGAAAGTTTGTGCAATTTTGCACTATAATCTGCATAATTTTCTAATGTAGCGAAAATGTACGCCGAATGAATGATATGTCACACGATACAATATGATGTGACATAATAATGGCATGACAATGTCATTATTATGTCACGTATTCCCTCGTTCTCTCCTTCCTCCTCTAGGAAGAGACTATCTTCATCCTTCCTCCTTTCCCTCATCGCCACCAATCGGCGAGAGACAGAATTTAGAAACCGACTCAGTTATTTTTTCGAGTCGCTCGCCGCAGTGGGCAACGTATCATCGTCAGACCGTCAGGTGCGTCGCTCTCTTTGGATCTAGCGAACATCGAAGAAGGATGGTCGTCGCCAGGTTCGTTTTGATAAGAACGAGCATCCCTGCCTCAAGGGTCGGCACGAGAGGACGCACGGAGGAAGAGGGCGAGAGAGACAGAGAGGAGGAGAGAAAATGGCGGCTTGGTGGAAATCCGACACCAAATCGAAGGAGACGCCATCGCAAAGCGCGGCGCCGCCCCTTTATCATTGGGTCTTGACATCGTCATAGTGTCATCCTCGCGCTCGTAATCGCTCAAACGCGCGGTTAAGTCGAAATAATTAACATAACTTTTGCGTTATGTTAATTACGCCGTTCCTCTCTCTCTCTCTCTCTCTCTCTCTCTCCCTCTCTCTCTCTATTTTTCCATCCCTTACCTTCCCTTCCCCTCTCCTTCCACTCCCTCCCACCCCCTCCCTCCCTCTCTCCCTCCCTCCCCCCCTCTCTCTCTCTCTCTTTCTCTCGACGTACTTGAGAGACATAAATTATAAAGCAGTGAGAAAGATCGACCGATGAGAGCAATCGTTAGATGTCGGACATGATAATTGATTTTCATAGCGGGAAGATAAAATCGTTACACGTACACGATTTATCTCCGGACTTTCAACGCACAATACGCACGATTGTTTGCATTGTACAGCAGTCACCTAACACGTCGAAAGCCAACCTTGTTTTCGCGAATAATATTTTTAATATTAAATATACGCCTTTAATATTAAATTAAACCTCATTGACGAAAATAGTTCTGATTAATTTCTTCCCGGCCGACCGGTTTGTTTCGTCGAACAAGCTCCGTTTTCTGTTAGATTTAATGACTCTCGACTGTGCGAGTCGTTTGAATTTAACTCGTTCGATTGTCTGTGACTTGACACTTGATGACTTCCAACTCTTGCCAGAGGCATCACGTCTACCACGTCCGATGTGTGAGGCTTCAGCGTCGACATACAAGCGGTAATTAGTGGGAAAAGGCGGAGCAGATTCAAAAGATTTGCAAGGCGTGGTGGAGATCGGCTCGTTTCGTTCCGCGGTGAAAGACATCTTCGCTCATTTGTCGCTGTGCTCATTGATCTACATAACACCGGTTACATTCCTTAGTATTTTCAACCGACAGATTTCCGTCATGTAACGAACATTCTAAATTTATCTTAATGTGCTCGCGATCATTCCTCATGGACCTGATCGATTCTTTAAAGGAAGGAGACAGAAAGAGAGAGAAAGAGATAGAGACAAAGAGAGAGAGAGAGAGAGAGAGAGAGAGAGAGAGAGAGAGAGAGAGAGAGAGAGAGAGGCTCTGTTTTAATTAACAATGAGGCGCGGCGTTTTAACTGAAATTTTTAAGTGGAGGTTAAGATAGAGATAAACGATCGAAACATCCGTACAAGAGCAACAAGAGGAACATACAAGAGCAGCAACGATATATGCGATAATAATAGTCATGAATGGACGAAACCGGCCCCTTAGGCGTGTACGAGTTCGTATTCGGGCCGATCTGCAGCTAAAGTTACGTTTGTCGTTGGATCATATTTGCAGAAATGTGTATCATAATACGACTCCAAAGATGAGCCGACGACCTTCGCGAAGGGGTAGAAATCTTACCGCTAGAGTAAACGCTCTATTAAAAATGACGATCGTTTCTTCCGTCGATCGTGCCGCACCTGCGATCTGTAGATCTTCTTCGAAATCGCCGTTTCTTCAGTCTTCTCTCATTAGAACGACGATTGTAACGTAATAATTTATCGCGGCGAAATACTTGATCTAACAAAAAAGCGACGAACATATAATTGTTGGACGATAGCCTCAGTTTTATTTACAGTCTTATTAATTAGATTTCGTCGCAAAATAGGAAGCGACATCAACCTCAGCAAAATTCTACGAAATTTCGCGTTCAATCTAGTCGGTCTCTGTGAAATATCATGCGCGATAAATCGTCCGAAACGTAACTACGTCTGAACATGATAATAATAATCGGCAAGTAAATTCACGGCGCGGACATCCTTTCGTCAAAACCTACGACGAGGGCCTGGACGATTGTTACTTGGTTGTTGTGAATTTAGTCAAACACGAGGCGCGATAGCGTTGCGCGGAATCACAACACGGTGTACGGTGACGTTGACACGTTTCGTTTCCGGTGTTTATTGGTCTACTCGTAATTCCCCGACTGGCTGCGCGATAACGGAAAACAGTGTCTGCCGAGCGAAATCAGATTTGTCCGTAAATAGCCTATATGTGATATCGATGATTAAGGGTTGTAAATTGCGAATTGCGGTTTGCCAAAATTAAGTCAGCCGCTCGACGAGCAATTTTTCCCGTCGTTTTTCAACTATCCATGCGCTGTTAGTTGCTATAAATTTGAAATAGATAAAGAGATCGATTAATTTCATCGATTAAACTAATAGCAGGGTACTCGTACTTGTTTCGATGGTAAATCTCCCCCTCGACAGTGCAATATTAAAATAAATATGTCTGTATGTCTGTTCCGCGACGGCGTATGTCGGCGGTCCGTTTTTGAGTATCCGCGCTTTATCGCATCTACGAAGCGCAGAAGCGCAGGACGTGGCTCGAAAGGCTCCGAGCTTGAGAAAATTGCTCTAATTAACGGACAATCTCACATGACTAACACGTGTCCGCCAAATGTATTTGGACCGAGTTTCTAGAGTAGCTCGAAGCTACTGGCTTTCCAAATGTCTCGTTATCTCATGTTTTTTCTCCTTTTCGCAGATCTCCTTACCCCGTTCACATGAGCCACATGAGCCACTTTATTATTCGCCTTGTGATAAAAATCTTAAATTTGTGGTATGTCAGATATCGCACATGTGCGCACACGTTCGAACCAACGAGCTGTTTATAACGGAGACACGTATAATCAGCCAAGAATCTCCAAGTTTTGACTTTATCGTGTCAGAATGAGAAGCTACCCTCGAACATTTTCAATCGGTATTAATTGTCTCACGATTAAGAATCTCCTCCGATTGTGCGCACCCGGCTCCATTGCTTTGATCATATCGAGTCCGAACAATCTCCGTCGAGGGATGATGGGTGGATTCGATGCGTGGATTTACTGTGCCCATTTTATACTCTGCATACATCTTTCCGTGAATATTATACGATCCTGAATCCTTCATCCCTTTCTGTACAGACTCGCAATTCATCTCGCACGAGTGACAAAAGGTACAGTGATACAACGCGGAGAACAATCAAGAGCGCGAACGATAATCGAGCATCGGAGCGACGAAGTCGAACGCACAGCGCCCCCCCCCCCCCCGCGTATTCCCCGTCGCGCAGCTGTTACGTAATAATAAAAAGAGAGAAGAGGAAAAAAAAATTACGCGAGCCTCGGCTCAAGACCGTCGGGGAAGGAATCGCCGAAATTCGATATATCCAGGTAATCGGTCCGTCGTGGAGGTCGCCAGGTGGGAATCAACGTGGAGAAATCGAAAGCGTCGACGGCGCCCGACGGGGTGAAGTTGTCGGTAGGGGGTAGGAGACCGCCCTGTAGTGCTATATATACGTAACACCCGACCAATGGAGCAGCGTTTACACCGCCCCGGACCAATCACTGGGCATGCTGTAGCTCGCTCATCGTACGGTTTCACTACCGAAAAAAAAAGAGGACGAGCAGGAGAACGAGGGTTGAGAGAGGAGAGAAAGGAGAGAGAGAGGGGGGGAGAGAGAGAGAGAGAGAGAGAGAGAGTGCGCGTGTGTGATGTGTATATATGTGTGGTATGTATAAGAGATGAGGGCGAGGGCGAGGAGGCGCGGAGGAAGAGAGAGAGAGAGAGAGAGAGCGAGCGAGCAGGAAAGAGGAAGAGAGAAAGAGCGCCGCACGGCATCAGCGTCGTCAGCATCGCGACCGGACGACACCACCACAAACGCCCGCGAAGGCAGTAGCACGACTACGAACCAACAACGGAAGCGCGAGATCGGGCGGTCGCACCACGTACGCGAGGCCCAGTTCGCCTTACTAACTTGGTGACTTGGTCACTCAGTGACGCTCCCGTGCGGCCGAGGGTGCTCTCTCGGCGAGTGTCAGTTGCGTAATCTGTTTTGCGCTGTCTGTCGCGATCACCTCGCCAACGTCATTAGCCGGCGGATTTTTTCGGCGGGGGATAGCAATAAAGCACGCGGTAGCGTTCGGAACGCAGGAACTGATAGTGTTACCTGCGGCTGGGCATCGAAGCTTATTTCTTCCTCTCTTTTTGGTGAGCCGATGCAAACTGTGACTGCAGCAAGTGTGGCATGGGGAGAATTGAAAGAAAAAACGTAAAAGAGTTGTGGCAGACCCAGCGGGAAACGAGTAAATAATATGGATATCCATCGAAGGTACCGTCACACTTTCGTGACGAGTTATCGCGCGTGCAACGGGTGTCGCATTATGATTACATAATTCATTATGAATCGCCATTCAGACTCGGTTCCAGGCGCTTACAGAACTGAAGTTTGCAGTTATTTGCTTGCGATGCGGTAATCAGACGCGACTGCGAAGGACAAATGAATACGTGTGATCGGAATCGTGGGACTTGCGTTCTTTTTTTTTTTCCTCTCCTCGGCTTCCGAGGACGGAAGTCCGCAAATCGCGGATATCGAAGTGCCGAATTCAATTCTTCAACGAAGAGTGCTCGCGCTGACGACCGAACGGATAGTCGTATCAATCGTAAGGTAATCGATAGTCGTATTAGAGTAATCGAACGCTTCAAGGACTCGAGCCCTTAAAGATTCTGCGATGGTGCACATTGCCTATCCGGCGCACGACGTATCGAAAGGACATGATCGCTGACGTGAATACGCTTTACCGTATTATATTCTCCGGAAAAGCTTAGACCTCCGTCTGAAACTGTCCGTCGACGAACGATTGTCGCACGTACGAAGCCACGAAGTATCTCCAGGCAGTTGCGATAAATCCCACTCGCGTTGTCAACGTCCGATCTTCCAACGCGCGGCTCACAACTTCCGTTGAAAAATGGCGCGGAGGCCCGCGCCGAGGAAAACTCAATGAATGGGAATCGAGCCTCGCGTCGGTATGAATGAAACGTGCGTCATTAAACAACCGTCGCGCCGACTCGAGTGTGTGAACAACGGATGATTACAGCGATATCAGCGATTGTTCATCCAGCCAACGATTCGCAAAACAAAGGCTATACCGTGCGACACTCGCCGAAATAGAAAAGGGATTTCCTCAGTGTTTCGACTCCCCACTGCGCGAGACGACTTTCTTCGGGACGACTACAATCTGTATACCCGACATGGTGAAAGGTTATAGAAAATTGATGATCAACTTCAGGCAAAAATCTTTAAGGACTCTCAAGGCCAATATGGATCAAACGAGACAAATTCTTCGACATCCTTCTGACTGAAACACAGCCAAGGTTCAATCTATCTATCGCAGTCAAAGTAGACGCACGTAAGTCCAGCAGTCGACTCCAGGCAGCTCCGATTGTCGAAGATATCTCGGGAAGAAGCTTACCTGGCCGATCAGCTCCGGTGCTCGTGAACGGCGAATGAGCTTGGTGAACCCGATCAGCCGTCCGACACCTCGCCGCAGACATCAGCTAAGAATGTCTGACAGTTCGGATCAGCTGTCATCGCCAAATAGCGACTGCAACAGTCAGATTGGTGCCGTCCATCGCAACGCAACTGCTCAGTACGGCAACACGACGTCGATGTCCGGTCTCGGCTTGTCTCATCATCCACAGAACCTGACGCCCACGTCGAACGGTAGCCCCCAGTATCCGCAGGAACTGTCTACCTGCGGCACAGGCGCCAGTGTGAGCGCCAATATCGTCAATATCAGCAGCCTCTCATTCGGCGGTACCACTAGCAACTTCACGCCCGAGCAGATATCCTGTATGTGTGAGGCACTGTCCCAGAGTCAGGATATCGAGAAACTGTCGAGGTAAAGGATATCCTTGCAGACCTGTTATCACCCGACACACAATATTTTGGCAGCCGTTCATACAGGGATTCTTCCAGCATGTCGTGTTTCCTTCTTCAAAGTGCTTTTCACATCTTCCATCTTTTTCCTTTCTTCTCTTCCTTTCCTTCTAACCAGAGGTCGGATTTTCTATTCTCCATTTATGTTCAGAGAAAAGTTTCGTTCTTTCTTTCTCGTTCGGTGCAAACGATCTGATGGTTTGACCGAATGGTATTAGCCCGCGCCATTGCACCGGTGGACGGAAAGTTAAGAAAAAGATTGGTGAGAGTTCTGAAACTGAACTGAAATGAACATTGGCTAATGACTGCGGTTAAGCCTGCGGATTGGAATTGTCCTTGTTTCATACTTCACCACACTTCTCACCACACACTGTGAAATATTGTTACGCGCTGTATAGTCTATTCAAAACATCGCGTGTTGATGGAAAGAAATGCAGACAGCCGTATTCTCTCTCAGGTCTCTTTCAGATCGGGTCACAAGGGACTAGAAAGTCGTGCGCATTTCGGTCAAGAATACAACGTACTTGGGACGTGATTGTGTTTATTTCAGATTCCTCTGGTCCCTACCGCCCGGCGAGCTGCTTCACGGAAGCGAGAGCGTGTTGATGGCGCGTGCCGCCGTTGCCTTTCACCGTGGATCTTATCACGAGCTCTACTCGATCCTGGAGAGCCACCCTTTCTCGCCACGGCGTCACCCTGAGTTGCAGCAAATGTGGTTCAAGTCGCACTACCGCGAAGCCGAGAAGATTCGTGGCCGGCCGTTGGGCGCTGTGGACAAGTACCGGCTCCGCAAGAAGTATCCGCTACCCAAAACGATCTGGGACGGCGAGGAGACCGTTTACTGCTTCAAGGAGCGCTCGAGGAACGCTCTGAAGGAGTGCTACATGAAGAACCGATATCCCACGCCGGACGAGAAGAAGAACCTCGCGAAGAAGACTGGCCTGACGTTGACTCAGGTATCCAATTGGTTCAAGAATCGCCGGCAGAGGGATCGCACTCCGCAAACAAGGACGTGAGTTTTCCTTCCGTTTGAACCGCTTGAACCGCGCGAATTTTGCAATTGGACAATTTACAAGAAGAAATTCGCGAGAATGTTACACGCGTTGGTTACAGGATAAAGGTGGAGCTTTACGAGAGTGGTCTTTACGGGAGTTATTTGCTCCCCCGCTTATCGGCAAGTTAGCATCCGGAGAGATTGATCGAATTAGAGAAATGCTCGGTTTGGTTTCCGACTTGCTCCCAGTTTACTTCTTCAGGCAGAGGAAAATTTCGTGGAACTGTTTCACGAAACGTCGGAAGCAAATGGATGCGATGGACACGGACGAGCCGGAAATCAAATCTCAAGTATTGATCGAATTAATTCCGTGCAAAGTATTCGCTTTTGATTCTTTCGTCGAAAAATCACTCGAAAGTGCGTCGTTTGAGTCATCTTCCGCTGCTATTTTGCATTTTGCTATTTTTTTTTTGCGGAATCCCATTTTTGTTGAGAGAGGACTTGCGCTAAATATTCTGGTTTGAGGTCTCGATCAATTTTGTTTGACGTTTGATACAATTCACTACTGGCTATTGACGAGTCATCAGCAACACATGAAAGCCATAAATTAGTACCTGATGAATTATATTTAGAAAGCATGTGTACTAGAAAGAGAAAGAGAGAGAGAGAGAGAGAGAGAGATCTTTTATTGAAGAAATAAGCTCTAAAAAGAAGCGACATTTTTCCTGACGTCGTTAACTGCATTTCGGGAGAAACACTTCTCAACCTATTGTTTCGGATTGCCAGGACCTTAGCTCCTTTTGTATCTACTTGACTTTAAAATTAACAACTTCCAAGAAAGAAATAAATCATCATAGTTTTCGGTAGCTCTCTGGTGGGGGGGCGTTTGTTTTCAATTGGTTCCATCGTGTGAGAAAAGGCGCGCTTTGAAGGACTCGATTTTCCAATACAATATCTCTTGAAGCACGAATTCTCTTCAGTGGATATGGAAAAGAGGCGTTCGCACACTTGATTCGTATTTTCCACAAGGTAAACAAAGCGAATTGTTCGATTTACCACACGACTCTTCGAGAGACGCGGACCTTCTCCCTCTTGTTTCATAATTACCGCCGCAGGAATCCTCACCGTCGTACCCTCCGCGAAAATATTTACCGGAACCGAACGATAACCGAACGATGATATAATCGTGAGACGCATTCTTCGGGTACTCGTTGTCGCCCGGCTCTCCCTTTCGCCGCCGGTGATTATATAATCCGCGAGCTTATCTAATTAATGTCTGTGCCGCGTTGATGTCCTTTGTGACGATTATGAATGGGGGATAAAGTCCGACGGGGCCACGGCCATAACGCGCGCTGCGGCTTGTTATGTTAGGCGCGACGTTTATTGGTAAATGATACATCGGAGAAAAAGCGGCGGTAGGGAGAGAAAGAGGGCGCAGAAAGAGAAACGCGGACGAAGTCACGCTTAGATAGCGCCAGACGCGTGTTCGGCCGTTTATTGATATAACATCGCCGGACCGCAAATTACGATAAGATCGGCAGCGTCGGCATAATCTCTCTCCCCCCCCCCCTCTCTCTCTCTCTCTCTCTCTCTCTCTCTTTCTCTCGCTCTCACTCTTTCCTCTCCCTTTTCTCGATCGTGACGGACAGAGGAATTCTCAGAGCGGCCCACACAAAATCGTTCGGTCCGCTTATCTCGCCCCTTGCATAATATTATTACAGCGGCATTTAGTGTTGCGGGAGGAGGGGAGAGCGTAAGGCAACAGCGAGGAGCTTGAATCGATCGGATCGATGTAAGCGGAAAAATCGCAGGAACTGCAGGAGATTTCAATTTCGAAAATCACGAGTGTTAATTAGCGTTGACCGGTCAATGAATGCGCGCGTGCATTCCTTCGCGATTGCAGTAGCGCGGCATTTAATTTTCAAGCTTGTGACTCCTCAGTTTGTGGATTCCTTTCATATCGCACAACAAGTACGACTCGCTCCACTTGACGCGTCGAAAGCTCTGCCTCTCTGTTCAATCTCTCTCTCTCTCTCTCTCTCTCTCTCTCTCTCTCTCTCTCTCTAATTTCCTTCACTTTCTTCTGGAGAATTTTGCGCCAAGTGTTTTTCACCCGAAACAATTCATCCCGACGGGGGAGCGTCCGGCGGCGGGAGTTACATATTTCAGAAAAACGATCCGGAGAAAAGTGGACACTAACCGGGAATTATCGGGTTTCAATGTTAGAGAATTTCGGGACGAAAAATGGCTTCGCGTGGGACAGCTTGCGAGTGGAACGGGCTCGCCCATAGAGAGAAAGACGAAATCCACGCGGCACCTTGTGCGTCCATCAGGACGAGGTCCAAGACGGGAGAAGTAGCCGGGAGAGAACGAGAGAGGGAGAGAGAGAGAGGGAGGGAGGGAGGGAAGGAGGGAGGGGGAGAGAGAGAGAGAGAGAGAGAGAGAGAAGGGTAGGGGAGAGAAGAAGGAACGGGCCATGACTGCACCGTCGTCGTAGCCATAACAACTTCGCGCTCGCTCTCGGGTCCGTTCTCTTTCTTCGCGCGCACGCACGAGCCGCGCATAACGCGCGCCGCGGCCAGAATTCACGCGGGCACTCGCACACCGCATACCACGTGCGCGCGCGTACGACGCCGCGTCGAGCGTACCTGTGCACGCACGTCTGCGGTGTCGTCGGCCATCGCTGTTGTACGGGGGGAGATTTCGACCGACGGAGTCTACCCACCGCCTTCGTCGATCTCTCCGCCGCGCGCCATTCCCCGTGCTCGTCCTTTCGGCATCGAGCTTTATTTCGCGATACGCCGAGCTTCTTCTTCGTTTCTCTTTTATGGCCAGGTGCCGGTTGTTCCAACTTGTTGATAAGCTAACTCAGAGCTCGGCAAAATGTGCACGCGACGGCCGATTTTCGACTATCTCCGCCCACCGCTATTCCCTTTACCTCGCCGCTCCGCGCGCTACCAGCAAGCCGCTAGAGTCTCGAGAGCGTGCTTCCAATAGTTTTCCACGTCACCCATGAAGTACTATTGTTAACGCATTTTTTTTTCAAGTGGTATCCCCAGTAAGCCTAATCCACTGATGACTGTAACAACCCGTAACTAATTGAACAGAAGCGAAATAAAATATGTTAAGTGAAGAATATTCAATTCGATTTTCGGCGTCTTTTATTGGTAAGAGTGGAAACGTCAATTTGGATATTGCGTGTAGCGAGCCGCATAAGACGTAAGGAATCGTCGCTTAACCCGTAACTGCTGTTCTCCGGTCAATTTGACCATTGCACTATTTGAAATTTAAATAACGCGGTTAATTGTCTAGTTGCGTAGTTCATCCGTCGGTGTATTTTCTTACATTCTGAATGTCGGTCGACTGATACACGCGCAGTTGTGTGGTCGTGTTATCTGTCAAGATATTCATCAATTCCGTTTCCTACCGGTCAATTTGACCGGTGAACAGTGTGCGCGTACTTAAAATGGCTTCACAGCAGTTACGGGTTAAAGAAGAACACTTCTCATTTTTTTATAAACTTCATTTTTGAAAAATGAAGAGGCCTACCGGGGATACCACTTAAAGAGAAAAAAACGCGTCAACAATAGTACCTCATGGGGTACCTCGTGACGTGAAAACTATTGGAAACACGCTCCTGAGGCTCCTGAACGGCTTGTAGGCAGCGCGCGGAGCGGCGAGGTGAAGGGAATAGCGGTGGACGGAGATAGTCGAAAATCAGCCGTCGCGTGCATATTTTGCCGAGCTCTGAGCTAACTGATTGTTAAGTCATATACATTTGCCTTTGTTTTTCCTTTAATCTAGACAAAGACAGAGACGTGTGATTTAACTATCAGTTAACTTACCAAGGAATTGGAACAACTTGCCTCAAGAGCCGGTTGTTCTCAACTTCTTGGTGAGTTAACTGATAGTTAAGTCATTCACGTTTGCCCTTGTTTTTCCTTTAATTCAGACAAAGACAGACAGTGATGATGTCGTCATCGGTTAACTTACCAAGAAGTTGGAACAATCGGCGGCCTAAGAGCCGTAGCTAACGGAAGATTATTTGGCCAGATATCCGGCATATCGGATATATCAGACTACCGCCATCTTCTCTCCCGCACACCGAACTCTCTCCCTCGGAATCTCGCAAATTCACGACGACCGGTGCGAGAATCGAAGAAGCTTCCGAGGAGATCGTTCTCGCGCGCGTTTTCGCAAGCGCGGGAAAATATTCGAATTCGTTCTCGCCGGCGCTGAGCTTGCTCGCGGCGCGCGCGCGTCTTCTCGTCGCCGTCGCCGGAGAAAACAATTCTTTTCGACGGAGGAGGACCGACTCGAGCTTCCTCCCTTTTCTCGTCTTTAACGTCCACCCTCCTCACGAGCCCGAAGGCCCCAGGAAAAGGAAACGCGACGCCCCATTACCGTTTTATGATGCAGCTTCGGTTACATCTCTCGTTTCACCATTGAGCTGTTCGCACTACCAATAGTTTACTACATAAAGGCCACGGCCGGCCCTCCGTCGCTACCTCGATTTATCTTTACGTGTGTCGCGCGAGACTAAGGACGACGCGCGCCTTCCTCCTCGTTAGCTCGCAGCGTTCATCGCGCGAGCGACTTCGCCAGCGAACACGCTCGCGATCGGTGTTCCTCGGAGGCATTGCGAGACGCTTCTGCGCGGCTGACATGGTTTTATCAGCAAGTCTCAAGGAAATTGTCATTTTCAAGTACGATCAATAATGAGCGGTGCAATAATAACAATTTTGTCTTCGTAAAGAATCACCATGTTCTAGCCAGTCAAAATACTCGGACTTTGATGTTTTCGGTGTTCACGGTTGAAAGAAATGCTTGGTTCCCAGTTTGCTCCATCGTGGATTTGTTTCCGACGGTTCGCGAACAGCCTGAGACTGTCCCACCGAGACGTCGGAGATGGATCTATGATGGAAACGAGCGCGGTACCAATTTTTGTCCATTCCTCGCGCACTCTCGTCCCTCCTGAAGAATTTATTAGGGATACCGGGAAGTCTTTTCATTTTTTAACCCTTTAATTAACGCAATTGTAATATTGCTACATTCAAAATTAATTAGCAATATTTCTTTATATTGTACGTATCAGTTTTCATCAAGATCAAACTTACCCTTAGAAAATGGCAACCTCAATGCTTGATCGACCAGATCTCGGTTTATCTTTTAGACTAAAATCACCCTCACGAAATCTCGCAAACCACATCTGGCAGGTCCTTACTTTAATACTTGTCTCCTTGATACTTGAACTGTTGATGTTTCTGACTGCATTCGTTGCCTTTGATCCACGATGGAACTCAAGTAACATACAATGACGTATGTGTTCTTCACCCGAAGGCTGCCATTTTCTAAGGGTAAGTTTGATCTTGATGAAAATTGATATATACTGTAAAGAAATATTGCTAATTAATGTAGAATCATAATTATATTCCGTATTCTGTTAATGTAGCGATATTATAATCGCGCTAATTAAAGGGTCAAAGAAAACGAAGAGACTCCCCGCTACCTGTAATACTTGAAGTTGCCTTGATCCGCGTTTATTACAACATAATACAATACGCAGGCGACATTAAGAGCCGCTTCGAAATATTGTCCGAACGAGCCGCAGGCATTAGAAACATTCGTAAGGACGAAGAAAGGGCTTGAGACTTCCGTGAAAAAGCCGGTTGGGTAGTACTTAGGGCGTGTTTCCTCTTCCAAGGGTTTGGACCTTGAGCGTGGACTATAAAATGTGTGACCCAACGTCATCGTTCGAATATGATGGCTGTAGCGCGGACAAAGAGAGGGAGAAAGAAAAAGCGTGCGGGAGTACCATGGTCATGGGCGATGCTATGACCACATGGGACCACCGCGAGTGATACGTATACATTCACGCACTCACGCACTTACGCACGCACGTACACACGGCCGCTCGCACGTGCGTACACTCGTTTGCGAAACGACTTCAACCGCATTTTAACCCGAGCAAGTTGGAAGCGTCACGAAATAGTCACGTTTGCGAGCCGCTGTTCGCAGGTTTGCGTGTTGATTGATTGCGACAGGGCATGATGTAAACATTATCACTTCAGTGTCTTTTCAACATAAAGACGCTCAGAGATACGCGCCCTCCCTCCTGCTGCGACGTCGACGTTCCGCATATCTTCTTCGTTTTCGGATTCTCTCACAAGGAACTACCTGCGCAAGCTATGAGTGGCAACAATAGAAATTTCATACACACAGAAAATGTTATAATCTCGGACTAATTTTCTCCACCAAGTACGAAGCCAGACAAAAATTAAGCATGCCCCGTGTAGACCTTTTTCCAGTGCGATGTAGACCTGTCGTCATAACATTTCGTAAGACGCTCGCTTAGCGCCAACTATCGTGGCCGTCCGCAATCTTGACCGACCGTTTGAGATATTGTCAATGTAATTATAGAAACATGTTGGCTCTGGTTCGCAAACGCGCGCGTCTTAAGTCACATAGAGCCGTTTGACTTTTTCCCGCGGTCGTCAAAAAGGACTCGGACAAATGGAATAAGTTGAAAATATGTCTGATGTCCCTTTCTCGGTTTCATTTTTCGCTTTTATTTGTCGCAGGTCATTTTCAAAAGTTCTTTTCAAGGACTTTATATTCTTTGGCCTATTGTCGGTAATACGGATGTATCGTGTGTTTTTGATCTTTTTTGTATCTTTTTTTCTGACGGGTCCAGTTCGAGAAAGGTACTTCGGCTTTAGGTAGTTTTCCGCTAAATCTTTCAAAACCATGGCGAAATTTTTTAGGACCGATTAGGATCCGGAAAATAATAGAATAGAGCAAGAAAATATCTGTCTATTTATAATATAACGAAATAGCAAGAGAGGTTTACAAGTATTTTTAACGACAGGATGTGCAGAGGAATAACGAGAATATTCTGAGACCACCGACAGAGTATTTTCAAAGGAATATCGGTTTCTTCTTTCCGGGTGATTAGTTCTACACCTGTGAATGAGTTTATACGTAAGAGGCCGGTGCGGCCGATTCTGTCCTCTTGGCCATTTTCTTTAACGTGCGTCTAATTGACGAGCTGTCGATTGTTAACAGTCGGTTAGAAATAACCACAACTACCGAATATATTCAATTTTGTGTCAGCTCGCGCTCAAACTGTGACGTATGTAAATGACGAAGTGACAAGTACACGGAGAAAATATTGCGATGAAAATTACAATAAAACCTTCGCAATATATAGGGTGTCCCAGAATAATCCTTGTAGAGCTCGTGGAAACATAGACTGGATTAGGATAAACATCAAATGCCCCCATGCCGCTTTATGATATTGGCAATAGTTATCAAGTTATTAATTACAGAAATCTGACGAATGGGCGCGCGTCGAGATGGGTGAAGATGGATTGGAGAAGCATTGGTTGCGTTCAGACAACAAAGCGCTCACTGAGCGCTTAGTAACTATTGGCCCTTACTGTTAGATCCTTACATTCAGACCAACCAATAACGTTGACGAATTACTCAACCGTTGTGTAACCGTTGTGTTTTCTGAACGCAGCCATTGCAGCGTTCGGGCCATAGTGCGGCCCAATCTATTCAGCAACTGTTGGCAGCGCGTGGTGGCGAGATAAAGCCAGCGGCACACGGTGCTTGTTTTCGTGCTGAATTGCTTGCTGGATGACAATACTGCATTCTGATTGGTACATTTCCGAAGACGGATGGAAATGCACCAATCAGAACGCAGTATTTTCATCCAGCAAGCAATCCAGCACGAAAACAAGCACCGTGTGCCGCTGGCTTAAGACACGAATAAAGGCCATCACACACAAACGAACTTGAGCAGTAAGACGTAAGCAATAAAGAAACTGACCAATCACAATCAATTATTCTCGTAAGTTTTAAAACGGCGTCTTTAAATTTCGATTGCGATGGTAGATTTGCTTACTGCTTACGTTTTACCGCTCAAGTTCGTTTGTGTGTGATGGCCTTAAGCCGGGTCTACAATAGGTGTAGTAAGCTGTAAGCCTTAAGAAATTGGCTAACTTTATTCGATTATTCTTGTAAAAATCGACTAGGATTGGTTAATTTCTTAAGGCTTAAAGCTTATTACATCTATTGTAGACCCGGCCTTAAGCGGCGCGTTGTCTTTCCTCGCGCCGCACGCAAGTCACACTTGCTGGATCGACTGGACCACGCTCTCGCCCGAGTGGCTGCAACGCTTCTCCAATCATCCATCTCGGCGCGCGCTCACTCGCGTCAGATTTCTGTCATCGACAACTCGATAATACAGGACCACAAAATAAAACAGGTATTTTGTTCCGGAAGGAAGACCACCTTTCTCCTATATATTTTGACATGCTGAAGTAGAATTTGTTTCCCAAAAATTCGTATCGCGTCACATTTATGAGATACATATAGCAAGAGGGTTCAAAATTACATAATTCACATCGCAAATTAAAATAACGTAAATTATAAATTCCTATTTACATAGAACCACAAACTGTGAACTAACCAAACCAAATCCCTTGAACCCTCAACCCATAAACCCCAAACTCATACACCCTTGAAGACAAGATCTCGAAATGATCCGGCTAATGAAGATAAGATCTGGAACTGGAATCCGGTGAAAGCAAGGCAGAGATAAACCACCAACCTCACTAACTTCCTGGTCTTCCCTCCAGAACAAAATACTTTTTTTCTTATTCTGTGGTCCTGCACTGAGAGAAAAGTATATGATATTTGGGAACTATAATGATATAGTAACTAAATTATAGTCCGAAATATCATATTTATAGTAAGTATTACCATAATATCGGTAATAATTACGATATAGGCATAGTATAACCAACTATATAATATTTTTACTAAGAATAATAGTAAGTTAAACTAAAATTATTGTATGGATACAAATATAAAATGGTAGGTAAAGTAACTCTTTTATATAGTCAACTCTTTTATATAGTCAATATTACCAGAATATTTACTAAATGATGACAGATGTAACTATATGAATATTACTATATTTGAATCTCACTATATTTGTGAATGAGAAATTACCATATATTATTTGTGGTAAAAGTAACTAATTATTTAAGACATTGACTACATATTTGTGTTTATTCTATTATATTTTGCAGGCTCCACGAACTATAAAAATATGCAAGACGCCAAAATGAACTATAAAATATAGTGAGATTATAGTTAATTCAACTATATTTTTCTATCAGTGTGTGTAATTATCGTGAATAACGTAAAAAACGGTATGAGATTGTTATGTTTGTCTTAACTCGCTCTGTGTCTCCACGAGTTTTGTAAAAATTCTTCTGGAACACCCGATGTATTTACCTAAAAATATTATGCAAGTTTGACTTTTTATCGGAAAGTTACTGCAATTATTTGAATGTTTTGTTGCATAATATAAAGTGACCCGATTATATATTGTGGCGGAAAAGAAATATTGCAATTTTTATGTAATTACATTTAATACATACAGAGATAGTACGTTTACATACATACTATGTTTATAAAGAAATCTGATACAACATGAATATAGTAAGTTTTAAAGAGTGAATTCATCGAACTAAAGTATTACTATTTATATTTGTGACTTTTAACACTTTTAACACGCCCACAGCTCAGATCAAAGAGTGCAGATGTCAAAAATTACGTGCGATATTCTTACAATTTTAATTCGGTAATACAATAAGCAAATACAATATACAGGGTGTCCCATTTTAAAGGGACTCCCACTCAAATATCTCAGAAACACTGCGTTAAATCGAAAAATGCTTCAGACAAAAGTTGTTTGGCTTGAAGGGGGACATAAGGCAGCGATAGCATTTTATTTATAGATGGCTCCACTTTCGAGATATTCACTGGTCATCAATTTTCTTAAATGGAAATCCAAATTTTTTATTATATCATCTTTTTTCACCAATTAATTTGAACAACTTTTGTCTGAAACATCTTTTCATTTGCTTAATATATTTTGAGATATTTAAGGAAAACTTGATAACTTTTCCAACATTTACCTTACGGTATCTCACTAACTATTCGTCGAAAGAAAAAATAGTATTAAACTTTTTTACTTTATTTACTATCAATAATATATTACTATATAATAGTGTACTAACTTTTGTTAACTTATCGACCTTTGGAAATTTCAAAATTATTAAATTAATCTCGAATATCTCGAAAGTGGAGCCATTTATAAACAAAATGCTATCGCTGCCTTATGGCCCCCTTCAAGCCAAACAACTTTTGTCTCAAGCATTTTTCGATTTAACGCAGTGTTTCTGAGATATTTGAATGGGTCCTTTAAAATGGGACACCCTGTATACCACAACTCTGCACCTTTGCCTCTTCGTCCTTCCGTTCCACTCAGAGAAACGTTAGCAAAGTCATGGATTAAGTGTCAAGAGTGTTAATAATAAGAAGCGTTAATAAGGAGTACATTCGTCACGAGTTATTCGTAAATTATCAAGATTAAGCGTTATAATCTGACCATGAGAGATGAAAGGCACTGATCGAGCATGTTGAAACGCCGTCTGTTCGCAGGGACATGATACCGTTGAATTGTCAGGCCACGGCAAACAGCGCGATCAGCAGCTCGGTGAGCAACGGCGGCAGCATCCAGTCTCTGCAGAGCATGGACTCGGACAGTCCGAATCTCGCGATGTCACCTTTGTCGAACATTGGCATGTCGCCGGTCGCCATGAACCCGTGCAGCCCAATGGGCATGAGTCCGATGGGGCCTCATCACGGCTACGCCACCCCCGTCACCCCGTCGTCTGTTCACACCGCTCACTCGCACAACGGCGGATTAAGCCCTATGAACGACGTCAAGACCCTTTGTTACGGGCGCAGCGTGTACGATACAGGTATGCCGAGTGCAGTACATTCCGAGCTTGTTTGTTCGCGAGATTCTTCTACGTTTCATCATCTAATCATTATCGATAGATTAGATTTCATATCATGATTATAATAATCACGATTCCAGTTTCATCATTTACATCGCGATCAGTGCAGTCGCAATTTTACGACTTAATTCATCTAACTTATTACTCCTCCTATTCAGTTCGTTTTTTCATGCTTATTTCCTTAATTTTGTACTTATTCGAATCGTCGCGATTAAACGAACAGAATTGGATCTTCGTCATACAAAACACCATTTTCGAATTTTCGCTATTCTAACACTTCATCTTCCAAACCCGAGGAAAAGACGTGGAGCAGAGCTCGGTGTACTACAGCAGTCACTCCAGTATGCACCACCAGTACTACCAGCAGACGCATCATTCGATGATGTCCAGTTCCCATCACCATCATCATCATCAGCAGAGCATGCCGACCGGCTACGAGATCATGCTGCCGCCGCCTCAGCACTCTATGTGATCGACAGACTACGAGGTTACCCGGGGTGATCAGGCTCAACATGGGCAAAACGACGACGTGCTGGCGCGCGTACACGCCTTCGCTTGAGTTTACTTCTTCTCTCGTTCGCGTGCGGTAAAGAGGAAGTCGTGTAAAAACGAAAAACGGCAGAGCACCCGGACAAAGTTTAGTCAGATTTGAGTTTAGCTTCAGCGTCGTTCGACGTTGCTTATCATCGACTTTCCGGTGCATTTGAGACGAAAAAACGTATCCAGGAAAGGGTCGGGAACATTCAAGGTGAATCTCGAAAGACCCGCTTTACCTGTACGAGTGTGTGTTAACTTTTCCGCAGCGATTACACCGAGTGAGAGAGAGAGAGAGAGAGAGAGAGAGAGAGAGAGAGAGAGAGAGAGAGAATGATTATAAAAGTTACGTTACAAGGTATGAAGACATGCGCGCATATGTGATCAGATGCGAATACAGATTACAATTGTAAAATTTAGCAATTATTACCACGAACAAGAGAGAGAGAGAGAGAGAGAGAGAGAGAGAGAGAGAGAGAGAGAGAGAAAAGATAGGAAAATCAACAAGCGAGATCACTTCGAATGCTTATGTAATTACTAAATTGTAATTGTAATTGTAAAGTTATATATACTGCTGCGCAGAACGCAGAGATGTAAATCGATGTGTGAATTACTCTTCCTCCGTTACAGTCTCTCGATCTTTTAATATTACGATTCTTTCGAGGATTTTCTCTGTGAGTGAAAATGATTTCGCGCACAATTGCAATTACATTACACGAATTCGTGTTCGCGAGCAAACGCTGCGACCGTGAAAAAGTCGCGCCTTGAGGTGGTGAGAATACATACAAGAGGCTTGGGAGGGACGAATAAACTGGTTTTATTTTGTGCACCCTTCTTCTCAAAGACATTTTACACGCAACAAAAGGGCTCCAACTGCCCTTCGGGACAATCGTGCAGAATTTGCTTTTTTCAAAACATATGCGGATGTGGCTTCTTTGTAATCTACTTTGATTCGTTGCTACTATACTTTTATGAGACGTCGATTATGTATGTAAAAGTGGAGGATGTATGTAAGAGAAAAAAGATAAATATTTATTTCGTCAAGTATGTACGATATATTTTCAGCGTCGTGTATGATGTCTGTGTTGTAGATACTACTTGTAAATCATTGCGAGAGGCGCAAAGTTGCAACAGCGAAGATATTGAGACGTCGTTTAGAATCGCCAAGGAGATGAATTTGTTTTTATGGAGAAATTTACAGCTTGGGAAAGGCAGAAAAAAGCAATTACGCGATGAAGCAACCAAAGCACAGACACGCTACTCCTTTTCTCCTTATTTTACCTGTATATAGTCGAGAGATACATGATATGAGATACACGCGCGCCTATTATGTATGTAATGTATATATAATACCAGAAAGTAACAATGTATTAAAATGGTTTTTAATAAATAGGTATTAAGTAGTATCTTTCCGTGCGCACAGATCACTTTTCTTTTCGATCTATTGTGTAAAATAAGAATTTACATAATTACTCAACAATTTATATAATGTATGCCTGATGCAGAGTAAAGCGTATGTAAATTGGCTTGAACGTTTCTATCATTTAGTTGTATTATTTGAAATTAAGAAAAAGAAAAGGATCTTTGACCATTATTGGGTTAATTGAGAAATAAAGGTTCGTCTAATTTATCGTTGAGTCGTACTACGCGTCTCCTCGAATTTTTTTTATTGGGAAAATATATAGCCATTAAGTACAGGCTTATATATGGATGCAAATACGTCCTCGGTTCTTCAGTAAGTATGATGGCGACTCGTAGCGCAGATTTTCGGAACTAACTGCAGAGGTGACAATTTAGATTCAGGATATGTTGCAATATTTACTGCCAGCACTGAAAATCTATAATATACGTGACACAAACTATGTATTTTCAGTACTGGCAGTGAATTTTGGAACACAGCCTCTGACTCTAACCGACCAGGTAATATCAGAGAGGAACGTGAGAGCGGCCAACGCGGCGTTTTCGGCGACACCGACTTTCCGACACTGGGAAAGGGCGCCATTTGCATTCATTTCGAGAAGGGAACTACGATGCTACATCCACTTTCAGGTTTCAGCGGTAAAACCTGCAAGTGGTGGCAGTCCGTGCTACATCCACTTTCAAGCGGTTTATGTCCGTGCTACAACCATAATAGCGTATTTGACAAGCACGGTCTCGCACATTGTTACACGTTTATAACATGAATTAACATGTTAACATGTGCAAAAAAGAATTGCACTAACGAGGCAAATTCGCTTGTAACTAGCGTTTAAGTCAAGAGCGCTTCTCGGAAACATTCCGTTCGAGGGGTTAGTCCGCGATAAAAAGTTTCCTGCGACCGGAGGCCGCTGTGGTTTAAAGTTAAATTAGCAGCAGCATTGTTATCGGGCAGCCGTAAAGCCCGTGTCACACTACGGGTTGAAGATCAAGGATTGCGGATTGAAGATTGAAATTTGACCAATCGGAATAAAGCGAATCAAAACCGAAGTTCGTTGATTTGTCGAAATCTAATCTTCAGTCCGCAACCCTTGATCTTTAATCCGTAGTGTGACACGGGCTTAAGACGGGCTGCTGGCATCCGTCCGTGACGTCCTGCCGCGCGCCTTTGCGATTATCGGCAAATTCATAGTTTTCTCGATTGCTCGCGCGATTTCGAGTGGCCATAATATGGCGATAATACATAGCAATATGTGGCAATAATATATGGCAACAACATCTGGCAATAATATATAGCAACAATATATGGCAACAATATATGGCAACAATATATGGCAACAATATATGGCAATAATATATGGCCATAATAAATGGCAATAATTCACGAAATATATTTTTCGTTACGAAAGTCAATGCAAATTTGCGGCATGCACAATGTAATAATAAAAGAGCTCTCTGCGAGCATTGAGTCAAACGCTCACCGATGATGATATTGATGATGTCCCGTTGCATCCAACCAGATCCACCAATGTCCGCCCATGTCCGCCCAAGCTGCCGCTCTCCGCATGTCGCGCAGCATCCATCTTGCAGCGCGTCCCACGTTGATTGCTACACTTTCGCCACATTTCCGCGACGCGGTCGATATTATTAGAGCGGCGATATTTGCGTCAATTAACGAACGTTTTACGTCGGCATCGGTGGAAACTTTTTACGCGCTGCGAAACGGACTCTATAAACTCGATCGGCGAGGAGCAAGAACCGTGTGAAAATTTATCGACTCGTCCAGTGGATTTTTACGGCACTTTTCGCGATCGCGTCTGAAAAGTCGCGAAAATGCGGGAGTATCGATATCTACGAGTGAAATATTCGCGAATGCACGAGAAAAGATTCGACAATAAGAAACCGGTCACTCCGAAGGAGCGCAAAGAGAGAGAGAGAGAGCGGGGCAAAGTTTTCACGCATGGTAGTTCCGTCACGATGAAGCTTACGTTCGCGATACTTTGGCGAAATGAGAATTTAAGCTTTCTTTGTTAGCAGCGCGGGTAAAAACGCGTATATTGATAACCGCGGTCGCGATATCCAAAGGCACGCGAGCGAGAATACCTCAAGCTCGGCGTGCGTTGGCGCAATTTCTGCGCGCATTATACGCTACTCGAGACAATAGGGATCGTGACGAATGGACAATATTGCCAAATAATTCTACAGCCTGTTTTGGAAATAAAAGAAAAGTAGTCAACGGTATCGGCATTTATGCGTATGAATATATTTTACGCGGACAATTGAATATTGTCAAATAATTGTCGTTATATAATTCTGCGGCCCGCTTGAAAAATGAAAATAAAGCAGCTGATGACGGTATCGCGTTTGTAGACATGCATATCTCTTATTCAAATGAACGTCAAAAGAGAATCATTCGGTATTTTAAATCTCGTATGTAATGCAGGCTATCGATCAAGTAATCCCCTAATTGTTTCGAGCAATGTATTTCATTCAACGTCACAAACACACACATGCAAAATCTATTTGCAATTCGCATTGACTCGAACGATATTTTATCTCCCATAGTCCCACATCCGTCATGCGGAATTTTGTTTCTCTTTTCATTTTGTATTTACTCACCGAAACGACTTGCAGTCAGAGCCGGCTACGTTCCGCTTCAACTCTGTAACAAAAAATTCACATTCGCTCATCAGATTTGACCAAAGAGTGCGGGGGCGAGTAAAAGAGTAGTTTACCCTCTGCGATCGTAATTCAAGTCGAACTGGAAATTATATCCCAGTTCTAGATCGTCAAGGGTCAAACAGAGGACTATAGTAAACTTGTAAACTTACCTTCAAGCCGACTCTGCTTGGCCCGAACCGGATCCTCCGATGCGGCATCCGCGTCCGCCGGATTGCTGTTGCTTTCCGCAACAACTGAAACAGAAAAATAATTTTCCCGATTAATAACCTGCGGTAGAGAGGGAGTATCTTTGATCGGAACGAATCGGAAATACGGAATTTTTATCTTTATATTTTTGTTCCAACATTGAAAATTTAAATGAGACTTGAAGCTTTCCAGAGAGCTGATGAGGAACAAGTTGCAAAGGCAAAGATCGTAAAGGGTTGAACACAGATATGTAGGAAACTTGTAAACTTTACCTTCCGACCAAGTCTGCTTGGCCCGAACCGGATCCTCCGGTACGGCATCCGCATCTGCCGGATTGTTGTTGCTTTCCGCAACAACTGAAACAGAAAAATAGTTTTCCCAGTTGATAATCTGCGGTAGAGAGAGAATATCTTTGATCGAGACGAATCGAAAATACGGAAATATTTTGATATGGGATTTTTATCTTTATATTTTTGTTCCACCATTGAAAATTTAAATGAGACATGAAGCTTTCAAGAAAGCTGATGAGGAACAAGTTGCAAAGGCAAAGATTGTAAAGGGTTGAACACAGATGTAGGTGTAGGAAACTTGTAAACTTTACCTTCCGGCCGACCCTGCTTGGCCCGACCCGGATCCTCCGGTGCGGCATCCGCGTTCGCCGGACTTGCTTCCCGCAACGTCTGGAACAAAAATTTAGCGTTCCTGGTTGGTAAGCTGCGATAGAGAAAGAATGTTTGGTCGGGATGAGTGGAGAATATTCGCTACGGTTTTTTTGCTTCATTGACATTGAAAGTCTAGATCTAGAACTTGGAGCTCTTGAAAGAGCTGACGAAAAAAAATAACAACAAGAAACGGAGACAACGGTTGTGTGCTCTCGAAAATATTCCTTTACGAATGGATATTTAAATTTGGAAATCCCGTAACGAAAGTAAACAAACTTGAAAGCGCTGACCGAAAACAAAAAAGGTCGCAGTCTAAGAAGCGATATGACGTTGAATATTCTACACAAGACCGGTATACTCATACAGTTGGGAATTATACAGAATGTTTGATTGAGAACATAATGAATTAGAGATTCGCGTTCATGGAACGTTATCCGTCTCTGTCTGGATCAATATCGCTCGTATACAACAACGCAATAAATAGATAGACAGAGATTGACTAGAGTAATTGCAGATTCATAAAGTCATGATTACTAATCGGATGATGACGGATCGTGAATGTCGAGCGTGAAATTCCGACTTTTTATTTCCGGAAAATTCGTTAAACGTCCGCTCTCTCGTTATCAGAGACCTCTCGCATAATAAATGATTCCACATACCTGGAAACGTGATGTATCGCTGCCGGCGTTCTGCTTCCCGGCTGCTGGACTCTTCACTCGCTAACTATCTTCTAGTGCCGAAACTCGCGATTCGACCGTGTGGTTAATCAACGCGACGCCGATTATCTCGAGGACTGACGAGATACATTTCTTTCAATAACACGAGACGGAAGTGACGAGCGCGTCGCGCACGGCTGCTGCTGATGGAATAAGGTCGAATACGCGAGGCGCACGAGTATTAATACGAAGGGCAAAAAGTGTCGTCGCTCGCGAGCCGATCAACACAATCGGCCCGCGATGTAAACATTGCGGGCCTCGGCGGCGGTTGAAGCAAGAGAGACTTGCCCTTGGGCGTCTCTTCTTTTCTCGAAGGTTCCGGAACGACGAGGGGAATGCGAGGAGGCCTTTCAACTGTACGCGACATTGACTTTGCTTTATTTACTGATTACTGAAAATAAAGAAAATTACTCTGTCGAAGCATCGGACATTTGTTAGCTTTATGTTAATTAAAGAGGAATGTGTACGACTGGAAAATGTGTTAACAACTAATTGTATAGAGTGTCAAAGTTGTTGCGACGCCGTTTTCGGAAAATAATTAAAAGTCATGGTAGCGTTAAAGAGTGGAATTTCATCCCATGCGAATTTGGTCTCGTTCTTATTACATGTTCGATTATCCGCTGCGGACAATAACTCTTCTACTTTTCATCTAATATTCAATGATGATAAATACCATTTAATTGCATTCGTTTGCCTGTTTTTATTTCGAAAATAAAAAAAGTTATACCAAGGTGAGATTTCACCCATGGCAACATCAACGTGATTTTCTTTGATGCTTTCTTTAAAAGTTCAGATATTTCGTCGACTCGCGGGATATTTATAATCGGAGTCTCGTCGCGTTAATTAACACGTGCTCCTCCGAGCGGATCGAATGCTCACCGACGGCCGCTGTCAGTGACACGAGCGAATATCCGGAGCGGACGGGATGCTGAATCGAGAAGCAGGACGAAGGTAACGCGGGACGCGGACAACGATATATAATGCGTCTCCAAACGTGTCAAATCGTTTATTATACAGGAGACTTTGATACGGCAACATGTATTCGAAGATTTAATATTTAATACGTACTTTCATTTTTCCTGCTTCTCCCCCTCCCCCCCTACTGCTCTTTTAGACCTCCGGGCATAATCTGGCATAGAGACGGCAACTGTGGTTGCAGCACGGACATAAACCTTCTGAAAGGGGATGTAGCACGGACTTCCACCACATGCAGATTTTACCACTGAGACCTGAAAGTGGATGTATCAGTGAGTTCCCCTCTCAAAATGGATGCAGATGGCGTCCTTTCTCAGTGCGGAAAGTCGGTGTCGCGGGAAATGCCATGTTGCAGGTTTCTCTCTGAGATATACACATATATAAGCTGTAATACTCAACGTCTCGCTACACGGAATTATACAAATAACCTGTCAATTAGTGACACAATGTTTATACATATGTAGAGCGGGTTGAACTAAACAGGTAATTCCTCTACCGTACTGCAAATTATGCAATTGCTTGAATTTAAATACATTTGTCGTGTGTGCGGATAAAATACATCGAACTAATCTCATGCTAATTTACACATGGTGCTTTTATCATTGCGGGACAATTTAAAAAGACATATACGTTTCGAGCGTACGTCTATATATTTGCTATTTCCAGAATATCACAGACCAGTGACCAGACCAGGTCCAGAAACAGACCAGAGACATGTCTTTTGAGAATAATTGAGAATAAAGAAAGCACACGGTAATTGCTTCTTTTTAACGTTGCTCATTCGCATTATAAGATTACATCTTTAATATGCGGTTGAGAAGAAAAGGACCATAATTTTTAATTTATTTCTGTTTCTTCTTTTTTTTTTATATATATGGAGATTATTTTCGTAAAATAACGGATAAATGAACAAAATACACACGATAGGAAGATCGTATTGTTTATTCTTACCAGCGATACGGTGATTTACATTATTTGAATATATGCGCATAAACGGAGGAATTAAAAAGGAATTAAAATAACGAAAGCTTCGCGCGCGTGTTTTGCATCGAATTTCCGATTACAACATCACATATCAACAATTTTATTTAATCTCGGTTTATTTAACATACAAGAGCTATTTTTCAACATTGCGCGTCCAGTATGTATAGCTGTATAATGTACGTATATGTTAAGTAAATCTAAGTTACACTGATATGATCACGTTACAGGGAATTTGTACAAAGAGCGCACAAGTCAATACTACTCGATTTGTTCGTGGCTGCTGCATTCAAAAACCGGTCGTAACGCTCGATTCATAAAACTGTAAGTCTCTCTTCCTCTATTCTCTAATATCTCAATAATGTGTCCTCCCATATAAATCGCGAGAAAGTGTACGCGCGTAGCATATTTCTCCTTTGAATTTCATGATGGTGATTTAGCAAAAATCAAGAACCTCGTTTTCGTACATCAGAGTACTGCGTTCAACGGTACAGAAACAAAATTTAACGGTCAGAAATTTTGTATTTTCAACGTTGTAAGAGATTCGAGTAGTAATGCGTTGCTTGGAATTTTCGCTTGGGAAAAGTTAACTTCAGATTTACAAACAAATATACACGCGTATACATCGATCACCGAATAAATAGTTATACCGCCATTTTACGGACCACTCCATACGACTTTTTCGGGACACCTTATAGATTAGGCTCTGTCATCTCGAGGCGGGTAATCAGGCATCTAGCGCGGGATATAAAATGTGTTCCCATCGTACACTCCGTGTGATGTCTTAAGTTACAAATTTTCTATAAATACAGCATATTTCCTCAGTGTATATTTCTTTTTCTCCTGTTCTCTTTCTCTTTATTTTCAACGACACAGATTACACGCGATAATGTAATTTCACCTCAAGTTTGAACGGCAAATTTTAAACGTCGGTCGAATCGATTGACGTCAAAACGTGACATTTGCGTCGCCTCTTAGTTCTTCGCCGCGAAACGAGCGCGGATTCGCCTCGCTTTTTGCAGACGAGGTCGGCAAAAAAGAAAAGCGAGCCGCGTTTAATCCGCTTCTTCGTCGCCGCGATTGATTAAACGGCGTCATTAGATGCTTCCTCCCCGGCCAGGTCGGTGCCGGTTCGAAGTCGGGAGAATAAATCGAACATGCTGGACCGGTAAATCGCAAATCCTGGAGAGGATGGGGCGGGATACATGGGGATACGGGGGCGGGAAGTGGATGCGGGCGTCGGTACGTTACAAAATTTTCTCGAGACAGAGAGAGATCGCAAACATTCGCTCGCGAAGCGCAGACGAAACGTCCGAATCCCGTTTATCACAAATTTTTATTGTATGCTGCACCGTTTACTGTGTGGTAAGTTCGTGTGCTCGTCACCGAGGACCGGCTGTGTATATGTGTGCTAAATTATTATTACTATCGTTATCGTTTGTCGTTATTGTTACCTGTCGACGTTATTGTTACGAACATCCTGCGTTACGATAACAACGAAAAGAATAATCCTTACAGATAGTACATGTGTGCGTGTATGTGTGTGTGTGTGTGTGTATATATATATATATGTATGTATGTATATGTATATATATAGATACACACACACACACGCGCGCGCACATCCTCCTGGGTTTGCCTCGTCTCGATACACTACATAGATATTGTCTCCGAAGTACATACACACGTGCGAGATACAGCCTGCGGTTTATTTATTAGACGATAACGTAAGATATGCACATACGCGTGCGATTACACGCGTAGTTTAACGTATAAATAAGTCTAATGTAGGCTACCACGGTTACACGAGAGATATGTAAAGACAAGAGTGTCACATTGAAAAAATATATGTGTTTTAATTACGGGGTCATTGGGGTGGGACTGTCGAGGAGGGGAGGGGGGAGAGGGGAGGAAGAAGACGAGCTACGTGCGTATGTGTTTAAGCACATGGATATGTATGGTTCGTTTCGTGGTGGTGGCGCGTTGTCGTTCCGTGCTCGAGGACGATCGCTCGACAAGTCTCGACGATCTCGGTGCCCCCGTCTTCCATCTTGTCAACTCAATCTTCATCTCTATCCTTCTCCTTCTTCCTTCTTTCGTACCTTCTCCCGTCCGAGCCCGAGTCCTCTCGATTTCGCGCGTCGTTTCCGCTCGCGTTTCTCACGCGTCCCCGCACCACGTTCATCTCGCGTTGCACGTGCTGCCGCGTTATCTTATCTTAACTAGCGTATCGTTGCTGAGCGCGCGCACACGCTCGTCACCGCGGTATGAAATATGTGCGAACAAGGTGCGTCTATTCAAGCGTGCGATGTTAGCTTAATACGTCCGAAAATAATTCGGGTCACCACCCGAGAATTTCACCAAGCCACCGGAGAGAGCGAAACTTCCGGGCGCATATGTACAAGCAACCAAGAACTTGTGGAACGTAATCTCGTGTGTATGTGTGTGTGTGTGTGTGTGTGTGTACACGCGCGCGCGCGCGCGTACATGCGTGCGTGTGTGTACATATATACATGTACATACACGCCATAAAACGCTCGCTATCGTGATCCGCGCGCGCCGTTATTTCCGTTTGCATCGCCGAACGCAAATCGCACAAATCTTCAAAGTCGATAGTACCGCGCGACGGAGTTTCAAAGAGGGGTTTTTCTCGCGCGTCGTGTCGCTCGCCTTAATCTAAACTTTTACGGTATATGTACACATGTGTCCGTCTCGTGTGTGCATATGTGTGTACGTGGGTGTACATACGTCTCTTTCTTCCGTCGCGATGCGAGTCGTGGCTGCGATCGACGCCCACGCTACCGGTAGACGACGAATCTTCGGCGTCCTCGTTTCGCGATTACAACGCAATTAAAGAACTCCTCGGATATATAAATATTACACATTGCGTTCCACGAAATTGCGAGAGTACGAGCGAGAGAGAGGGTCCTGCATTAATAATCAAAAGTAGAACATAGGAACAGTCTAATAACACAGCTGTTAACGGCTAAGCCTAAGTGATTAAGTCTATAAAACTTGCTCTCACGAGTCACGCGCGGCAGGTCGGTCTGGATAAATAATTCACAGTTAAACAATCGGGGAATTCGCAAACTGCGCCTCATTATCGTGAGAAAAAGCAAAACAAAAAAAAAAGATACAAGCATACCCAAGGGTTACTACTAGGAAATGCGCGAAACAACGTGCCGCGCGGTGAACAAATCTAACATATTGAATAATAATATCCTTGGAATACGAGGAAATATAAATAATGAATAAAAAAAGGATTTCTTCTTAAGCTCGTTGAAGGAAAAGACACTCGATCGTCGATTGCGCGTCGAATCGCCGCGAGAATCTAAACATCCGTAGAAAGAGGAAAAGGCAAAGTAGAGCGCGACCAGGAAAGAGACGGAAAAAAAATGTTTTCTTTTTCATCCTCATACAAACGCTCGTTGATACAACACGCGAGATAGTAATGATGGTCCAGAGATCAAGGGAACTAATACTAAGGTTTAGACTTATCCCCGTTATGAATTTCCCATTTAATTTAGAGGCCTACTATACGGGTTAACATTAATAACATTTACCTATGTTATATTAACTGTAAGATTACGCTACGTTCAATTATATTATATAATTTACAGATTACACGATATTAAGTTAAGTTATACGAGAGGGACGAGGGAGAGGAGGAGCTCTCGGCAAAATGTGTTATGAGTTTGTCGCGAATTAGCGGTTTTCTCTCGCTTCTCCCACTTCCACTTGCACTTTCTCTCTCTCTATCTCTCTCTCTCTCCCTCTCCCTCCCCCCCCTCTCTCTCTCTCTCTCTCTCGCTCTCTTTCTCTTACATCGAAGTTTGCAACACTCTCACTCTCCGTCGCTTACGGATTAATACTGAACCTACGCGAAGTATTTTCAGCCGTACCCAAAGAGAGAGAGACAAATGGACAGAGGCTCTCGTATTCGCGCGCGTCCGCGCTTTATCCTTGAATTAGCGCGACGTTAACGGCGTTTTTACGCGCGCGTGTCGCGCCGATGATAGCGTCCTGTCGCCGCGAGGCTATAAATCGTCGAGCTATAAATCATGCGCGCTCTCTGTTATTAACTCTTAAACATTCCCTCGCCTGTTCATAAATAAGCGTGCGAATAATTCAGCGCGTACGCGCGATTACCGCGCGGATTCGATCTGTGACTTTGTAATTGTTATTTTTATCGCTCGTTCGAGGAATTCGCTGCGAATTGAAGATCAGCTCGCGCGGCACACAGCGCGGGAAGATCCGTCCCGTTTAAGAGTTAACGCCGATGCGCGTCGGAGTGGAGGTTTTAGATCGCCGTCGCGTGGAGGTTTTAGATCGCCGGCTATCCGGCGATCGCGTATAAAATAGTCCGGCGGACCGCTCCCGTCCGGTGGTCGTTCTCGTCGATGTCGACCGGTCTCGGCCGGTCCCTCTCTCTTTGGGCTTCACACACACACAGTCTTTTACAGAGGTACGATCTTCTCGTTCCGATGCACTGGCGTGTCGTACACGGGCACACACTTGTAATACTGCGGCGGGTACGACGCGTACGACGCTTCTGAGGGCGACAGACGGCCGCGGAATCGGCTGCGTACGATGTGAACGATCAGCAACAGGCACAGCATCGCGAGTACGACGATCAGCGTAATCGGCACTGTGCCCCAGCCTCGGCCTGTCTGACTGATCTCGTTCTCCTTCGTGCTCTGCAACAAAACGTTCAAATCGCTTGCGATAGACTACTATCCGTTAAGTTCGAGCGGTTGTTGCGCTGAATTTTACTCAGCGGTCTCGGTTCTGCCAAGAATACTCGGAACCGAGCCGAGAACCGCCTTGAGACGCGAGATACGTTTCAACGGATGCATCTCAAATAGATTTGAACTAGCTCGCTTGAGATACTTGGATGAAAATCTGTCTTCAAGCTTGAGCTTCTATTTCTCATTGTTGAACGACCAATTTTTCTCGAGGGCAGCACACTCGTGCGTGCACATATCGGGTTTCGCTACTTTATTCTCATATTTTGATTTGCAACTTTCTCTCTGCAGCAGCTTGCTGCAAAGAAAGAGAGATCTTGATTTCTATTCTTTCCTAGAGGCCTTCCGCGGAGCAAAGAGATCACTTACTTATTCTTTTCATGTAATATCCTTGAACTCGATGAGATTAATGCTCGACTCGGTGTCCGAGTCTTAGTCGACTCCTAATTACGACAATGTACAGAGACTAGTGCGAGATTTGTACCACGGAGGGGGGAAGATGCAATTGAATGTTAGTTAATATACAGGGTGTCTTAAGAACACCGGAATACTTACTGACTTTTGCAAATTTCAAAATCATCAAATTAACAAAAACCAGGGCACTATTGTGACAACATATTCTTGAGACTAAATAAAGCAAGAAAGTCTAGTACCACTTTTGTCTTCCGACAAATAGTTAGCGAGATATCGTAAGATTAATACTGATAAAGTTACCAAGTTTTCCTCAAATATCCAACAAAATAAAAAAATAAATAAAAATATGTTTTAGACAAGAGTTGTTCAAATTAATTGGTAGAAAAAAAAAAAAAAAACAGTGTAATAAAAAATAAGGGTTCCCATTTAAAAAACGCAAGTTGATCTCCAAACGACTTTGAAGGTCATGGCCAGAGGGTCAAATTCAAGGTCACCATCAAGTCCGTTACTCGATTTTCTACAACTTTTGTATTTAAAGTTTTTCATGAAAATTTGATCCCGCCAAGTTATCCGGGGTTATTCCGGTATTTTTAAGACACCCTGTATACTATATATTATAATATCGCGGATACGTTCGAAAGAGTATATCAAAGATCGATCGCCTGGGACTCACAGTGATCGGGCATACCGGGCAACAAGTGCCCGGTTTCGGCGGCAATGGATTACTGCAGGCGACCGAGCAGATGGTCTCCTTGCAATTGAGCCTGCCGCCGGTCTCGCAAGTGCACGTGGTGCAGCTGTTCGGATGCCAGGTTGATCCCTCCGCGTGGGTCTCGTTCAAATGGTCCATGCACGAGGCGCGACAGCGGCAAATCTGCGGAGGAGGGCGACACAGGATTCTTAGATGTATCTCGTCGCGAGACGGGAGACCCATTGACGGAGTTGAAGCGTAATGTCGGAGTTGAAGCGTAAATTCGTTCGGTTCGGAGAGACGGAAGCCTGTGCGAAACTTCGTCCGGTAATTATCTATCGTTTTTTTTCCCGACTTTATAGAATTCTGCCGGAAAAGGCTGACCCCAGGACGAATTGGACTGCGCAAGGACACTCACCGGACAGCCGCGCTTGTTCGTCTTGTAGCCGAAGCTACAGCGCTTCCTGCATCCGACGAGCGGCGGGCAAGCGGCGGTGGGCGGCTTGCACTCGCAGAAGGTGCAGTCGTTCTCGTCCATGACGAGGCCTCGTTCGCAGTGGAGATCGCACTTCACCTCGGGGCATACCCGCTTGTCGTTATTCGTCGTCAGAGCGGTGTCGTTCGTGGGGTAACGCGGCGCCCCGCCGGTTTGACACGCGCACACCGAGCAGCCGTCCTCGTCCTTGACGAGGTCGCAGTTGAGCCCACAGTGCGGCAACTCCGGACAGACTTTATAATCCTCGGGCACCGCATCCGACGCGGACTCGACCTCCTGCAGACGAGAGGGTGAGTGAGAGTGAGAGAGAGAGAGAGAGAGAGAGTGAGAGAGAGAGAGAGAGAGAGAGAGAGAGTGAGAGAGAGAGAGAGAGAGAGAGAGAGAGAGAGAGAGAGAGAGAGAGTTCGCCACCGTTTGCGAGATAGAAGCCCGTGCACGCCGGCGGCCGGCGAGAGACCGCCGGAATTTCTCTTATCCGGCAACTTGCTCGGGGCCGGCGGCAGTGGGGGAAAGCGGGCAGGACGATAGTTCCGCGAAGAAATCTTCTCCGGGCTACAGGTATGTTTCAGATAAGAGAAACTGCGCGCCGCGGTGGTTCCTCTCTCCGGTCTGCCAGGTCACGCCTTGTGTGTACGCGACGCGCTGCGCGAACAACACGTTCGTACTCCTCCGAGTAGGGTTGTGATAGCGCTTGTGAGGGCGTTCCGCGATGCACGGAGAGACGTCACCAGGCTGGGAGAGAGAGAGAGAGAGAGAGAGCGCATTGTCGTCGCGGGTAATCGTCAGTCAGGACGACGGAACCGGGGGAACGGATCTTGTTTATCGTATCGCACTGTCGGTCTTCTCCACCGCTGTCGCCTTCTAACATCTCGGCCACGACGTCGGCCCCGTTAACGCGAGATACGTCTCGGAAAGTTCAAGTGAGTCAAGCCGATTTACTTGCGCAAACGCGTATTTACGCCGGAGCGTGAGCCCTTCGCAACGATTTCTCTCGCTTCCGATTATGGCGCCGCGTCTTTTCGACGAACCGGGTCAACCGGCAGCTATTGGTATCCTGAATGTCTGCGAAATTGCAACGAACTTCTGCAACGCGGAAGCTGCGCGGTAGAGAAGTCCGCGACCCTCTCTCGGTCTCGAAGACGTTTAACCCTCGTGTTACCATCGTGATACCTCGATCGTGCCGGAAGATTAATTCGCTCCGTTGAACAAGAATAAGTAAATATTTTGGGTTGTTTCGAGACGCTCTAAGAGAGAAGGAATGCGAGTGTCATGGAGACGTGTGAAACTTTTACAACAAGTGTTTGGAAGTGCTGAAACAAGAAGCTGAAGAGCGTTCACGTGTCAGTAATTAACGATCAAACGGCTGTACAGCTGAGCTACTGAAAACTGAAAGCTGATACGCTGATACGTATGTTTGGTAGCCGAAACCCGCTGTAAAATAAGATCCGACTGTCCACGAAGCTTTAGCTAATCATCAGCAGATTCTTACCAGATCATCGACGCACTCGCAGATCTGACAGTTATTCTTGTCCGTGCGGAAGCCGTGGAAACATTTCATCTCGCAGTCGAGCAAGGACGTCTTGCAGGACTCGTCGAAACGGTTGTAGACGGTCATGTTGGTCGGTGACGGGCAGTGGGGACAGCACTCGCCAGGATCGGGCGGTATCGCGTTCTCGCAGGACTTGCACATGGTCGTCTGGCAGGACGCGGTGCCGTCCTCGTTGCAGATGCAGGTGATGCAGTCGCTCTGTTTCCACTCCTCGCCGAGTTTCCTCGAGACACCCTCGTGCAGGCAGTTCTGCGGCTTCTCCTCGGGTTTCGCCCAGGAGATCGGATCTGTGTGAGAGGATCAACGACGGAGAATGAAACGGAAGAACGAGGAAAATCGTCTTTTGCGATCATGTGACGCTCTCAAACGGAATTTAATTCCCTATTAAAGCCCTCTCAGCGCTCTCCGATAAGTTTCAAAAGAAGAATATCTATTTGTGTGTATACATATGTGTAAAAATTATTTATAAACCATCTCTTTAACCACACACACACACACACACACATGCATCCCGCGTATATAATATATTATATTTGAAACTTAATTTCCTGGCCGCTTCAAAAAGTTTGGATTATTTATTTATGTATAGCTATATATATGTGTATATATATATATCACGCGCGTGCACACAGACATACACACACACACACACACACACAAAATATATATATATACGGGAAATATTGCCCAGGACGGTTTATAAATAACTCACGGCGTAACCGGCGAAGCGTCGCTAACCCAAATATGGTAGTTTTGTAAGCGGACGAGGAAAACTTGGGCGAGTGCTTCAGTGTTCCCAGAGTTTGCGAACTCTTGCGACTAAAATTGTTGCGACGGATTTTTCGACGTCGCGCGCGCGCGCGCGCGCGCGTCCTCGCCTGCTCGCTCGTCCTGAGAAAAATCGCAACCTCGCACAAACTCCAATCACATTTTTAACAAGTCGCGCGTTCCTTCAATGCGACGGACGAATTTCAAACTCAAGCCGGAGCTCGGGCTCGACGACGAGGACGGCGACGTCGTCGGTGACGACGGTGAATCGCGTTATTAGCGAGGCAATCGCTAATTATGCACATGAGATTACAAGAGAGAGAGAGATTTAATCGAGCGCGCGATTACGCGCTCTTCGGCGATCAAGTCATTATTCGGCGATTTTCCACAGACGACAAGCGCCCGGTAATCATCAAAGCGGCGGAAATTGCAGAATCTCATGAAGATTTGCAATCTCTCTCTCGCTTAATATTCATAGTCCCCTTAACGCGCACACGTACACATGCACGCTCGCGGCCGCGCTGCCTCTCTTACGCCTCGGTCGTTAATAACTCGCGAAAATCTGATTAACCGCGATATTATTTCGTTACACGGCCGACCGGGATCGTATCGCTGCCATTAAAGCTGTCGAGCGTTTTTAACATAAAGCCCAACGATTAAGCTCCTCGCGATGACTAGGCTATTCACGCGGGTGTCGTGCATCGCTTAGGGCGCTTTTATTTGTCCGCTTTGCCTCCCTTTCTGTCCTCTTCCCTTTCTATCTCCCGTGCTCATGCACACACACACACATACACACACACACTCTCTCTCTCTCTCTCTCTCTCTCTCTCTCTCTTTTTCTCTCTCCCTCTCCCTCTCTTTCTTTCTCTTTGCACAACCGAGTACCTCCGCACGTGAAATTTACATGCCGAAGTACACTCCAGCTGGATAGTAAACCCTTGAGCGCTGATCTTTTCTGCATGAGACAGCGCTATACAGACGCTGTTTTTCTCCCAAGTCGCCATGTAGACGCTGATAGGAAGTGATCTCGTCATCGCGCCGGGAAATCTAAACAATTCCGCGAAATCAAGATTCTCTCCTCGTGGACGCTAGCACGAAAATACGAACACGCTCATCGCATACTCGTAGTAGACGTGCAATGTCGAAGATCGTGATGTCGAACTCGTGCTCGCGACAGACGCGCTGTGATAGCAGTCAGTTCTGCACTACCGATCGCTCTATTTTCGACAGGAAGATTTATTTCACATGTAAATTGGACACGCCGTTCTCTTCGAAAATTTTCCCAATTTCCTGCGCGCCGACCGCTGCCGTAAACTGCGGGAGAACCCTGTCCGACTTTCACTGACACGCGCGTCACACAGCGTCTCGAGGCCTTCAATTATTACGTGACACTTTGAGGGTCGATTTCAGCGTGTGTGCCTCCTTCCTGCATCATGAAAGAAACATGTGGGTCGAGCGGTCGGTGATGTGGGTGCACGATCTATCCTCGGATGTCCCATTTACGAGCGTTCATTCATAATCTCCCGAACTTTAAAGTGGCACATTCCCGTGAAAAATCGGCGCGGTAACGCACAAACGCAAAAACAATTTTCGCGAGCTTCCGCCAGCGGTGACTATTATTTTCTCGTCGTGGCATACGCGCGAACGTACAACGCGTGTTGAAAGGCGAAGAGAGAGAGAGAGAGAGAGAGAGAGAGAGAGAAAGAGAGAGAGAGGGAGAGGGAGAGAGAGAGAGAGAGAGAGGGAGAGAGAGAGAGAGAGAGAGAGAGAGAGAGAGAGAGAGAGAGAGAGAGAGAAAGAGAGAAAGAGAGAGAGAGAGAGAGAGAGAGAGAGAGGGAGAGAGGAGAGGAAGCGAGAAGGGGAGAGAATTTGCGGGAATTATTTTTATTAAATATGCTGGCCGCTGATGGTTGTTGGCGGCGGTCCCTTCACGTAATACGCTTCCCCGTCGTTTCACATATAGCCCGCCCGCCGGAAGAAGCTAAATTTGCGAGCTTTTGTAAGAAATATGAAAGGCCGCGTGTTCCTTTATGTTACTCGAGGGCCCTTTTTTCCTCTTTTATTCTGTTTCATTATTCGGGATGTTTCATTACTCTTTGTAATCCGCACTGCGACCAGTAAGGGGACGCTGCTATCGACGGCTAAATTGAGGGCAATAACAAGAGAGAGGGAGAGGGAGAGAAAAGGAGAGATAGAGAGAGAGAGAGAGAGAGAGAGAGAGAGAGTGCTTTGTAGAAAATATTAAAGATATAATATCAGCGAAAGAGAGAAAGAGAGGAAGAGAGAGAAAGAAAAGTAGAAAAAAATTAAGAGCCGACGGGAGCAGGACGATGACGGAAAGGCGCGTAAAGGATATATACGGGATGGAGAAAAGAAAACACAAATCTTTTTCCCTCCTCTTAAGGTCATAAAAAGCCACGCGAAAAATCACGTTCGAATCAATACTCCGCGGCAAGGGGGAGGTAGGGAGGGCGAAGGCCGGAGGAAAAATAATTAACCGGAGATGGGAGTGGAACGTTCGCAGCGCGAGTCGATCGCAAATATCGTTAACAGCTTTCATTGAGTCGGCAAATCGGTCGCGAAATATTTGTTTCTGCGATTAACACGCCGATTGGACACGCTTTCGCAACAAACACCAAAGAGAAAGAGAGAAGGAGGGAGGAAGATAACGAGGGGGAGAAAGAGGACATTTCTCCGGACAGTTTAATCCGGCCCGTATCGCTATTTACCATAGCGCGGCATCGGGGTTTACGTCAATATTTATTATTGTGTACTTTCCGACGAAAGCGTATTAATTAGATGAGGCATCGACCGTGTATGCGTGACCGATAATGCGAACTACAGCGCTAATGAATATTGTTAACAAGGTAAAACGCTATTTAACTGTCGTGCAGCCGTTTAAACACCGCTCCGTACGCGCGCGCACACACATATACACACACGCGCGCACACACACACACACACACACACACACACAGAGACCAAAAGCGAATTTACAGTATGATATAAAAGAGTATTTAATTGTCGGCAATCTCTATCTAATCGAGGGCAGTTTGGGCTCTGCGATATTCCGGGATAATACGTCTAAATACGTAATCGATCGAAACCGGCCGCGACAAAAAGTATGCTCGTGCATTTCGATCCGTGCGACACTTTTTTCTCGCCGACGCAATTAAATATCGTAATTACCGTCGACGAGATATACGCGCAGGGCTTCTCACTGCACGAAGCTCGAGCGCTCGCTCGCCTACGAGCGTGAAAAATGGTGAGTAACGTCGAGAGCGTAATCGAGCGATAATAAATCGATATCGTTAAGAGTCGGGAAGAGAGAGAGAGAGAGAGTAACCTCTTCCTCGTGGTAATAATGTTTCTAGTGTCATGATTTGTAGCTGTCTATGGCGCTCACGGTGGAAATGTTATTAAATTTTAAAACAGACACGGAACGCTATTAAGTCTGAAGCACACGCGCGCGCTCGTCCGTCCACTCGCTCGCTCGCGATTTCGCGAGATAAGAATGACTTCATTAAAATTCAACAGGTAGATCGAAAGTTCCGCAGCGAGGGCGGCGATGTAACTTTAAACGTCGTAACTTAAAAACCACCGCTCGCGATGATATATCGCATCTGGGCATTATCTCTGCTTACAATCTGCGCGACTAGCATTTATAATGCCGTTAACTCGCGCCGAGACTTTTCCTCGGGACGGACTTTACGAGCCCGGCCGCGCGATCGCGCCGATCCGATTGAAACGGCTCTCTCGGAGTCCTCGGCGTATTCTTTTTTTTTTTCCTAAATCACCGGTTAATTCAACTTGGTCAATCGATCTTCGCTCGACATAGCGTCAGCGCTGCACCGCGGAGCAACTAGAAATCGCTCTCACGCGTCGTCACGGGGAATTTTAAGTCGCACTCTCCGTGCTCGGGCTTGTCGGAGATTTCCAAGGAAAACTCCACTCGCTCCTTCGACGTCTCATTATCCACGTCACACATTGAACGGGCGGTCTCGCCCGGTAATGGGACGCTGTTCGTGTGCGCGCGTCCGCGGGAGACGCGTTGATTACGATCGGCCAGGAAGTCCTTCGTGTGTCGATATCTGAAATACATCGAGGCTACAAGCTCGACGAACAAGCTTGCCTCGTCAGATTGCAACTCGAGCATTTGGCGGAGAGAAGGAGAGGTCGCATCAGAACAGGCGGAAAAGAGACAAAGAGAGAAAGAGAGAAAGAGAGAGAGAGAGAGAGGCGAAGATAAAGGAAGTAGACACATGTAGAGAAAGAGTGAGAGCGAGAGAGCGAGAGAGCGAGAGAGCGAGAGAGCGAGAGAGAGAGAGAGAGAGAGAGAGAGAGAGAGAGAGAGAGAGAGAGAGAGAGAGAGAGAGAGAGAGAGAGAGAGCAGATCCGACATATCGATCCGACATACGACGTTCCTATCGGCTAACAGAAGCCAGTTTTGATTACGACCTTTCGTAATTACCTAGAGCTTTGCAGTCGTGAAGGGGGCAGCAACTACCGGGTGTCTCGGGCTTGGCCGCCCGCACCTCGACCGGCCGTTGATCAGGTCGGCATTTGGGCGGCGGACACGTCGGCACGCATTTGCAGACACCGTCATCCGTCAGAACGCTGTCCTCTGGACAGGTGAACTCGGCTCGGTGATGATCTGCGGAATCGACGGGACTTTGGACACCCTGAGCGTGCGTCATCGTCGTGGAATACAGACTATACGCGCGTGTTGTATTATTTTCCCGCCCGAGAGACACCGTTTCTCATCGTACACTGGTCAAACTGTTCCATTTAATAACGCGAGACAGGAAGCCGGCGAGAGAGAGAGAGAGAGAGAGAGAGAGAGAGAGAGAGAGAGAGAGAGAGAGAGAGAGAGAGAGAGAGAGAGAGAGAGAGAGAGAGATGCGACGTTTAGCGTTTACCAAACTTCATTCATTGCTAGGTCTCACTCGGAGTTAACATGGCGAGCGAGCGACATGTTCTTATACACAAAGAGCGCGACGCTCCGCCAGGGCCGATTGACACACCGACGAGGTATATACTAGGTTAAAGACCATCTGGGCAAATTTCGTGATCACAAAAAGGTAATTGCAGATAGATGATATTATTATCGACTGGTCTCAGTCGTCCGAGAGTCACCCGGATGTTTGGGCCGCAATGGGTACCAACTATGCAATTTGCAATTACCTCGGCGAGTTTGATCGCGATATCCACGCAGACTCACGACGAAATTATCGTTACTCAGGACTTGAGTTTTTGTTGAAGTTACTTGGCGAGTGTGAGGCGAAATTATCATTATTGTTACGACAATTCGCGACCACCCCGATGTTTCATCGATATGCGTACGGACTTGGAATTGGAGGCTATTGTTACTTCGAACTTGGGCTACTTGGCACCGAGTCTTTATCGGGATTATCACGTGAGTGACGAGTGAGAAGAAGGGGAGTTATATCATTACCACAACCGGACATTTATGCGAGGCCGCAATTTTGCAGTCACGATGATTCGGCACGGATCTGCCGCCGATAGGGCGGGTTACCGGACAGCGCGATTTTCCGCGCATACTGAAAATGTACCGACGATCTTGACTCGTAACCTCGTCGGTGACTCGGCGCGACGTTATCGTCGACTCGCTCGCGTCGCTTTATCGGCACGCATGACGGACGGCGAAATTCCGAAACGCGCGTGCGATAATATTCCAGCGGCGTATCATTTCCACGATCCAACGCGGCAGTTTCGAGTTTCCGCGAGCGCGCGGCCGCGCATTTCGCACGGCCGTTCGTTACACTCGGCAAACACTATTTTCCGCGAGCGAGAACACGACCCGTTTATACGGGGACTGCATTACCTGAGGGGACGCATCTGTAGCGCGGACAGCAGTCGCCGGGGGTGCCGGAAAATGCCCCTTTCGCCGCCACCGGCCGTTGACCCGGTTGGCACTTGTCGCCGTCGCCTGGACAATCCGCGCATTTGCAACCGCCGCTCTCGTTCGGCAGACTGTCCTGCGGGCATTTGGCGCCGTGAGCGGCTCCTTGAAACAGAAAAATCGCCGGCGGGATTAACGTCAAGAGCAGGAAATTCCCGGAGACGGTCGGACGGCGATATGTCCGTAGGACGACGGCGCCGCCACTCAAAAACGCTCCGCGTCGAAAGATAGCGCGCGCGCGCGCGCACGCCCAACCCTCCCCCTCCCCCCCCCGCCGCTTTCGGCGCAGCACCCTCAACTTCGTTAAACGCGCTTGAAATTGCGCCAATCTTAATCCCACCCTTCTTTTCTTCTCCCTCCGCCGTCCCTCAGCGTCGACTTCACGTCGTCGGCGATAATATAGAAATTAATGATAACGACACACTTTCCTCTCTCGCAGCGCCTCTCGCGCTAACTCGCCTATTTTTCATCCCCGAAACGCGGCGCGGGCAATTTTTCGAAAATAAATTTCGCACACCGCTCCATCCGGCTCGCTCCACCCTAATGAATCTCCCGAACCCTTTGCCATTAATAACTCGACAGGCAGCGCTCCGTAATTATGTTGATACATGTGACGCGCTCGACGCTGAAAAGCGAAAAAATGTCCGGTGAGCCGGCGAGGGCATCCGGAATCACCGGGGAGAATGTGTAACAACGCCGGCGACATTAATGTAAACTTTCGAATGACGAGGGAAAAGTGAGGTGTTCTGGTCGGACGTAGCGAGAATCGATTATTCCAGCCGGCGGATTACCCCGAGGACACGGACATTGTCCTACGCGAGCACTCTGCGACAGTTGGCGGCGGGACATCGCGAGAAAAATAGCGATCCCGATGAATGCCGGAGCGGAAAGCCCAAAGGTACAAGCGACGTACGGTATCGGAAAGGCGTAAGAGGAATGGAAAACGGAGTGAAAATAAATCGCGCGCCGATGAATCCCGTGCCAACGTTGGCGCTTTTCAGCAGATTCAGGCGAATTTGGCGCGTCACACACGCTCGCAGGATGCTCCCTCTTTAAGGACCCTTTAAGGACCGAGCCAAATCCATGAAAAGAGCCTGAAGTCCCGAAAATTAAAATCCGTTATATTTCGCTGAAAACCTGTACATGCGGGGTTTTAGTGATGCTGGATACGAGTTTCATGTTAAATTCCCGAGATTCAAGATAACAGATCCAATATGGCGAATCGATCACGATAATTCCCGTATTTTCGAGAAGAATAAATTCAAACTCAAACTCCACGTTCAGGTTTTCTAAGTGCCGACTGCAAATTATTCGCAAATGGCAACCGAAAACAAGTTCGAAATATATGTAAAAATTAATATATAATATGTAAAAATTAATAATAAAATTAATAATAAGGTCGCATTATATAAAGATACATATTTCGATAAGTACCATGAACTGTAGAAAAATAGTGGAAAAATTCGATAATTGAACAGGAGAGAAAAAAGACGGAGGAATGAGAAACGAGATGATGAAAGACATTGAAGAATGAAAAATAACGAAAAAATTAGGAAAAATAGAAAGAAAATGAAAATGATGAAAAAATGAGAAAAAAAACGAAAAATTAAAAAAAGCACAAAAAAATAAAAAACAAAAAACAAAAAAAAACGAAAAAGTGGGATATTAAATCCAATTGTCAACCTCCTCGAATCCACAAAATACTTGTGGGGGATGCATCCTGGGGAGTACATTTTCAACAAATATATTCGCAAATGTCAAGGATAAGAATTTTTTGCATATATATAATCCGTCATATTCACCAATGTCAATTTCTGAATTATAATGAAACATTCATATTTGGCACCCCTGAAAGTCTCTATAAAAGAAATAGCAAGATCATACGTATATTCTTTCGAAAAACCCCGTGTTGCCACAGTATTGACTCCGCCATATTGATTTAGCCATTCTGAATTTCGAAAAACTGACGCCAAATTCGTATTCAGCAACCCAAAAAACATAAGGTCTCGCTCATTTTTTTTTCAGCCTCAAGACAGTCATATGTTTCATGACAAAGATTCACGGAAAATCGGAAAGAGACCATTTTCCGAGTGGCTATATTTCGTTTATGGTGCGGAAAATGGAAAAACTGGCTGCGTCATCGTGTTCACCGAGCTTGAAAACGTCTAGTAACACTCTTTGTCATTATTTAGAACATGCCTGGATTTCAGCATAGTAAAATGTTTCATGGCGAAGATTCGCCTTTTCCCGGTTCTTTGGGCAAATTCCTAAATGACAAAGATCTTTGTCATCGGTCCTTAAACAGTTAAACGAGTCGTCATAATTCTTCTCGAAGTGAAAACTCCAGTCGATGCAGGAGCTTCTCGAGCCGCAAAGGCGCCCAAAGTTGGAAAGTCCTGTCCTGATTGCAAATCATCGCGAGAGAACGGTTCTCGTTACGCGGGTTATCGTTATTACTTCGCGGGTGCCTATCATCATCATCATCATCATCATTGTCGTCGTTATTATTATTATTTTATATCACTAAACGTTGTAATTATTGCAACACATAATATAATATAATATAATATAATGTAGTTATCTGACAAATGAAGTGCTTGAAGTTGCAAATCGCATGTGCAAGCGACGGTGGGGCGACTGAAAAACTCAGCAACAGTTTTGAACAGCGACTGATGTTGTCCAACTAATTAACTTGAAACTAAACTTATACTCATACTCATATTCAAACCTGTACTTAATCGCGCTACGCCTAATTACAGCATGTGTCCTTTAGATAACTAATGCATTTGGCTACTGCATTTAGACGCTCGACGCGACAATCTCGCAGCAGCTGAGCGAGAAAGTGAAAAAATAGAACTGACTGAACACTTGAGACGACGTGTAACAACCTGAAGTATCAATATGTAATATGTCGTGCATGGAAATAATTTCCTACAAACAGCGCCCGCCTGTCTCCATGATCCCGGATCATTTTGAGCTACGCCATCAGCTGCGAAAGAGTCGCGTAATGACAGTCCTCTCGCGTCGTTCTCGGCAATTCTTTAATTAACGAGCGAATCGCTGTTTGTTGTCACGAGGCTTTACAAAAGGGCCGTGGTTTTACAAAAGAGAGAACAAAAAAAAGAAGAAAACGTTCAAATTTCCGTAGCTCTCCCCGCGTTATCGAGATGCGTTCCTGGTGTATTGTGTAACATACGGATTTTGTTATCGGTTCGCTTTCTAGGCGAGAGAACTCATGTGAGGAACGATAAAGAAGAACATTGCATCTGTGACTTTGTGAGCGACGTCGGCGATCTCTCAAAGCTACGGCGTGATATCGCCGTAACGGGAAACCGAATGTGGAAGAGATACATGTCGAGGCGCGGAAGAAGTTCATACTCGCCCTTTGTGTGCAGGTCCGGTAAAGTTGAGTTTGTATATCCGCGAGGGAGGAGACACTTCCTCCCTCCCGCGGCGCCGTTAGAGCGAGCGAAACGCATTCGATATTCCGAAAATTTCGGGATCGCGATTTACGCGAGGCAAAGCGGAGTCTTTGAAGGGCGACCAAAGTTGGTTGGTTCGCTCGCTCGCGCGAGCATGAAATACTCTCTCTCTCTCTCTCTCTCTCTCTCTTTCTCGTCGCGAGAGCGTATCAGAAATCTCCGTTGCTGCGTAAACGCGATTTTAAAGACGAGATACGTGCGGGCCGAGCGAGGGGGGAAGATTCGTGATTCAGAAAGATAAATAAATTACTTTTCTAATTAAAAGTTCGCCATGTTTGAGATTTTAGAAACCGAGGAAGGGAGAGTGAAAGCGGATTCTCTTTCGAAATATCATTTACGCGAGCCAATAGAGCTTAATCCTACTCGCGAAACTTTTACGTCAAACACATGCTCGCGCATCTCCCCGGCTAATTCGCACGCCGAGACTCGAGAAGATCGCACTTTCACCCTTGCGAAAGACGCGGCGCGGCTTTTTATAACTCCGCGAGCGGTCGTCCGTCTGTCCGTTCGTTCATTTGCTCGTTCGTTCACTCGTTCATGTACCGCGCCTCTTGAAATTGGCGATCACGCGGTCGTTCTCGTAGCCGCGCCGATGAGTCCGCACATTTTTCGCCGCGAGGGAGATCGATGAATCGACGACGACGCGATGCGCCACGGCCGGAGCGCGTCGTGCGTACGACGCATTCGCGCGATGTATATTTCGCGTCACGACCGCTCCGTCTATCCGCTTCGCCATCCGTTCATCTCTCGACTTTCGGCCGACATGGCAGAAACGAGGAGATACGATCTTTCCTCTCGCTCTCTCTCTCTCTCTCTCTCTCTCTCTCTCTTTCTCTCTCCTTCTCTCTCGCATCGGTGGCCGAGCACGCAACTTCTTTGTGTCCGGCTTTCGCAATTTCACGTCGGAGATTTCGGGCCCGGATAAGTCTCGTTCTCGTTACCGCCGAGAAACGCTGGAGTGAGGAGGATGGAGAGGCGAATAAAACGCGCCTTTCGGTTTTCGACCGGCTTTCGGCCGGCGTGACTGAAGGGAACGTCGGTCAAAGGTTACGCCGCGGCGGGTCCTTTAACTGGAAGGGCTATGGAGCCATGTCCCTCTCCCTTTCCTCCCCCTCCTCCCACCCCCGGGCCTCTCTTCAGCTCACGAAGCGAGACTGCTAGCCGCGAAAACCTCCGTGATATCCCTCGGCGATCGGAGGGCGATATCCGGCGGATTTTATTGCGCCCGTCCCGCAGCCCCGAGGTTTAACGCTCCGCCATTCGGTCTCTTAAAGTCACCCCGAGGAAAGGCGCCGCTCTCTCCGCGAGCGGTTGCGTTCACATTGCGCAACTGCGCGCGTCGCCCCGGGAAACTGTGCGAGCGGCTGCTACGGGCTGTTACGGGCCGCTTGTAATCGGGCGCTTTTGTCGCGAAGAATTTCCGCCGCGCGCGCGGAATGAAACGCTGAAATTGGAGCTCGAGCTGTCGCACCCTCGGAGGGTAAATCCTTACGGCGCAGTGAGACGGGCGAAAGTGTAAAAGAGCTCGTGGCCGTCGATGTTAATTGTAAGCGTCTGGCTTAAATAATCTCTCTCGTCTCTTTCGCTGCCGTTCCAACAAACACACCCCCTCGCGCACACGCGAAACACGAGACGCACAACGCGGTCACCGCGCGTGCTTCAAGCTGTTGCGAGTTTTAAGGCGATATCGCGGGTGACGCGATGGAGAGTCCTTTCGAGTTTAATTTCAACTCGACAGCGCGCGGGAAGCCTCAGACTCGCTCGTGCAAAAAATTGTTAGGGCCTTGCATCCTCATGAGGCATAAGGCCCCGATAAGGCTGAAAGTAGGATGCTCTAAAAAGGAATGCCTCATTATTAGCACATTAGGCCTTGACGTGGATCTTTTAGGGATACCTCAGATCTTACGAAGGCTTTGATAAAGGGAAAACTGATAAGGGCCTTAGAAGGAATTTTTAGGGATAGGGCCTTAGATTTTACGAAATAACGCTTTAATATGGAAAATTGATGTGAGTCTTAGAAGGATTTTTTCAGGATGCTTTAGATGCACAAAATCAAATTTTGTTATAGAACATTAATGAGATCTGAAGCGTGTAATAAAATTGTCGTAGTTTAGTATTGTTTTTGATAGGCACGCTCTACCTGGCTCTTTTAAAAACGTTTTAATTATACCGCAATTGAAAGCAAATTTTATTAGTTTTGTTAGTTACCATATTCATTAGTCTCTTCCGAGGATTTTTCTAGTATTGTCTTCATTTTGAAATGCAGCAAACTTTAATAAAAATAGTAGCAGGATTTTTATGTGTAAAGAATGCTATATTTTATTGAAAAGTATGCTATATTTCTAAAATAAAAAATTTCTTGGAATGAAAAGAACGAATATTTTTACTCAAGCAATAATAAAAATATCTCGACTCGCGCAATTGCGTGAGTAGTGAATGTCTCATTCAAACTTGGAATGAATTTTAGCTCCATATCTCAATATTTCCTTTTAAGGCTCTATTAATATTGCCTTATAAGGCCCTCATAATATTGCCTTAGGACCCGTTAAACCATATGTTACACATCTTGCAGGGCCCTTGTGTCTTTCTATCCCTACTAAGGCCCGATTAATGTCAGGGAAAAAATAATCAGGCCCTTACCAGAGCCCTGTTCATTTTTCTACCCGGGTGGTTGCGTGTACCGAAAAATCTCAGGGATCTCGATCTCCCTACAAGAGAATCGTGCATCACCAAGCGGGTAATATCGCGGAAACGATAAGAATTCTCCGAGGCTTAATAGGGAAAACCGGCGCTTGTGTGTGTGCGTGTGTGTGCGCGCGCGTATACACACACCTCTCGATCGACATCGGCTCGTAAACTGGCGGAAAATACGGAAGAAATTTCGAACGGCCGCACCGAGGGACGTAACCGGTAACAAGGATCGTTTCGCAGAGGGTACGGCCGTATCTGTCTCACTCCGAGATGGTGGCCGACTTTCTCCGCCCGATCACCCCCGCCATCCTCCGCCATTTCCCGTAACTCTGAGATTTTTCCCTTTCCGTAGGATCCTCTCGCCTGTGGGATCGATCGGACGAATTCTTATCTGTCCCTCTTCGTACTTTCGGTGTTCCATCCTTGAGCAGGTACGCGCCTAAGGCGCGCGTAAATCGACGCGAATCGCACCGTAAAGATGTCCGGGGTGGATACAGCGGTAAGTATCCGGTAACGTTAACTTTAAAGGGTAAAGATAAGACGCGAAGGCGGGGAGGAAGGGAAAGAGGAAAGTCAAAAGGGAAAGAGAGAGAGAGAGAGAGAGAGAGAGAGAAAGAAAAAGAGCGATCGACGTGGCGCGCGGTTTCGGGAAACGAATCCATCGCGATCTCGCGCGATACGTTGATGATTTATCTCCGCGGCGTACGCGCGAGCGCGATGCTCGTGTGCACGTGGTGCACGCGGGCGACGACGTAGGCGTACGTGCGGAGGAAAGTAAGTAATTTCCTGCGAAAAAAATAACGTCGCCGCGGTGGCCGCGACACCGCGATCGGTCGGACGGCGCGGCGCGCGAAGGGCGAGGAAGCGAGGATCGCCGCCCGCTGCTCCTTCGACAGTGACGAATGACTGACGAAAAGGCTCGCCTCGTATTAATAATCGCGCCGGCCCCGCCGGGAACATAATCTTCCGCGAGGAAACGCACGGCGAGCGCGTTATCGCGCTCCGATCGCGCATCCAGCCGTGCGCCAAATAAGCGAAAGTCTCTCTCTCTCTCTCTCTCTCTCTCGCGCGCGCTCTCGCAAGATGAGCCGTGATAGCGGAAATTGCACACGAGGCGTTTCCTGCCAGCCAGCGTGTTCCTCCGACCGATTTGCAGTCGATATCTTCGCCTTCGTCCCTGTGATAACAATGCCCAAGCTCGGCACGAGTCGCGCTTTATTGTTTTAAATTTTAGATAAGGTGTAAATTGGACCGCGCGCAAATGTTAACATAATCAATAACGACGACGACGACGACGACGACGACGACGACGACGACGACGACGACGACGGACGTGAGCGAGGGGCAACGCGCTGCATTTTTATCCGCGTACAATCCATGTTACACGGCCGCGTCGCTGGTTATCGGGAACGAGGAAACGGCCCTCGCGGCGTGAAACAATCGTATTGTCGACAACAATGCTAACCGGGGCGGGGGCGATCTCGTTGCAGGATCCGTCGTTCGGGAAAATCGCGCGGTCTGGGATACATACCGCGGCGCCTTGCGCCAACAATAAGTTCATTTCGTATGCGAGAGTTAGCTAAGCCCAGACCCGAGGCTAATGCAATATTTCCGATGCGGAACAGTTCTCTCTTTTCCTTTCTCTCGCTCTCCTCGTATTTGTTTGCTCGTTCGCTCACTCGCGCGCACGTTTTCCGCAGCGCGCGACGTTACTCTCGCCCGACACGCTTTTCCCGGCCTGGCATATTCGACGCGTTCCGTACAGAATAGTACTGTTCCCTCTCTCTCTCTCTCTCTCTCTTTCCCCTCCCCCTTTTCTCTCTCGCCCTAGCTCTCAATCTTTCTCTTCGAAAGCCCGACCCGCAGCACCGGTGCAATACTAATCGTTATACTGATTCGCGCACCAGCCGGGCAACCGTGGTCGTATCTCGTTTATTTGTTTCATTCAATCGTATTCTCGTTTCTTGTTACGCGCATCGATGTATTTCCTCCTCGCTTCGTTATCACCGTCCCATCCCCGTAATTTATATTTCTGTTATTATTGGAAAAGTTTCTCTCTCTCCCTCTTTCTCTCTCTCCCTCTTTCTCTCTCTCTCTCTCTCTCTCTCTCTCTCTCTCTCTCTCTCTGTTTCGCTCACTCTGCCCGCTAGCTCGATGAAAATTTATTTCCAAGCGAGACGTCGTCCCTTCTTTTCCATCCTCCCTTTTTCCTTCTCTCTCTCTCTCTCTCTCTCTCTCTCTCTCTCTCTCTCTCTCTCTTACTTCGTCGCAAAACTTCTCCACTGCGAATCGTGCGTCATTGTCGCATTAATCTTGAAGCTGATTCGTACCGCGTGTAACGCCAACGTCACCGACAGCCGTGGCCACTGTCAACGACGACGACGTGTTCTCATTAGACCGCCGATGTGGACGTGCGACCGCGACCGCGACGGCGACGGCGACGGCGACGGCGACGACGACGATGACGACGACGACGACGACGACGGCGGCGGCGGTGAGACGACGCCGTTTTCAGAAATATCGATACTCGCCGGGCGTTTCTGTAAGCAATGGTCACAAAGGAGCTCTAAGCAAAAACCGAAATGCCTCGGCTTTAATAATTCATAGCTTATCCCGACAAGAATCGCGGGGCATGAATGTATTTTCATATTTTGCGGACGGAGAACACAGAGCGCGCGACGGGCTGTTGCTCGCGCGACTGTAACTTCCTCGGAATAGTCCTAGTCGAATATCCGGACGTCAAAGCTCAGGATTCCCTCGATCGCGTTCGCTGTTTTAAATGCGCGGCGTAAATATGCGTGCCGTCTCCCGGTCTCCCTCTCTATCTTTGTCCTCATGGTCGCTCATTATTAACGTCCCGCACTTATCAGTCGCTCTTTACGTCTTATCCTTACTCTTCCTTCTGCCTCGGCCTTTATGCCGAAGCTGACTCAAAAACAAATGACGCGAGTCGTACTCGAGCCACACAGAGAGAAAGAGAGAGAGAGAGAGAGAGAGAGAGAGAGAGAGAGAGAGAGAGAGAGAGAGAGAGAGAGAGAGAGAGAGAGAGAGAGAGAGAGAGAGAGAGAGAAAGAGAGCAAAGTGTTGGCGAGCGAAGAGCCGAAGAACGTTTGCACTCGGCTTCTCGTGCTCTCGCTCCTCTTTGTCCTCTCGTCCTGGCTGACTTCCCTCCTCTTGCTGCCGACGTTGCTGCTGTTGGCAACGGTCGACGACGACGACGACGACGACGACGACGACGACGACGACGACGACGACTACCGCAACAGCCAGCTGCAGCCGCAACCAGTCACGGTGTTAACGCGTTAACGTCGGGCCCGCACCGTTCTGCACCAAGATGTATACTCGAGCTACTAATTTACCTCCGGCATGACGGAGCACCCTTTACCGTCTGGTAACCCTCGTCCTTCGTCGATGACGTCAAAGCAAACGGCCTCGGTACACGCCGTGTAAACGCTGCACGTGCGCATGCAGACGCTCAGCCAACCGCGAAAAGTTTCTGAGCTACGGCGGCCGCCCGAAATGCAAATTGTCCGAAAATTGCCCTATCGGGAAGATTTAATGGGCCGTCCGCCACGAATAAATTTCAACCGCCGAGTGATTAATGCGCGCGAGAGAGACGCGAATCAATAAAGCACGCTCTCTGCCCCCCTGTTATTGTTTCGGAATTGTTCGTCAGACTCTTTTTCTCCTTCTCTGCCTCCCCCCCCCTCCCCTCTACCCTCCCCCTCTCTCTCTCTCTCTCTTTCTCTCCTTCCCTCTGTCTATCTGTCTCGAGTAACAATTCACGTTTCGAGAGTAAGACGGCGATGACGCACGGCGTTATTCCGACGAGTTCGCCAATAACAATACGCGCGCTTTGAGAGCAGCCAAGATGGTGATTTGAGGTCGCCCGAGCGCACAGGTGAGCGAACAGTAACGATATCGAGCGGAGTAGTTGCTACGGATCTTGAACAGAGGAATGCACAATCCAGATGTCCACGACATCTAGGAATGCTTTGAAGTGGTTACCTTGGACGTTGGATTATTATTCAAAGGACACCAAGAATTCGGCAACTGCGTGATTCCGCGTCAGTTTGCTTCGCGGGATCCATTGTAGTCTCCTCTTTCTCTCTCCCTCCCCTCCTCCCCCCTCTCTCTCTCTCTCTCTCTTTCTCGCTCGCTCGCTCGTTCGCGGCTCACATTCTCTCAATTAAGGGGCTAATTCTCACGTATGCGTTTGCCGCTATCGCATCACTCGTGCGATATGATACTGCACGGGAGGATTAATCGCGCGTTCGACAGCGTTCTTGGCCACGCGATTCCATCACGTGGCGAAACGCTCTCGCGGCAATTGCATCGTGCAATTATACGCGCAACGTCGGCTCAATGAAACAGTTTATCGCGCGCGCTGGTGCACGCGAGAACGATCATGTTCAGCGAACTTCGAACACTCCGTGTGTTCTCGGATCATCCTCTCGGCCCCGTTCCAGCCCCGCCCGCTCTTCCTCCTCCACGACTACGTCCGCGACCGGCCACCTCTGACATTTGAAAGATATAAATTCGTTAGCCTACATCATCCGCTTCGAATCCCGTTTCTGCAGTGGGTTAACTGCACATTGACCTTGCATGCCGCGTCTGACGTCAGTTGCGGCTACGATCGTTATCCGAACGCGGAGTTATCGGAATCGATTCGCTCCTACCTCCCTACCTCCCTCCCTCCCTCCCTCCCACCAGAAGCTGCTCTGATTATTGTTTTCGGACCGTAAACACAACCCTCCGCGAGGGTGGAAGTAATGACGAGATATAGGATCTCGTATGTACTCGTAGACGTGTGTACATATCGTCGTGAGTTGATAGAACCGAGCGATGGGATGAGTGTTGGACTAGAAGAGATTAACAAACACGTACGCACATGCTTATGAAAAAGCGAGAGAGAGAGAGAGAGAGAGAGAGAGAGAGAGAAGACCGCAGACGTACGCAGGTGAACAAACAACGGCTGGCGAAGGCTGCCGAAGGCGGCACTCCGCGTAAATGAAAGGGGAAAAGCGCAATATACAGCGCCGTTACAAGTACGTATATACCTTCATCTGGATCTCGCTTCTCCCCTATTCTCCCCTGCGCTTCCTTCGGCGGACATTGGCTCGACGTAACGAATCGATTTGTCGTTGTCCGATAATTAGCCGGGGACGAAATGACCGGATTATTTCCGGCGTAGTGTACGGAGCGGATCCTCCTGCGAGTGCTTTTCCTCAAGAAGAGAATAGAACGAAGAAATGCGAACCTCTCGTCTATCGATTGCGATGTCTGAGGCGTGTTACCGAGTGTGTGTGTGTGCGCGCGCGCGCGCAATTACTTCCTCGAGGAGGACATAAATGCGACGAGAGGACCGAACTTACGAATATCGCGATATCGCGCGATTCGCCGCGTTTAATTAATTAAGAGAGTAACTATTGTCGGCAAGTTTCCCGCCGAAGTTCCGCCGGATGACCCGCCGCAAAAAAAGCGTCAGAGCCGAGAAAAGCCGAGGCGGGGCGCGCGGCAAAACCGACGCGCGTTCGTCGTAGTTAATTAAATGTTTGCGTCCAAGGAGCCGGGAGAGTATCCGCGCGCCGCCAGTATTACAATGCCCTGTTTTGCGAGAGTAAAAATTTATCATCGCCTCGACTGGATTCGCCCGGCCGCGATGTTGCTCTCACAATGAGCGAACTTTTTTTCGCAAGCGCCTCGGGAGGCGAATTTTCCTAACGGCCAGTGTTTTCCAGCCGGCGCGAATTCGAGATTACACCCGCGTCGATCATCCAGCCGGCTCTGATAACGAGCGTCAGGATAATCGTGACCGAGAGTCCTCTGATTCTCCTCCTGCCCCTCCCTCTCCCCTCTCTCTCCCCCGGTGAGACGTGTATTCGCCGTCCTCCGATTCATCATCTCGAAATCAAATTCTACTCGAAGCGGATTTGCAGTAGAATAAATCACTACCGGGAGCAACAAGTGTCTTTTTCTCGCGACCGTACATCATTCTACTCTCTCTCCCTCTCTCTCCCTCTCTCTCTCTCTCTCTCTCTCCCTCTCTCTCTCTCTCTCTCTCTCTCTCTCTCTCTCTCTCTCTCTCTCTCTCTCTCAAAAGAATTTCTCCCTTCGTAATAACTCAGGTAATTGGATTGTTAGTTATAAATAATTGCAGCCGGCTCTGCAGCGGCGCTACGGGGAATCTACATTCTTTTTGAGCGCCGAAAGAAACGAATTAGCACATAGCACGAGAAACGTCAACGAATTACCTCCACTCGCGCACTTAAAAGGGGAGCGCGCGCGCGCTCTGTTGCTGCCGCTGCTGCTATACGTCAAAAGTTCCCGCTGTATTTATGAAAGGCCGGTTACTTTCATCTCGTAACCTCGCCGTATCCGGTTTAAACGTTAAACGTCTCTCCCGGCACGGCTCGGTATCCCACGGAGAGCAGGAAGGCGCATCCTTCACAGCCTCGAATTAAAAACCACCATGCTTGAAAACCGGCCCGTGTCGAAAGTCGCGATTTACCGTGCGCTCTCTCTCTCTCTCTCTCTCTCACACACACACTCACCCTCTCTCTCTTTCCCTCTTCCCATATCCCCCGAGCTCCCCAACGCGAGCACAAAGACGCTCGCGAGCCAAGAACGGTGGTTCTTCTCCGTCTCCTCCTCCTCCTCCTCCTCCTCCTCTTTGATGCTCATCGTCGGCACACGGCAGCCCTCATTAATAGCGCGGTACTGTTATTTAAATTCACGCGACTGTCCCGCGCGTTTTTCCAGCTCTTAGTAATCCGATTTGGCATGGCGAGTCAAGCCGAGCTGAGCTGAGCCGAGCCGAGCGCTTTAATCGCGTTTGCAAACAGCGCGGTCTCATCTCCGAGCGCTCGCTCGCACGTGGCTTTCTTTGTGCCCGCTTCGTCGGCAGGCCGATTCTCTCGAGCCGAACGCGAGAACTCGGTCGGGAAATCGGCGGACAAGCCCGGCTTTGGCGACTTTCCCGGGACGAACGAAACGAGCGCGGATGAGAGGGCGCTCGCCGCCGTCTCTCTCCCTCTCTGCTCTGCTCTGAAGAGAGCGCGCGAGGGTTTTCGAATTTACCGTCATCCCCGGTTTAACGACCGGGACGATTCTCTCCGAGGTGGATGGCACTGTTATGGAGATACGCGTAATTTGAAGTTTCCAGCGAGAGGGTGTTAGCGAGCAGGGGAGCGACCGACTACATTACGTTGTAAATTGAGAGCGATGGAGACGCCCGGCCGTGTGTTTGCGACGACGGGACGAATAAGAACGTAATGCAGACTCGCGAGAGAGAGTGAGTGAGAGAGAGAGAGAGGAGAGAGAGAGAGAGAGAGACTTGGCGAGGACTGCGTTTAACTTGAGATATCTTCTTTTCCTAGTTGCGCATTTCGCGCTCACAACCGTAAGATGCGAGAACATTCTCTCGGCTTTTGCTCGACAATTTTTCTCACTCGGGTGATTAGGAAGATATTAACGCGATTTTATGACTTATTCTCTATGCGAACGCCTCTCTTTCTCTCTCTCTCTCTCTCTCTCTCTCTCTCTCTCTCTCTCTCTCTCGCGGATTCCACGTCGGCGACGACGTCGTACGGAGGACAGCGCGCACGAGAGACGGAATGATTATCTGAGATTTGATAAAGCGATATTGCAAATTTAAACGACCGCACGATACTCTCGTTTGATCGTTGAAATTGGCAAGAAGAGCGAGCGAGCGAGCGACCCTTCGAACCTGCACGACGAGAGCGAAGCACGTAGCACGAACCTGCAAAATCGAGAAACGAGAAAAAGCGACCGTTCTCTCGCAGCTACGACGAGATTGATGAGATCACGGCTGTATTAACGCCCTCCCCTCGGCGCTCCCCTCCCGATTGTTCAAACAGACAGAAAACTTCTAAAAACCGATCGATCGCGACGCGCCGCGCCGTCTCGGGCAGCGTTTCTCCGGCGCGAGGTCCGTCTCGGCTCAGAGATTAACGGTAAATTAATCGACCGCGCGGTATACGCCCGGTTAATTAATCTATTATTCCCACACGGATGTTCCCATAAGCCGCTCTCTCTCTCTCTGCTCTCTCTCTCTGCTCTCTGCTCTCTCTCTCTCTCTCGGCTCTCGGCCGTGCTGAAAACTGGCTCGTGTTTTTTTTCACGCGAGTTCTTTGCAATTAGCAAATGCAAATAACGTGTTGTGTCGGGATTATGACGGCGCGGCGTTCATTACGTGGATTATCGCGCCTTCGCTTTGTACGAAAGGTACACACGCGCGCGCGCGCGCGCGCGCACATATATTTCAGGGAGGCACCGACGCGTGATTTACGCTTTTCCGATACTACAGGCGAAGGCGCATTAATATCGCTCTCGACACTCCGTATACTTGCGCGTTCTACGTGCCGTACGACGACCGCCGGCCCGCTCTGTCTGGAGAATAACCCGCGATTCGGCGCGGGTGCGCGAGAACCGGTCAACGGAGGCGAAATCTGTCCGGGATAACTTTATTGCGCGATAAAATTGCAAGCTCGCGAGAAACAAGCGAGCGGGATATATATACGTATGGATTATGTGAATATATAAAAGCTCCAAGTCGACCATGTAAAACTACTTAATTTCGTTTCGCCGTACTTCCGACATACTTTTTCCCACTTCTCTCTCTCTCTCTCTCTCTCTCTCTCTCTCTCCCCCTTTCGCCGCGCGTCTTCTTTCCGCTCCAAGTCGCCGGGACTCCGTAACTCATTTATCGTAATTCATTTGTCAACGTGGAAGCTCCCGGAGATTTTCCCCGACACGGTATCGAACAAATGGCCGTCGGAGACAGAAAAAAGGACCCACGATGTACGCCCGGCAAACAGATAATCCAAATACATAGAAGAATGGCTGAGCCGTGCGAGTGAGGAAAAAAAGAAACGAGAGAGGGAGGAAGAAGGGAGAAAAGAAATCGAGGAGGAGGAGGAGGAGGAGGAGGAGGAGGAGGAAGAGGGAAAGCAAAAAGGGCAAAATTAATTAATTAACGGGTCGTCCGCGTAATAAAACCCGGCGAAGATCCTCGCCGTTAACCGCGTCGCGTCGCGACGACGCAACGGCGACGCGCGCAAAAACCCGTACAGTGGAGAGAAGTAACAGCCGCGGCGACTCTCGCCGATGCTCGGCGATATTTCACTGTTATTGTGCGCTAGCGTGATTCCGCAAACGCGCAGCCGTGTCTCGCGGCGGATGAGCGAGCGACCGAGGGAAATCCTCATTTGCGCGCAGCACGACAGACTGATTAATCTCCATTCGTCTCGTCCCGCGCGGCCGTGCTTGCGCCGCGCTGCGTGCGTCGGCGTCTTCCTCGCGCCAACGTTACACGATCCCGCGGTCGATGTAACGTACGCGCGTTCACAGACGATACCTCGCCGACGAGAACGAGAGAGAGAGAGAGAGAGAGAAAGAGAGAGAGAGGCAAGGTCGGTGACGCAAGAGCGGACGCGCAGGGTAAAGGGTGCACGTCGAGGGCGAAGAAGAGGGTTCGCGTTTCGCGAGCGTCAGAATGGCGCGCGTATAAGAGTTCAGGGCCCGTCATTAATTCTTTCCGGGCTTTTGTCTGCTCCCGACTCGCGCATCCTCGGCCCGCACCACAATGTGCGTCCCGGCGTTGTGCGCTCGCAGTCATACGGACGTGCAACCGCGGTCGCGCGCGGACATGCACGCGAGAACACCGCCGCCACATTTCCTTTCTGAAAAACAGCTCTCTCTTCTCTCCTCCTCTCCTCCTCTCTCTCTCTCTCTCTCTCTCTCTCTCTCTCTCTGTCTCTGTCTGTCGCTCTCTGTCCCTCTCATGTTCTCTGTTTTCAATAGTGTAATTCTGCGCCCCGTGCTGCGCGTGCACGCCTTGTTCAGCCCCGTCCGCATCTACATTTCAATAAGCGGGAAAAGCTGCGGAAAACGGACGAAGCGAGGCGAAACGTCGCGGCACGTCGGACGCCGAGAGCTCTCCCCGCTGGAAGCTCTCCAGGAAAAAATGAACGGGCGTGCGGAGAGGCGCGTCAACGCCGGTGGCCGAGGACCTCCTTACAATCGCGTAAAAGCGCTCGGCCGATGAGGGCGCGGGAAGATACGAGGGCGGGCGTTGATACCGTAAGCGACACGTGTCGACGTACATCTCGTGTTATTACGTAGATCGGTGGGTACAGGCTGTGTGTGTGTGTGTGTGTGTGTGTGTGTGTGTGTGTGGGGAGAAAAGGCTACGTGTGTGACACAGATTGCGATCTGATACACGCGAGCCGCGCCGAGGGAAGAGGTTTCCATTTCTCGAGATTTACGTCAGCCGCGTTTGAACGAATGACGCGGGGGTCCAATTAAAATCAATAATCGAGCGGCTCCGTTCCCACAGGATGAATTATTCTGAAAATTGCAGAATTAACTATCAGAGAAGCGGAGCGGCATAAGAAAGTGGTACGCTCGTGAAAATCGACTAATGGACTAACGGGCAGCCTTGTAACGGAGAATCCGTGTAAGAACGGCGACGGATATAACTCTCCTTCTTCAACAGCGACGTTAATACATCACAATCATAATCGTAATCGGAGAAGAAAAGCATTCGCGATATTTCAGTGTCAGTTATTAATATTCGGTAATTCGCGCGCGCGCGCGCGCGCGCATTCGGCCAGATCTGCGGAGCTTCGCTCTTTCCTGCAGGAAAAAGCGACGATATTGAATATACGAAAGCGTCGTATCGATCGTCGTCCCGCTCGGCGACGAGAGAGCGTTGCCGATTGGCCGAAGCCTGTTCCGGAGTCGGAGTAATTCGGATATAAAATGAATGTAAGAGTCGGCGATGCGTAAATATCGAGCCCGGCGCGGCGCGGCGCGGCGTGTTTCCCGGACGCTAATATCGATAATTCGATTCGCTTTCGTTAAAGCGTGCAGCTTAAAAAGCGCGGCGGCGGCGGCGTTAATTTACAACGAGAGAGGGGGAGAGAGAGAGAGGGGGGCGGAGGAGAGAGAGAGAGAGAGAGAGAGAGAGAGAGAGAGAGAGAGAGGCGCCTATCAGGCGCATTCAAGCGCGACGCGTATTGAAAATCCGACAAAACTTTCGGCAAATTGAATCCAGTCTAATGAAGTACAGCTGCGTCACGGTACGCGCGAGCGCGTGCAAATATCGCCGTTAAAAACGAGCGAGCGAGCGAGCGAGCGAGAGCGGCGGCGGCGGAGGAGGGCGAGATATATGCCGGAGAATCATTAGCCTAATTGGAATTGGATACACGCGTGAAATGAACCTAATGACTGCGATTTCATTCGATTTTCCGCCGGCGGGCTCGCCTGACGCGACGCAAATCACTAATGAAGAACGTATTACTGTCGTCGGCTGCATAATTTTAACGGTATTATGCGTGTAGTTACGCCGGGATGCGGGAAATACGTCACAATAAAATAACGCTTGTGCGCGTGTGTATGTGTGTATGTATAAAGCATACATGTTATGTACGTGCGTGCATGCATGCGCACGCGCGTGCGTGCGTAATGAATTAACGTACGGCGAGGCAGCGTGGATTATAATTTTCAACGGCCGTCACACACTGCGTGTTTTAGTCTAACAAGCGAGCCTCAGAGCTTCGCAATATCGCGACACGCGCGCGCGCGCGCACGATATTCTTGTTGATCCTACTTTATTGCGTAAGAAACGTTCCACTTCCTAGTCCATCTTTTCAGATACACAAACATCAGGTACACACACACAGAAACACACACAAGGCGCTCCGGCTTTTGCATGCACTTTTTTACAAACTTGGCCCTAACTACTTGTCGCTAACGAATATAATTTTCTTCGTCGGCGGAAAGAAGCCCGCGCGATAAAGATTAACTTAATTAACTTAGTTGCGGCGCTGTGCCTCCCCTCCCCGCGACGCGACGTAGCTGAACTGCAAGCTGAATGTGGGCTAGATCCCAGATGTATTGCGAGCGAGCGAGTTCAGGTTAGCGGCTTAGCGTTTCACGCTCGTCTCCCACGTATCACCGGCGTTACTCGCAGCGTTGATGCAGCATGCTTAAACAGCGAGCACAGCATGATACTGACGCGTAGATCTAATATGAGAAATGGACACGGAAGCGAGCGTACGTGACTCGCGACCTTCGTCCTGCCTGAATCGCCGCTTCATTCTCGTCAACGAATTTAATCGGCGCTACTCCACCATCGCGATTACCATAACGCGCCGTATGCAGTGAGAAAGAGAGAGAGAGAGAGAGAGAGAGAGAGAGAGAGACCGCGGGGGATAGATTCGCCGGGGTCGCTTCGGTTTATATATTAATTCGCCATTAATTACTTCACCGCCATCGCGATAGCCCAGCCAGTCTCGACAGTCTCGACAGCGATCACGTTGTTTCCTCGTTTTTTCTGCGCCACCGATATCATACAAACATTGCTTTTCGAATGGTCCGTGCGCGCTTTATCTCGATGAAATTGCAGAACGCACGCAGCAAATGCCCGGTGAGAGAAATAAATTCCTGGGATTTTTTCAGAAACGACCTCTCTCTCTCTCATTGGATCACCGACTGCGCGTTCCGACAGCTGCGTCGATAAACCGCCGCAGTTCGAACCGTTTTAAAGCCCAATGTATTTACATGCGCGACTGCACCCTCCTTGCTTTACCGCGCGTGCACGCATAAAGTGATTGCTATCAATTATGAAAGGAGCAACACGACGAGTGAATCGTCAAATATTTCTCTCTTTCAGAAGAGGTTACCGTGTAGTTCTAAGAGAAGCATCCGACGCTTCCTCCGCGGTGTGTGCCTCTCGCAATAAATACGTAGGCAGTCTGAAAAGTTCTCGACCTGACGCACACATGGCATTAGAAACTGTCAAACTGCAATTGTATTGGAAAGTGGCATCCCTGATATAAACCCGTGTAAAATTTTATTCACTCATCAGTCAAATTATTCGAGTAGTAGCAGCAGTTGAAAACGCTTTGTGCAAGATGGGTGCCGCATTTGCTAGGCAATTGACGAAAAACGCGTTCGAATGCGTATTTCTCAGGCGTGTTTGGCACATTTTAACCGTTTTAAGCAAAATAAAATGGATTTCAAGCGTCGTTTCATAACTGTTGATGAGACTTGAACCCATCGCTATACACCAGAGCGAAAAGAACCTTCAATGATGGTATTGAATTATTGGAAAAACGTTGGAACAAATGTATCGAAGTTTCAGCAGAATATATTGAAAAATAAAACACTTTTCACGGCAAAAAAAAGTCCTTTCTCATTGTCAGGCCGACAACTTTTCAGACCGCCCTCGTACACAAACGAAAAACGCTCAGCGAGCACGGCCTTTCTACGAGCCCGTCCCGCTTTTCCCCGATCCGACGAGTGTAATTCCCCGGATTCGACCCCGCGCATCGCGCGCTTCATCGACGAAGGCTTCTTCGAAGGTCGCGCCAGCAGCAAGCCGCCGCGCCGGTGAAATGATCAAACCGTGCTCGAGGGATGACTCGAGTACAATGGAGACACGCGCGGCACACTTGTCGCCAGCCAGCGGCACACAAGTCATATATTTATTCGAGATGTCTCCGGTATGTCTACGACGTAAGTACGCCCATAACGAGGAGAGTCGCGAATTGATTCAAGTAGGCCACAGACGGAGTCCTCTCGGCACGAGAAAGCGCCGCCGCGCCGCGCCGTTTCTCGCATATCATTCCTTCGGCATCGCGCGACGTGCCGCTCGCGTACGCTCGCGCTAACGGCAATGCCCGACGGAGTCTCGCGGGACGTGACACACGTCGCGTCAAGGACCCCGCCTCGGCTAACGTCGTTAACGACGGTAACCGTAGTAGTCGCGGCTCCGAACTGCGGCTGAATTTATGGGCGCGCCGAAGTTTCGCAATTTTCTGGCTCGTAATGCCGTGACGCTAGTACGCGAACCGTGCGGCCGATTTCTTTCCGCGCGCGGCAAATTTCCGTTTGCACGTGGCATCGTCTAGCGAGAGAGAGAGAGAGAGAGAGAGAGAGAGAGACTCATTGTCGCGAAGAAGGAAAAGAGGAAAAGATCGAGTCGACAAAGCTCGGCATCCGGATGGTATGCGGCGATTCGGCGAGAGCTAAAGGAGTCTATCTCTTACCTCCCCCCCTCCCCCCTCTCTCTCTCTCTCTCTGTTTCTCTCTTTCCCGCTCTCTCGTCGGGTAAACCGAACGTGATCGTTGGAACGCGATCAAAAAGTTTTGCGTGAAAAATTAAAAATCGTAACATGGAGCCAACGTCGGCGGGATTTGCATAATGAGACACGCATTAACGATACGATGAACTTCTCCCCGGGTTTGCATGTTCCACCGTGCGCGCGTGCGCTTTAACTTCTGACTCCGTGCGCGGGGTCATAATCGCGCGACCGGGCGTCTGTGATCACGCGAGCTGAATTAATTCGCGGTGTTTCGGCAGTAATTACAATAATTAATGGCGACGTGTACGCATGCGTATGAATATAAAGACGAAATGCACGCAAATAAACCGGGCTCGGACACGGGATAGAGATAGGGAGGAAATGAGAGAGAGAGAGAGAGAGAGAGAGAGAGAGAGAGAGGGGGGGGGGAACACTATCGCGCGCGCGAAGCGTAAACTTTATTTCCGTAAACCTCATTCCGTCGTTCGCGCGGATTTCTCTCCCTCGAGCAATCGCGAGATATCGCGGCTCATGTTGCGAGTGTAAGGAGTTGCGTTTAAACCGCGAGTGCACAGGCCCCGCTGTCACCGGAGCACTTGGTGTTCGCGACATTCCGATGGGAGGGAAGGGAGGGTGCGTTTAATACGCACCGCACGGTTAACGGAAATCGATTCCGTGATTCCGAAGGAATCTGCCTTTATCGGGGGAGCTTCCTTCCGCGTAGACTCCCGCTCGATTACATTATGCGGCAACACACGCGGCCGGGATTCAATAACTACAACGACACCCACACACATACACACACCCACACACACACACACACACACACTCTATCTTCTGGTATATACTAGCGCACTGCCGAGGGGCTGCTACCTCCCATGCGCTTCTTCTTAGTGGCGCGCTTACCTACACGTCGGGTCTTCTTCATTTTCTTTTCCGGGATAGCGAGCGAATTCAGCGCGCCACGCGGGGGGAAAAAGGACGGGCGGATTTTCACCTACTTCTTGCATCCTCAGCAACGTATTCATCCCCGGGCAGCAAGAAGTTTCTTCCGGAAGTTTCGTTACTTAAGAATTTCGGAAGAGAGCGTTGCGAGAGAGAGAGAGAGAGAGAGAGAGAGAGAGAGAGAGAGAGAGAGAGAGAGAGAGAGAGGTATTTCAGAAACGCAGCCGGTCCAGAATTTCCTTATCCTTCGGACGTGCGCGAGCGTGCGCAAGGTTGAGAAATCGTTTTTCCGGCTGCCGGGTCTTTCTCAAAAGAGCATCGCTGATTCGTCGCGTGTATCTATCTCGTTTGCGCAGAAACTGCTTCCCCGCGGTGTATATTTCCCTCCGGTGTTCCCGTCCGGCGGTTTCCGCTGGCGTTCGTTAAGGGCGTTAAGGGTAGAAAAGGCGCGCTTCGTTTTCATTTGCGCGCGCGCGCGCGCAAAATAAGTGAGCTCCCCGGCCCGGATTAGACGACGCAGCGCAGCCGGAGAGAGCGAGCGTTGTCCGCGTGTTAGCCATCGGCAAACGAAGCTGCGCGTCTCAACGGCACTGCACACGTCCGACGTTGCGGATTAACGTACCGGTCAACGGCGGTATTACCGCGGGCTAGCTCTTGTTTGAACGTATCAAATATTTGATGACGGAAGCGAGAAATCATCGAAGGGGAAGCGAATGTGTTGCGGGTGCAACATGGACGACGAAGAGAGGACACGCCGAGCGAGTACAGCGAGCCGTGTCCTGACGGCGCGCGTCAGCTCTTCACGACGGCGCGTCGGCTCTTCGTGACGTGTCCGTTGCCGTGAGGGGAACCGGCCAGTCGATAAATACAAACATCGAGCCGCGATAAATCGCGAGCGCACGCCGCGCCGGCAACGTCGAGGGAATTTCGCGCGAGAGGCGTGTCGGCTAAAAAATTCCATTTACAGGCTGCGCGCCGTGGAGAGCTTTTGTAATCAAATTGGCCGGCTCGATACAGTGTGCTCATCTCGCACTTCTTTCGGTAAAAGTATGAGGAAAAAAGAGAAAAGAAAGGAGAAGAGGAGGAGGAGAAGAAGGAAGAAGAAGAAGAAGAAGAAGAAGAAGAAGAAGAAGAAGAAGAAGAAGAAGAGGGAAGACAAAAGGGAAGAAGGAGAAAGAGGAGGAAAAAAGAAATTCGCAGGTAGCTGCGAATTTCTCCTGGGTGTTTCTTCGCTGAAAAATTCAAGTTGAAGTCGTGTCTGCTGAAACAAAGCTCGTTGCACAGTTGGCGCGGATCGATCGCGGAGAAGATAGTAAAGATCTATACGAGGCGGCGGAAACTCCTGCCTGCGAACGGACAGGGGCACTTCGTCATTTTCATCGATACTTACAAATTCGCGCCATTTATCAGAATCGCCCGGTGAGATTCCTCGGAGTGCGCGTTTAATGCCTTAGCATTTCTCCGATACTTTAGCTCGCGCCGGCAACAGCGAGCCGAGAAAAGGACCTTCCCGCTTTATCGCGCGTGCGCGCGTCATTCTCCGGAGGGAATCCTCGGACAGCGATAAAGTTTAGATTGTTATATACAGGTTCGATCAAAGTATCGTGTAACTGGGATGGCCGACTTGTTCTCTCTCCGGAGAGTATTAAAGTGGAAATTTTCTCCACCTTTTCTCTGCCTTGCTCTGTTGTCTCTGTGTGTATATATTTACATTGTATGCACGCGTGTGTATGTGTGTGTGTGTGTGTGTGTGTGTGTGTGTATATACATATATATATATATACACACACACATATATATATATATATGTGGACACATTATGTGAGAGGATATATTAGCGAAGAGATCATCGCGCGAGAGGTAGCAGACAGAGAGTCTGCTTTGTAATATCACGATCCCGGATAAGAAATTGCCGAAGAAGCTTGAAGAGCGGCAAAAATGTAATACCTGATGAAATAAGGGGCGAAACTCCTGCACGGAAGGAACTCCTCCGCCGAGGTTTTAACCCAAACTTGCGCTTCGGATAGATTATTGGGTCTCCGAGGGCTTCTAGCAACAACTAATAAAAATAATCAGGAGGAAAAAGTTTGAGGAGCGACAGGTTATTGACTCAAGCAGAGCCGAGCAAGTCGGAATGCCTAAACTTGACTTAATATTCCAGACGGCAATAATAATAATAACAACAACAAAAATAATTTAGCTCAACTGAAGAACAGCCGTTCGAGAGAAAGAGAGAGAGAGAGAGAGAGTAACGGACTCGCTAAATATTAATTATGAATAATAACGCGATATTTAATAAATTAATAACGTGAAGAGAGAGACATTTCTCGTGAAATTGGAAAACATCCTACAGGATTGGAGGCGGTTTTCGAAGTCAATGGCGTCTCGCTAGAGGCACGGAAAAACGATGAATGCTAAATATCGATTCGAGCCGTAGGAAGCAGCCAGCTCATCCGAATACCTCCGTCCAATCTTATTCTACCTCCTCCCCCTCTCGCTCCCTCCCACCTCCCTGATGCCTACCGCGCTCTCGGCCTCGTTCTCTCTTTCTCTGCCGACCTCTTTTTGATTTCGCGGTTTGCACATTCGCTCGTGTATGTTGGCCTTCACCGCAGCCGAAGATAACGACCCATTCGAAGATTCTATCTACTCACCGCAGGGCATCGGGGACAATAACGACTTCTCGTCATGTGCGTCTTTTTCGAGTGGACCTTTCAATCCTCGACCGCCACGGCGAGACATTAACCGAAAGAGAAACCGACGTCCAAATCACGAACAATCGGCGTATCGCGGTTCACCTTCCCCCCCCCCCCCGCGCCCCACTGCGCGCGCCGCCACGAGAGATATGGAACTATCCAGGTCCGGAAATTCGCGGACTACGCGAATTTCCCATTGTGGGCAGCAAATTGACTGTTGAAGCCACACGTTGATGCATGGATGCGGGCGTTACCGCAGCTATACGTGACCGTTCGTGCGGCGGCTTCTTACGTTGTCCCAAAAAGCAGAATCCGGCTGCCGATAGGCACGTCATAACCTCGGGGGACGGAGGACTTGAGATCCTACACGCGCACCAACGCGTTTAACCCGCGTCTAATTTCTTCCTGACCTTAAATCGAGTTTCATCTGTCTGTCGAAAAAGTTGATTCAACGTGTCGAGTGCACCGCAGATATCGTCGCTGTATGACCGCGAGACAGTCCGAGAGAAATGGATTATTCAGAGTCGTAGGAAATTGAAAGATGTACCGGGTGTTTCATTTTAAGTGATATGGTCGATTATCTCGCGAATCGACGATCTTATTGAAAAATTTTTCGAACGAAGGTTGCATACCTTGAAGGGGGACACATGATGGAAATGTGGACTTGACCTTGAGCGACCTTGTCAAAATCAGGTCAAAGTTTTGTTAATGTTTTTTTAAATGGAAACCTCCATTTTTTATCACATATTCTTGTAGCTTATCTCGAGAGCTTTCCAAAACACTATAATAAAATTATAGTTTCATTGAGTACTTTCCGAGTTATGAGGCTTGAAAGTTAAGGCAAGACCGATCACTGATCCGGCCGACTAAGGCAAGACTTATCAACGGCTAAAGACATATTCGAATTGATCTCGCCTTAGTTGGCCGAATCAGTGATCGGTCTTGCCTTAACTTTCAAGCCTCATAACTCGGAAAGTACTCAATGAAACATAATTTTATTATAGTGTTTTGGAAAGCTCTCGAGATAAGCTACAAGAATATGTAATAAAAAATGGAGGTTTCCATTTAAAAAAAACATTAATGACTTTGACCTGATTTTGACAAGGTCACTCAAGGTCAAGTCCACATTTCCATCATGTGTCCCCCTTCAAGCCATGCAACTTTTGTTAGAAAAATTTTTCAATAAAATCATCGATTCGCGAGATAATCGACCATATCACTTAAAATGAAACACTCTGTATATATTGAACAGAAAGAGAGAGAGAGAGAGAGAGAGAGAGAATATATATAATACAGTACAGATATTAAGTGAAAGGAGCATCTTGTACAGACAGCTAGCGGAAATCATTCCGGCCGCTCTCGGCGGAGCTTGTCGGCGAGCTTGTCGTTAGAAGCCGAGTTCCCTCTCGGCTGCTGCGGTCTGCTGTGTTGTCGATCATGTTCGGATGATGGCGGCGTGTTTTAATCGACGTAGCCGGGCGAACAAAATGGAATTGGATGGGAAAATTTGATTTCTGGGGTCGCGAGAGCGGGTGGGAATAGCGGGGACACCGACGTGCGACGGTATTTTCCACTGCGGCGTTCAATTGCGGACGGAAATATCCGCGCTATAAAGTATGCGACGCTCGTCCTGCGGCCGCGATAGTTCCCCGCGATTTAAAGGTCCGCGCTGCTGCTGCTGCTGGCGCGCGCGCGAAATTAATGTTACAGCTTCGGCCAGCTGGTGTTTACACGACGCCGGCGTGTATACATAATACGCGAGTGTCAATGACGCATTTAATTGCGAGCATTTTTTAATCAAGCGGCATCGCAACTTGTTCCACGTTTACATGGCTCGCGCGGACCGCGCGAACGTTCATTATCGGATATTCCGTGTGTGTGTGTGTGTGTGTGTGTGTAATGTGTGTAATGTGATTTGTACGTTGTATCAATCGTTTGTTTTAACGAAATGTACGAATGCGATCGCAGCTTATTTTACATCTCCAGGACGTATACTTGGTACATATACTTCTTTCTCTCTTTCTTTCCCTTATTTCTTTTTCTTTTTTTCTTATTTTTTATTTCCTTTTTTTCTTTCTTCAGAGAAGCGCGATGTGTAACTTCTGGGAGCAGCTTACAATTTCGGCCGGCCTGCCGCGCCGACTCGAAATATAAAATTGACGACTGAATTGCAGCGACGGAGAAAAACAACTGAAACGTGCACGATTAATTCCAAAAATAATCCCCTCGCTGGCACAAACGAAAAGTATCTGCACGAGTCGGAACGTAAAAGAGGAGAAAAAAAAAAGAAAACAAAATCCACGAGACTTCAATTTATCGACGGGCATCTCGGTTATTATTTCGCGCATTAAGGCACACGGCTTATTATAGCTATACGCGCATAAAAGAACGAATGCGGGGAGAGACGTTACAATAAAGTAGGGTCTTTTGAAGAACGTCAACGGTAAAGAGTTATATTACGGTTCGCCGGAGCTTTTATAATAAATCCCCTGGCCGAGATCGGCCAGCGGGGATAACGTTATCGCTGGATGAATCGGGCCTCGACCACTGTATATCTTCGATTGGCCTGTAAATATTTACTATATCGTTCCCGTAAGAAGCGGGGATCGACGACGCTACCTGCGCCGATGGCGCTACCTGAGTCGATCGTTCCGCCCGGATGACGCTCCACCTCGCTACCTCGAGTTCTCTTATGCGCTCGGCCACTCTCCAAACGCGTATCTCTATCTACCTGCCGTCGCGAGTCCTCGCGAACGCATCGTTAAATAAAAGTTATGCCGGTCGATATGGGACGCGCGCGCGCGCGCGCGCGTCCTCGAACACGCACTTGGAAAGTTTAAATTAGTATTACGAGACGGGGAAACGAGATGTACACGTAAAGCTCTCTCCGCCGACGTGCCACGGACAGGACGAAATCGCGCATTCACGCGCGGCAGACTCTGTCACTCTTTACACCGCTGCACTCTCTATGCCGTAAGCATTCTAGTCAAGATTACATCCGAAAAGGGAATATCGGAAGGAAGTGTCCTCGTCCGCCGCGATTGTGTGCCGCTGAAACGCGCGAGCTAAAAAACATCATCTTTTTTCGCGTCAACTTTCTTCCCCTTTCTGCAATCTTTCTGCCTGCCTCTTCCCCCCCCCCTCTCCCCCACTCCCCTTCTCACTCGCTCCCTCGCCCGTTGCCTCTCGAATAATAAAATATCCTCGGGAGGAAGTCACGTTCGGCTTTCCACTGCGATTCCGCGGGAACACGGCGTCGCGCGCGGTTACCCTATAAGTTTAATCGCGTTCCTTGCGATTAAATTAGCGAACTCGATTCTCCTCGAGAAACATCGCGCGTCCTCGTTATGTACTAATTGAAAATCCGGGCATGAGCGGAGGATCTCCCAATGGACCGGCGGGGGGCCTCCGTACTCCCTCGATCGCGGGAGAGTGTACTCGGGAACAACTAACGCAATCGGGGTTAAGTACGTCTCAACTAATTCAGAAAACAGACGTCGCTTGCAAAAGCGCCGAGGATGGCGGCGCGGCGGCCCGGCCGCTGGCGCGCCGGATAATGGGCATCTCCAGCTGCGCCGGACGGTGCGGGATCACGAAATGGTCGACCACGGGAACCGCGGGAGTAGCGGGCCGACAGGCTTAATGAGAAAGTTGGCACTTTGGCGGCGGCCAGTTGCGAGGCGCGCCCGGGACCGGATGTTACGGCTCGGTGCAACGGAAGCGGCAGCGGCGCGGGCGGGGTTGAAGAGAGAAGGGAAGGGCTACCGCGAGAGTGCGTGCGCGAGAGTGGTACAGGGTGGTGCAGGGCGCAAGGTAAAGACAGAGAGAGAGAGAGAGAGAAAGAGTGAGAGAGGGGGGCTGGGCGGGGAGGCAGAGAAGAGGAGACGTGCCGACCGCCGCCAATGTGTGCTCCAAGCATGAATAATGCAGGTCTCGGCGCGGCTGCTTGGCGAACGAGCGAGCAAGTGGGCGAACGGAACACAGGGGTGTGTGGGGTGCGCAAACGCGAGCGCGCTCGTGCGCGCCCGGCGTCGTTGGCCGCAGAGCAACGGCTGAAGGAGAAGCGCCTCTCGGTTGAGCGCGGCGCGGCGCGGCGCGGCCGCGCCACCAAGGTGGACTTGGCAGGTTACCGGCTTTGATCTTTTGTAGCCGTCGAATTTACGTCGACGAGTTAGTGCCGGCGCCCCGTCACAAAGGCGCCTCAAAGCGCCCCGCGTACCAGCGACGGCGGCGGCGCTCGAGCGAACGCCTTATTTCGCGCGGCAAACTCAATTTCAGCCGCTACGCGAGACGGAGAGATATACTTAGCGGATTACAGCTCGCGCGCGCACGCGCGCGCGTCGAGGATTGTTCCGAAGATTGCAATAATGTGCCGCCGCCGCAGAGTGGATTTATATATATATATATATATATGCATATATATATATATATATCGCTGCGCGTTGCGTAGCAGCGGGAGGATAAGAGAATTGGGACGGCGAGGCGAGGGGAGGACGGCGGGATTAACGGGGGATCTGCATTCTGCGTCAGACTGGAAAATATCGTGATCCATCACAAAGGATTTGTCGCCCCGACGGACGGCAAGAAACTGAAGATAGAAGCGACCGATTATTTCGCACTTATGACATGCGCGCGGTGAGAGATGTGGAGTCTTGCGGCTCGATGCTGCTTTACGTATACGGAATCTGCCTCTGCAGAGAGAGAGAGAGAGAGAGAGAGAGAGAGAGAGAAAGAGAGAGAGGGAGGGAGGAATGTCTCTCTGCTGATGTGTCAGAACAGAAGCAAAGGCTGATTTTACTTAGAAAAACATACGATAAAAGTCGTCATTGATGGCAATATGCCATGTTGTATCGCGTAATTGAAATTACATTCGTGTCAAAGTACAAATTTATATGTTGCAATAATTAAGGGGACTGGAGAGTCCCCTTTTGTCCCAGATTGCTGAAAAACCGTGCTTGCTTTTGACAATATTTTGTGACGAACTGAATAAATATGCAAGAACGAAAATTTGAGGTATATTTATACAACATATGGAGAGTGGAAAAATTTTGTTTATTAACAAATACTCATATAAATATATCATATATATTTATATAGCTGAAATATGTACTCTCCTTTTCTTTTTTTTCAAGTTGTCGTTTTTGCAGTAATATCTCGGCTCTCGATGGTTCGATCAGAACGAATTTTAGCTAGAAATCTTGAGGAGGCTCATCATTATCCGGTGAACCACTACAAAAAAGAATCGAACAAAATTAACAAAATGGCAGCTATTATTAGGAAAAAATCCAAATTTTTCAGTTCCTTTACAATAAAAAAATTAATATGTCGAAATGAAATATTTTGACGTAATTGTCCATGGTTCATCCGAGAGCCAGATGAACAAATATTATTGCTTTAAAATTTCAAATCGACACGAAGCTCAGTTCCGGAGCAAATCATTGCAAAAAGTTGAACAATAAAACTTCGAGAAAAACGCGTTTAAAATTTAACTGGACGTATATTTATGAGTATTTGTTAATAAACAAAATTTTTCTGCTCTTCGTATGTTGTATAAATATATCTAAAATTTTCATTCTTGCACATTTATTCAGTTCGTCACAAGATATTATCAAAAACAAGCGCGATTTTCCAGTAATCTGACCCACCAGTCCCCTTAATCAGCAGTTCGCTCGGATATTTTTGATTTTGCAATATTTATACCGTTTTCGAATGTGGATATCATAGCCGGACAAGCAGATATACTACTTTATCAGCGTGCGTGGAAATAATAACATCTGTCAGAAAAATTTTCTCCGCGCGCGCGCGTGTTTGTCCTACAAGAAAGGAAACAATAAAGTAAGTTACCGTGCCCTTCCATTTTCGTTGGTTACCGTTTCTGCGAAATTGGTACTCGCGGAATTCTTTTGGTTCCCTCTTCGCATATTTGGCTTATTGTTTTGCCGACTAACACGTGCGTGGTATCTTTGATGTAAACGGTACTGCCGGAACGAGCAAAATCCGATGTAAATTCGTGCCGGTTCACGAGTCCTTCAAAGTGCACTTGTCCGCATCTGCCGGTGTTCTATTGGATTACGAACTTCTACCGCAGATTATGAACTTCCGCTTTAAGTGCTTTATACGTAGACTGCGTTACCCTTCGCACACAGACACCGTCGACAGACTCACTGCGAAGCGCGATGTAGATCGCCGGGCGGAAGTCCCGATGGGGCTCGATGTTTCCTTTATGTTATCGTCCGAAATGTGTTTAACGTACAATCCGGCGACTCCCGGCTCCTCGATTCCAGCAACTGTTCTGCGCTTCGCGATAACGCGCGAGAACGAAGGTGCAATTTATCGCGGTGCGCGAAAATGGAAAAGCCAAAGTAAAAGTGAGAGCCCGCCACCATCGCGGCGGCGGCGCCGTCAGACACGGGATTTTAGAACGGCTCGTCGAAAGTGGAAGACGGATAGAGTAGGAAGAAAAAGAGGAGAAGAAAAGAAGATAGGACGCTGGCGCTCGTCCGCAGGATCGGCTGAAAATGGGAATGGACATCCTTCTTCCGTTATTTTCCCTCGCTCCCGATATTTAGCGGGATTATCGCTCGATTTCGCGGCGCGACGCGGCCGATTATTGCGAGAGAGATCATCCGCTATGTAGGTCGCAAAGGTCGCTCGTACGGTGCAAATAAAGTAGAATGATGAAAACCGAATCGTACGCCGACACGACTCTCAATAACGATGATCGAGGCTCGATCGATTGCCTTTGTCCGGCGCGATGTTTCGCCTCTGCACTTCGCCTCGCCTCGCCTCGCCTCGCCTCGCCTCGCCTCGCCTCGCCTCGCCTCGCCTCGTCGCGCGTCACGTCGTAACGATCCGCGCCCGGCTGTGTTAGTCGCTGTTATAACGATCACTCGCGCAATTCCGCATATCTCGCGGTCGCAAACCCGTGCGAGCGCCGACAGATTTATTGGATATTTATTTACAATAGTTATCGATGCATGAATTCTTGGAAATGCTCCGGATATCGCATTTTGCGTCATGGAACAAAAGCACGGAGTGTCGCTCCGCCGGTTTATTTTAGCTATCTCGTATTATTAAAACGCTGTTGACGATGTATACGCATAACATAAAGGGGGGGGGGAGCGAGAGAGAGAGAGAGCCAGAGGAAGGAGCACAAACCAAATAGTTTTAATGCGAAAATACGATTTTATTTATACTGCGAAATTAAAAGACTCGGCAGAATGAAATCGTAAACAGTTTATCGATTTACACATTACACGATATACAAGAGCTTATTCATTTATTTGATTTGAGACCCGCAGGAGCAATTTCTGGGTATTATTCCCCTCCCTGAAGAAGTAATGTATTTACGAAACACCTCGGAGAGAAATTCAAGATGGACGTGGCACAAGCTCGAAAATCAAATCGAACATTTCGAGCATCGCGAGAGCCCAAAATATCAGCTTATCGATTATATTATATATTTACATCGAGCATTGCTTACCTCGGAAATTGAGGAAATCCAATTTCAAGTAACATTCTCCTCCCTTCTCTCCTCTTAACGAAGAATTAAAAATCGACCGAGGCACGACATGCAGAGCGCAATCTTAAAGCGAAACGATGAGTCTCATTGGGCGAACCCGGAACAGCTCCCGCACGCCCCCGCATTTTCATAATACCGCAACGAGCCCCATCGGACGGATACTTTCCACCGTTTGCCTTTTGTGCACGAGCATTTGTACTTTCGCGTCCGCCGATGCATCCCGATGCGGCCTCATTTCCGAGGCTCGTTGGCCTCAGACGCGTTCGTTTGCCGCGCCGAGCCGATAACACCCTTATCGGGGATGCATCCGCTCCCTAAGATGATGTACAGCATGCTGCGAGAGGAACACGGAGGAGGGGCGGGGCAGCAGCAGGAGGAGCAGGAGGAGCAGGAGGAGGAGGGAGAGAGAAGGAGCGAGACGGGGTGCCGCGGTCAGTTGTAAAATGCAAATCGGGATCCGCTACCGTAATGGAAGGAGCTCGGCGGACGTATGCATCCATACGCACACACACACACACACATATATACACACACACACACACATACATACACTCACACTCGCACACACGCGCGCGTGCGTACGTATAATATACAGCGGGAGCGGACGAGGGGGTTACGTGGAAACTACGGTGGTTGGTTACATCGCGGCTGCTGCCGCCACCGCCGCCACCACCACCGCCGCCGCCACCGTCGCGTCAGCTGGCCCGTTACCGATGATAGCTACCGCGCCATAGACATCACTATAATGGAATGCGTCAGGTTGCCGTTATGTCTTTCGCCATACCCGAACCGTGGCCGCGGGTTTGTGCTCTTATCCATACCGGTTTCCTATAACCGACAGCCAGCCTCGCCCCTCCCCCTCTCCCCGAGGGGGACGTGATACTCCTGTTTGAGTTAGTAGATTAAAACGGGGGGGGCTGCGTGACGACCTGTTCCTTTGCTCGCTGCACTCCGAAGCCGCCTCTCGCGCGGAGATCCACCCGGGATTATTAATGGACAAGGAACGAGGGAACCCGGAGGAACATCGCGACCTGCGTCCGTGTCTCCCCGCGAGCACAAGTTCCTCGTCCATGTCGTATGGAGCACACTACGTCGGCGGCAACGAGTCGACGAGTTGCGACGCTCGCGGGGAGGGAGGGTAGGGTAGTTAAGGAGGAGCGTGATTGTTTGGCGAAATCGCCCCTCTCTCCCTCCCCGCCTGTGCCTGCTGGAGGAAACAAGCTAATGTCAAGGGAGAAGGGCGGTTGGATAAATGGATTCTTAGCGGGAAGTATAACCGCAGAATTGTGAAACAAGCGCAGCTGTGGATGCGCAAAGCATAGACATAAAATACCTAGACTACGTGTTCGAGGAGTGAGAATATAGCTCACGTAGAAAAGGATATACTCTGTTTTTACTGTGCGCCCTCTCTCTCTCTCTCTCTCTCTCTCTCTCTCTCTCTCTCTCTCTCTCTCTCTCTGTCGCACATTCTCGATGGAAGGGGAATAGGGGAGGCAGTTGCTAATCTGCACGACAGTACAGCTGCTGTTTTTTATTTTTTTCCGATATTGATCCGATTGATTGGTTTCGATAGTGTTACGACCTACGTAGGCAGTCTGAAAAGTTCTCGACCTGACGCATACATGGCATTAGAAACTGTCAAACTATAATTGTATTGGAAAGTGGTATCCCTGATATAAATCCATGTAAAATTGTACTCGATCTGTCAAGTCATTCGAGTAATAGCATTAGTTGAAAAAGCTTCGTGCAAGATGAGTGCCGCATTCGCCGACAATTGTTAACAATTGACCGAAAACGCACTCGAATGCGTATTTCTCAAGCGTGTTTGGCACGCTTTTTTAATCGTTTTAAGCAAAACAAAATGGATTCCAAGCGTCGTTTCATAACTGTTGATAAAACTTGAATCCATCACTATCTACACCAGAGCGAAAAGAACCTTCCGGAATCACACTTTAATGATGGTATTGAATTATTGAAAAGACGTTGGAATAAATGTATTGAAGTTTCAGGAGGTTATATTGAAAAATAAAACTTATTTCACGGCAAAAAAAATTTTCTTTCATTGTCAGGCCGAGAACTTTTCAGACTGCCTTGGATCACTGTGCCTTCAGCTCATCCCGAGATATATATACAGGTATAGCCGCTGTATTGGCGTACAGGTTAGCAACTGCCCCTCCGCTATTCTCCTTCCATCGAGAGTGTGCGAGAGAGAACGCACAGTAAAAACAGAGTGCATTCTACTTCTAGCTATACCCCCACCCTTGAAATTTGGGAGAACGCGCAGTCTAGGTACACCATGTCTATGGCGCAAAGTTATGCGAGCGTGAAACACGTATACCAGGAAAAATGTATTGTTGCGTGAATCAAAATTTTGTTGTAACAACAAGATAATTTGGTTAAAATATGCCCAACGAAACTGTTTAGTTCCTGTAAACAAATATCTTGTTTGATCACGGTTTGTTCGTATAACGTAATACTTTTGTTATAGCAACCAAAAAGCTTGAACTACATGAATTTCGTTAAAAATACTATAATTTTTTCTTAATATATAAAATCTAAATTTTATAGTGCACAGAAAGACAAAGTAGTATCCAGTTGGGCATTATTTTAGTTTATGTAGAATAATATTCCGTTATTATGTAATTTTTATGGATAAAATAACTAAAATGCTCAATTCTTATACATGAAGTCTAAGAACAAAATCACATTTGGTCCAGAGAACAAAGCAGAAAAATTAATTAAATATTTAGTTGAGACAACTAAATATACATTTAGTTTTCCATTTTTTTCTCCTAACGTGAACGGGTGAACTCGCGCGCGCGAACGCGTGCGCGCGATCTCCCCGAACTCGCCGATGTTTCGTCCCACGGATGAACAAGCTGCGGGGCGCGCTTGATGTAATAAGCGCGCGGGCGCGCGATTTCCGTTTATAAACTCCTAGAAGCGCAACTTTCGGAAAAAGGATCCGGAGATGACTACGCCTGGGACGCGAAACTGCGATAATAGCACCGCGGCGGCCGCCATGCCGTCCAGTTTCGCTTGAATATGAAAGCGAAGCAACGGGGACGGATGGAGGGGAAAAAAAAACATCCCGAGAACGTATCACAGGAAAATACGAACGGACGGGAGCGACTGGATTTTACCTCCCCCACCCGCCCCCCTCCTCCCCTCCCGGATAAAGCCGGCAGTATGAAAAGCTTCTTACCTTCCTGTGCTGCACCGCCGGTGCTTACGTATGAATGACATTCGCTCGCACGATTCATGCACACCGTTGTCCGATAATAGCCGAGAGAGAGAGAGAGAGAGAGAGAGAGAGAGAGAAAGGGAGGGAGGGAGAGAGAGCACCGGGTTGCATCGACTGATATTAAGAGATACCTCACCGCGAAATGTGCCGAAAAATATCCCAAATTCGGCAAGGTATCCTCTGCGCAGAACGGTGTTCTCGGAGAGCGAGACGTTTCTATTTTTTCTTTCTGTTTTTTTTTCCCGTTACTTTATTATTTCGCTGCCTTGCGCTGCGAATACTGCGAGATCTGCCTCTACATCTTTTTCGCCGAGAATAGAGGAATAATCGTATTTCCGATCCTGTTTCTTTTTTTAAGATACCCTCCACGGGATTTAGAGTAGCGGCAATGGAAATTATTTCCGCGTTGTTTGCACTTCTCCGTGTGTGAGAGAGAGAGAGAGAGAGAGAGAGAGAGAGAATATGCAAGAAGAAAGAGAGGAAAGAAAGGAGAGGAACAATAAACCGATTGTTTTTCGATGCCGCGCTTCCTGATTTCCTGCTTTTCCAGCTCTCGGCATCTCAACCGGCCGATCATCGGAATATTCTCAAAGGAGGCTCATTTGCCGCGAACAATTTTAATCGAGTTGCAGGTAACATTTGCGCCACGCTGAGGTAAGATTTATTCACAGACCCCTGTACGCGAAAGCTCTTGATACGAGGCCGCATTAAGTCGCGGAGATTCTTCCTCCTCATTCACTCACGGCGAGAAGAGCTCCGCTGTGCTTCCGTCTCGCTCAATGTCGTCATGAAAAATCCCGCTCGTCGTTAAATGCGTGCGGCGGGGACGCGGATTCCAATGCGGAATATCGGTCGAGGGATTATCGAAAGAAGGAGCCGGGTCGTCAATGCGTTGCGTCAATAGCTGCGCGATACACCCGCTATAAGTGGGAAGGAATTGGATCCCGCGGGATGCCTGCAAAAAGCGCGAATCTGTCGTTGCGCCTCTCTGGAAGGAACGTCTTTTCAACCGCGATCGCACGGCGAAAGCGCGGCGGGACGCGCAGCGCAAGAACAGCGATACGCGCGACGTACCTCGGCGCGCCGGTAAACGGGAAGCCATCCTGCTGAATCCTGCGGGATGCGACGCGCTCGTATCAGCGCTCGTCCGTAACGAATACGTCATGAGCGTGACGACGCTTGATACGCGTTTCACAACGCTCGTCCGGCCTCGCAACGAGGCGTCGCGCGCACAAATTGCCCGTCGATCGTATCCGTTCGCCTCCGTGAGCGCGGCGGGGGAGCGGGAGGGGGGCGGGGTGGCTGCCGCCCCCAAGCGTTCTCCTTTGCTTTTACGCGACTGTTCACGGTCGATCAATTATTTACGCGGGCGGGAGGGGGAGGTCTCTGCGAGCTACGGAGTGTGTACTATCGATTTGAGCAAAGAGGGGGATGATGTGCGGTAAAGTCACGATATTTCGGGCCACTCGGCTCGTCGCCGAAATATTTCCCTCAGATTTTTCGCGATCGGTGAACTATTTACGGAATTATTTACGAAAATACGGACTCTCTGCGAGCTGAAGCCTGCGTCGACGTAGATATATATATATATATATATATATATACGTAGGACGGAGCGTGAGCTATTGATTCGCGCGAAAGGGGTGAGCAATTTGCGATAGAGGGCGAAGTGTCGCGACACTCGTCATCGAGACACTTCGCTCCGACTTCGCGCGGTTTCTCGCGACCGGCAAATTATTGACGCGGAAGAACTCGGCCTGTTCCGCCGAGAGAGCTGAACGGTGCGACGGAAAAATTCTTTTAATAAATCCCGACGCTCGCTCGTGTCCCATCCACCCCCCCCCCTCCCCGGTGTATCACAGCCCGAGTCGCCGACTGCGACTGCGAGACGCAATATCTAGCGTAGCGAGGGAAGAAAGTTCCGCGCGACTTCCCTCCGAGCGAGCATCCGCGCCGTTTCGCCGTTGCGCGTTCATCAACGATCGCATCGCGAGCGTATCGCGAGCGTTCGACAATCCGTAGCGCAGCGCGCGCCGGGCGATCTCGTCGGGCGGAAGAGCCGCTCGTTTCGCAGCGACTTCCTACTTTACTGCCTCCCGAGGCAGGACGGAAGCTGAAAAGTCGTCGGTCGGTTCGGTCGAGAGGGAACGACGGGAAACACGATATTACGCCGGTCCCTCTTCATTTCTCTCGAGATCGAACGACGCGCGGTCGCGGAAGCTCTCAATGAACCCCGAACTCCGAGCGAACTGCGACGAGGGTAAAAGGGGGAGGAGGAGGGCAGGCCATGCACAGAACGGTGGAACCCGAGAGATCCCGGGCTCCGCTGTTGCCGCCGCCGCCGCCACCCTCGTACTCCGTTCTCCGATAACTGCGACTGCGGACGCGGGCACGGAAACTCTATGAATGGTCTATCTTCCGACGATTCCCCTCTCGGAAGTCGGCGCGATCGCCTGTAGGAAGTACCCAGCAGATTCCATAAAGTGTCGCGAGCCGCTCAATAAACGTTCCGGCATTATAGGATCTTGCGGACGCGCGCGCGCGCGCGCGCGGTCGTTATGGTTATCGCGAAGATCGTTCGGGGCCGATGTTAAAGGGACGACGGCGGGCGAAGGGCGGCAGGTCGCGCACGCTCGACGATGTTCGTTGGAAACGCGACACACAACGGTCGGCTGATAAATAACGCGCCTACTACCGCGCGCCAGCTCGCCCCGGTAAATGCTGATTGCTCCCTCGACAGGTGTTCCCATCCCGGCGGGGTCGAATCGCAGCCACTGAGCGAAACGACGGACGTCTCATAAAATTCTTCCTCTCTTCAAGAAAGGGGGAGAGACATTTCTTTTCTGTTTTTTTCTTTTTAAGCGAAAGAGAGAGAGAGAGAGAGATTTCTTTTTTCTCAGAGGGAAAGGGAACTGGGTGACTGCGAGCAGGTCCGCGGGGAAAGTGCAGCGTGAACTGAGGAGACTTCTGCTGGCATAACAAATGAACGTTTGATAATGAACGCGGGTCAAACAGTTATCGCGACAAATCACTTTTCGTTACTTTTGTTACAATTTTGTGATTTTCGCAAATATATATTGCTGGAGATGTAAATTATACATGTTTGTTGGATGTACAAGTTCTAGTAGGAAAAAAAATAGTAACGTCGTAATAGCGTAATATACGTTGAACTTTGAACCCTGAATCTTGAACCTGTCGCTGGACACAATAGCCCGTCATTCTGAACAAAAAAGTTCTTCACCATTTTGCAAATGAGAATACGTAAATTTTCAAGTTCGATCGATTAAAAGAGCTCCTAGATGTGGTCATTTTCGATCATTAATAACTTAACAACTATTGTGATTTTTGCAAAATGGTATTTGACTCCTTTTCTTCAGCTTGATCCGATTAATCTTTACAATTTTCCGTTTCCAAAAGATTCCGGACACCCTGTATATACCATATATGTACGTGACTCTTTTGTGGTTTATATTCTGAACTCTCATATATGAATAAAAACGTCTTTTAAAGTGATTTATAAGTGATTTTTAAGTAACTACGAACCACTTTTATAGACTTTTTTATCGATAAAAGTATGTCAACAGTACTATCCTTTGTGTGCATATCCCTCCTAACCTTACTCTCCTAACCTTATCTAATAGTTTATGAATTTCATAAAATGTGCTGTGCTAAAAATAAAGATTAGTGTAATAATGCGTTGCTCTATTTTTTCTCCGAACTCCTGCAAAACACACACACACAGAATTATTATCTTGTTAACCCTTCTCCACCAATGTTTGATTAGATGCAATGAAGCTGTATTTGAATTATCTGGTAATTATAATACGCGCTGGTGTAGCACATTGCATGTGTGGTCTCACCAAGTATTTTACATATTTTACTGTATACTAAACGTCGGAGAAGGAGAGTTAATACAACTGATTTGCTGACGCATAACATCTCCAACTTTTGTTCATATTCTGTACTTTCGTTAACGATTCAAAAGTTTATGATTTGTTATATTAACATAACGATATCATTCGTTCCCACTTGCTAAAAAATTATTGGTTAGAGCAACAAGTCATAAGCAACAAACCACTCGTCACGATTACTGGTGTTCCGCTAACCCCCAACGAAATCTTTCCTCTCAGTGTGATATCCGCTTCGAAAGAAATTCGCCTAAACGCGAAAGTCCGCGAGGTCGGAGGAGGAAACGCGGTCAGAGGAGCGAAAGTTCGAGGGTCGAATCGATCCGCGGAACGGAAGCAATCGGCGGGCGATCCTCGAGGAAACGTCCGACGTTCGCGTTACGTTCGCCAGATCCCAATCGTCGACGTTGAAGGCAGAATCGCAGAACACCGCGAGGAGGTGTCAGCGAGACGTCACGTGCGCATCATCGTCGTCGTCGTCATCGTCGTCGTCGCGCTGAACAATGAGAAGACCACACGGTGTATAACGCGCCGTGTGCGGTTATTCCGATCTGCCGAGTCGCGATCGGCACCGTTATTCGCGCCGGAGAGGGTGCACGGACAGGCGATGCGGTATGCACGTTGGAATTCTGCCCGGCAGACGCGTCCGACAGTTCGGCCGAACTGAGCTGAGGCACGTGAAGGCAGGGGTTCCGCTGGTTCGACGGACTTTCCGCCTTCCCGCTGTTACGCGTCAATCTGAGCAGACCCTGCAATTCCGTGTACTTTGGACTGCGGCTGTGCAGCGCGCGAACGTGCAGCCTGACGTGTGGCACGGCCATCAACTCGACTCGTTATTCCCGCGATTCACGAAGACCAGCTCCCTTCTCGCGCGCATGCACGCGCCCCACTATTTTATCTCGTTAATATTCGCGATTTTACGCTGGCAGGTTGGCGGGCTTCACGTTAGCGGCGAGATACAAGCTACGGCACGTGTACACTTCACTTAAAAAGAGAAAGAGAAGGAAAGTATTTTCTACAACGCACTCCGCAAAATCCGAAAAATCAGTTGACCGACGAGCAACGTTTCGGCCGTGAGCTGCGTGAGAGAGGAGAGAGAGAGGGGGGCGAGGGAGAGAGATAAAACGAGATATTATGGAGGTATGTACATTCTGTAAAAAAAAAGTGCCCGGAATTGTTTAATAAAATACAAAATACTTGTTTATTCATGAATATTGATTTTGTCGTCTTCAAAATAGGCCTCATCGGATGTAATACACATGTGCCAACATCTGTGACCCAGTCCTCAAAACACTTTTCAGACGCTGAAGCTAGGGGGGTCGCTTTGAGCTCCCTCTGCGAATTTTCCTTTACGTTTTTAATCGATCGCAAACCCCTGCCCCGAAGTGGTAACTTGAATTTGGGAAACAAGAAAAAGCCACACCAGTGCTGCCAGCTTATACATTATACAAGAGAATTTTTTCGATACCTTCATCGCGGGACATTTAAATGACAAATTCCGGTTTTTTACCGGAATGTATTATCGCGTGCATTTTTACGGATACACAGAGGACGATACCGGCACGGTGACTGACGCTATCAACGATCATTTCGTTAGCGAAGAACTAGAAATGCAACCCGCTCGCAAAACACCCAAAAGAAGTATTCTATCTGTAAAGTGATTTTTCCCATAGTCTCATATTCTAAGCGAAGCCTTTCACAGGAAAAGGATTCCTCTTTCGATACAGCGATTAAAGTGAATCATTCGTCTAAAATTTATTAGATATTATTCTAACTATTTTCCTCTTATTTCAAGAGGATTTTCTCTTATATCAATTAACTTTCCTCTTTTATGAAGAGGAATATGTTGATTTGAATGTCGGCTTCTTTGCTTCAGTTATGCTCTGCCTCCATGAACGAAAAAAATAATCATACTGCAACCGTACTGTAAAACTAACCAGAATAAAAATAAAGTACAGTAAGAATAAATAATAATAATCCTCTTGAAAAAAGATTAAATTATCTATATGTAAGAAGAAATCTATATTAAAATTAACAAGATTTGCATTGTACATATAACATATAATCCCTGGAATAAAAACTAACTTTAAGAACTTTTAACTAACTCTAAGAATCCCTTTAACTTTAAGAATAATGTGTTTATATTTTCCTCGTAATCTCAGAGGAGTCCTCTTGAGGCCCCATGTGTAAGAATAAAATCCTCTACAATTTACACGATTCCGCTTGTTCTGAAATTACTTTCTTTCGGGTGAATATGGCCCTCCAGGCGACAGAGTTACATTCAATACGGCTCGCTCTGCGCTGTAAAGAAAAACATCATTCTACAGATCACACACACACACACACACACACACACACACACATTCTCTCTCGGCTAGCTGCAGTCAAGATTATTCACTGTTTGCCGGCCGGGTAAGACGTTTCCTCCGCGAGTGCCGATGGTTTCGGCACTCAGAGCGCGTTCAGGGAGTTCGTCTCCGGATACCGTCCCGGCCGGCGCCGTGGCGGTATTAAGAAGGATCCGGAAAGGAGCGGCCGGAGGTGCGCGGAGGTCGGTCCTGCGGAGAACGGTAATGCAGGTGCGCGCGCGACGGCAATCTTCCGCGATGGCAGGCTTCTTCTCAGACTCGGAGAAACCTCCGGTAGAAGCTCGCGGACGTTTCGCCTTAACCTCGTCGTAGTCGACGAGCGCGACAAACGGGATTACGTTCTCCCTTTCTTCGTCGCACGCGCGCGCGCGCCTCGCAAGCGGTAAATCCGAACGCGCTAAAGGAGAAACGCGGCGACCGCCGCGGTGAGCGCGCGCTGAACGCTCGCATCGATTCGTAGATTTTTCACGCGGCGTCGCCGATAAATTCTCCGGCGGGACACAACGGCCACGAGAGAACGGCGACGGCAGCTCTCGAAATTGACTCTCTCTCGCGCAGCGCACAGCTCGAATCCCGGAGCCTTCGGACGACATTATGGTGCCGCGAACGTTCCGCCTGAGAACGCGATGAATGCGTATCGCGCGTCGCGCCGTTCGGCCAATCCTCAGCCCTTTTTTCACTCTTTCACAGGAGCGACCTGAGCGAATTCCAGATTATTCATCCATCCCGTCCCCGTTCTTCGTTCGCTCTTTCCATAAATGTCGTACAAATACAAATATAGTAGAATGGATCGCTCTCCGCTGCCATTACCGTCGGCACTGTACTTTTGGGGCTTTTTAAAAGTTTCCGTCGTGCATGTGAAAAGCAGCGACGATTACATTTGCCGCTAATGGAGCACACGTCAACAACTGGCGGCCATCATCGGCACATTAGCGCCTGGCCGTGATAACATTTATCCCGCTGCAATTTTTATCCATTATCCGTATTACCGTCCCGAGTCTCTCCTTCGAACTTCATAAACTCTTACCACGTGCGTCGCTTTCTTCCCCCCCCTCCCTCCCTCTCTCCCTCCCTCCCCACTTCCTTCACCCTGTCCCTTCAGCTCTTCCTGCTTTGCGCCTCTCTGGCTTCTACTTCACCTCCCGAGTCACTCCCTCGGTGAATTTAGATTTTCGTCGCCCTCATCCCAATAAAACCGAATAAATTCGAGCCGAGGGTTCAATTTTACCGTGCCTGAAATCAACGGTGCACGCCGAGACGCCGATTATTGCCGCCAACGTGAGCGCGGAAAGAGAAGACTCCATTATTAGCTTTCCCTTCGTTTTCAATTCGTTCTCTGCTCCTTCCTCGTCTCTCCTCCTCTTCCTCCTGCCCCCTCCGTCATTCTTCTCCATCCCTACCTACCATCCCCGCCTTCCACTTATCCTTTCGCCCCGGGTCGCGCTTTTCACAGCGCATCAGTCGATCAGCAGTAGCTGAAAGCTTACTGCCATCGAAGAGCCGCGGCGCTCGGATGACGTATGCTTTAAACTTTTCCGCCATTCAATGGCGGGATTGTCTGTAAAATACGTCCGACGAAGCGGCTGTCCGACTGTGGCATACGTTGAAATTCGCGAGAATGGACGTAATGCGGCGGAACAAATACGTTTCGGCAAATTGTACGCGCAGCGCCATTGGATACCGCGGATGTTTAGAAGTTCTCGGACAAATTTGCGAAAAACACGCGGATATCCGCCGTTTGATGGCTTCGCGATGAAGATTACTACGAAATACACGATATATGTACACGATAAAATTCGTTATGCAAAAACTATTTCGACGTCAACGAAGCGATTATCGCGAACGACGGCGCGGAAATTCTCCCGCCGAATACATAATTCATTATCTAAAAGCATCGTTACATATTTATTATCCGAATATGCCTCATCCTCCGATAAAATCCTCCTCGAGAGACGCCGATGAAAACGACGAAGAAGAGAGTAATTTTCGTGGTCGTTAATTATGCAACCGAAGCAAGCGATTAAAATGGTCGACTAACTAAAATGGTCACTCGTTCCCGATTTCTGTCGACGAAATCCCTCGATATTTCGGCAATAGCAAAAATTAACAACATATAAAGCAGATAAAGTTGAAAAAACAGAAGGGAAAAAAAAAAAAGAAGAGTAATGCGTGTGTGCGTGTGTGAATCGTAAGGTAAAAGCGCGACCACTGGCGTGCGTAGCGCGTAGCGACACACACAGAGAGAGAGAGAGAGAGAGAGAGAGAGAGAGAGAGATTGAATAATAAAGTTATTAAATCTGCAGTATTATAATATCACGCCGACGTTGGAAAGCATAACGCTGCGCAAGTAGCTCCGAGCAAAGTTTGGTTTATGGCTGGCGCAATAAGTGGACCGGAGAATACACACCACCGCCGAAGAGTTACCGCTCGCCGCCGTTTAAAGCGGTAATTCCGCCGAGCCGAGCGTGCGAGCGAAACGGATCGCGCGCCCATGGTCCGCGAGAAATAAAAGGAAAAAAGAGAGACGAAGGAAGAAGAAGAGAGCGGAGAGAGTCCCTCTCGAGTTCGCGCGAAGAACGCGGAACGGGGCGCGGCATCGCGCGCAAAGCAGGCGCGCGCGTCGCGTGTGGTCCGCGTTGCGGACTTCTCTTCCCCCCCCCTCTCTCTCTCTCTCTCTCTCTCTTTCTCGCTCGCTCTTTAGACGCGTTTCTCAAACTCTGTAAAATGCTTCTTTTACGACGCCTATTGTGCTCCGGCCCTCGGCGGTGCCGTCGCCGGCATATTTACCGGCATGCTTACCGCGCTCCGTTACGATGTATCGACTATCGAACGCGCTCCTTTACCGCCGCCGCCATCGTCCTCCTCGTCCTCGTCGTCGACTACCGTATAATAAGTATTACAGCCCGGCATAAAGCACTTTATGTTCGCCCGCGGTCGCGAAAGCCGCGATGACTTACGCGCGCACGGCGCCGAATGGTACCTCCCCCGTCTCCCCCCCCTCCCACTTGCCCCGACGCCGCTCTGATCCCGTGGTTTACTCTACGCTCTCACCGCCGCGGCCGCCGCCGCCGCCGCCGCCGCCGCCGTCGCCGCGCATCGCGCTTCCTGGATGCATTTTCGGCCGTTGCCGGGCCGATTCGGCCGGACGTCGCGTCTCGCGAAAGGATGATTTACTGGCGTGTGGCGGTGGAAAAGGAAGAAAACGAATCGACCTCTGTGTGTGTGTGTGTGTGTGTGAGCGTGTGTGTATATGTGCCGCGAGCGGCGGCGGCAGGAGCATCCTGTCCTTTACAGCTTTACGGGCGTGCGCGCCTTTCGCGCGACCTGCCAGAATGGATTTCGACGAGCGGTATTTTTCACGTTCGCCGCCGGGGCGTTCACCCGCCGCCCCATGGCCGACGCGCGCTCGACAGTGGCGCGTAAAAAAAGTGTCCCCGGCGCCCTGAGAGACGCGAGGATATGTCTGGGAAGTGAGTCGCTTCGCCACGAAGGGGAGGAGAATTGGCAAATCCGCGGGTTACCCGCGGCGGGAGATCTCGTCGGTGTCGGTCTTCCCGAACGATAAGTCCATATCGTTCAGGCAGCGTCTTGTATCTCGAGACGTTTCTCCGATATTTTCGGTAGTTTCCTCGCTACTCTTAATAGGAGAACCTACCAGCGCGATCAACCGGCTACTTTTACAGGTGCGGTCGGAATGCGGCAGGTGTATGCATGAGAAAATTTAAATAAAACGAGGGTCATTTATTTCTCATGCTTTCTCAGCACTCAACGTCTCGGCTAAGAACATGCGGTTACAAGTCTCTTTCTTCATCGAGCGATCTTTAGAAGAAATTATTCGGCAGACTCGCTCTTAGCCCCTTTGATGGTGGTTTAGCGTGGAAGAGCGAGCGTTGGCTGGAGCGAGAGGAGAGAAGGATGACTGTCCTCTGCGAGCGCACGAACTAACAGAGACACGTGTTGTAAAAGTACAGCGAACGTAAAAGTACGTGTTCGTCTCTGAAAGAAATTTCGCGCCCTTAATCGGCCCTTGTCCTAATCTCGATTCTACAGTCTTCTCTGGATTTCCCTCAGTTGCCTCGCGGCTGAATCACACTCGTGCATCGCATCGACCATGTCGTCGATCTTAACGTGTCGAGGAGGCAAAGGCGCCGCGCCTCGTTTTTGCGCCGTGCGGGCGCACGGGGATTTTTTTTTTTTTTTTTTTTTTTTTTGCGAAACGATGGGACCTCAAAGAGAGCGCGCGAGCTACCGCGGGACCACGAGAGTGAGGAACTCGTGGAGGAAGAAAAATGCTGAAGAGGTTCTTGATACGCTCTCACGATCTCGTTAACTGTCATGGTCGTGCCACTTGTGCGGTTTTTACGCGATATCACGTGTCACCTGGAGCGGTGTAATTAAGATCGGAGGATGCCGCGTGAGTACGTGGCTTTTAAGAGCTAAGTCTTCCGCTGAACGAGCCGCTCGGTTTGCGAGCGAGCGCGCAAAGCGAAGCGGAACGGGCGAGGAAGGGTCCGCGCGTATTCGGGAGCTCGCGAGGCAGTAACCGCCGGAAAGTAATCGCGGAAATTCGTAATTAAAATCCCGCTGTATGGCGATCGTACGCAGCATCGTACAATAGGATAATTCACCGCGCGTCGCGAGTCCGTAAACTTTAACCGTCGGGACAATGGCGCGAACCGCGATATATGCAGGTCGCCTCTCGCCGCCCTCCTCCTCTCGCAAAGCGGAGTTCTCGCGCGATCTCGCGAGTTTTTCCGAAAAGAAGCGCGTCACGTGCCTCGTAGTGTGTCCGTCGTGAAATTTCTCCGGGACTTTACAAGAAATACAGGTCAAAGATCAAACTCTCCGGAAGGAGAACAACAGGACGCGTTACAGTGAGCAACGCAATTTTCACGACGGCGGCGGCATCCCGAAAGGACAACTTACGCCGTATTTCGGCGTTTACGTCAAACTCAATTTTTCGATACATGTTTTACCCTTTCTCTCTCTCTCTCTCTTCCTCTCTGCGCCTCCTCTTTTCGGCAGACGCAGAGAAATTTCCTACGCCGGTTACGTCGTTAAAGACGAGAGCGCGCGACGGGACGGACGACGGGAACGAGAGTATTTGGCGAAGCGTTTGACACGGCACCTAAATAACGGGACGATGAGTAATTAAGCATCTCGGTCGTTTCGACGATGTCACATCCTCGAAAAGCGGGCCGCGCGAGTCGAAAGGATTGAGAGAATATGGATGACGAAAAGGAGAAGGAGGAGGAGGAGGAGAAGGAGGAAGAGGAGGAGGAGGAGGAGGAGGAGGCAGAGGAAGAAGGAAGATGACGCTTGAAAGCACACAATTAGCGGGTTAACAGCGCAGCGAACGCCGTGAATGCGAAGGACAGAAATCTCCAAGGATCGCGGACGATGCTAGGAGTTTCTCGGGAAAAGGCGAAGGTGAGATGAGACACGCCTGTGTCAAAGGTCTGGACGTCCCGGGGATTAATAAAACCTACCGATCGTGCGTCTCGCGCTTGTGTTGCACGCTTTGTACGTGGGAGGGAACATTAGCGGCGGCAACGGCCGAGCATTTCACGCGAGTGTCAAAAGTGTCACGCCGGTGTCTGATTAATCGACGCCGCGTCGGCGGAGATGGGCCGCGAAATAAGCGCGCGCGCGCGCGCGCACAAGTTACATAATTTTCAGCGATACGACTTCGAATGAATAGCCGACGCTCTCGCGGCGGACGTCAATGCGCCGCAGTCGTATTTTCGCAAATCACGCATCATAAATAGCAGCGAATTAAATTTAAACAACGGTTTCGACGATGAAGTTGTCATTGAAATTCCCGATGATATACGCGCGCGCTGCCGTCATATTAATTCATTTCGTATTAATTCCGCTCTTAATAAGGGAAGATTCTCTCGTGCAAAACCAAGCGCGATATTCTCGACTGGATGAAATTCCGAGGGCGGGGGCAGGCAAGAGGAGGGGAAATTCATAAAACATATTTTGTTCAAATTAGCGCTGCCCCAAATCCCGTTTCGTCAAATATTTCACGAGACAGACTCCAATTATACCGACCGGAAACTATTCACTCGTTCTCCGTGTTTTAATCTCACGCCGAGAATACCCGAAAAGTACAGCTCTCCCAAGCGGCGGAGCGGTCCGAGTAATTTTCGCGCGAAGGCGAAAAAGGCTCATTTATTAATCACCTCTGCCGGGATCGCGACGCGATCCGTTTTCCCGTCACGCACGACGTACCGGGCGAGAATTCGCCAACGCAGCCGGAACTTAACGGCGAAATCACGGGGGGAGAGAGAGAGAGAGAGAGAGAGAGAGAGAGAGAGCCGTCGCTTCCGCTCGAGCGTATCTCTCTCCTTTCTCTCGGAGCTTCTCTTTTCTCCCCGGGGAAGCGAAGATAAAACATCCGTTTCGCGTAATGACCTAATCAATAGGTACGCTGCCGCAGCTCGTGGTCGTTAGAGGCGGATTACCAGCGAGAGTTTGGCGAAGGTCCGCGCGGCTGAAAGTCCATGGCACGGAGAAGTGCGACGGAAACGGCTGACAAAGCGCTTACTCCGGTATACTGCTCGCTTTCATTCGGTGCGCGCCGCACTAACGCAGGCTAGTGTTCGCGAGTTTCCTGCAGCAACGGGCGACACGCCATTACCGCGCGCGCCTGGCTCTCGCTCTTTTGAAAAGACGTCGTCTTGGAAAATGTCGCGCGCTAGCCAGCCAGCCAGCCGAGCCCCGGAAGGTGGCGGTCGGTTAAGCGAGATTGTAATCGCGAGAATGACGAAGAATTCTGCGCGATTCGAATACGCCCGAATCGATTTATGGTTACGGCGCTTTTAACGAGCGCCGATGTGTTTCATCGCCGACGACGTACGTGGACGTGAGGCGGAGACGTGAGAGATCTCTCCCGGGAATACCGGCTGCGATGGACCTCGACCCTGTTTTTTCAAAGAATTTTCGCCGATACTGCCGCAGGACGCCGTCGGCGATTGATACGTGCCCACTCTCGGACAATGTGGGCGCCCGAGAGAGAGAGAGAGAGAGAGAGAGAGAGGGAGAGAGGGAGGGAGGGAGGGAGGCAAAAAGAAAGAGAACGATAGGAAAAGAGAGAAAAAGAGAGGGAGAGTTGTGAGCGAAATCTGATAGTTAGCAGCGTAGCACAATACGAATAAGAGCAACCCCCTTGGAAAAAAGAAGGGAGGAAAGAGCAACCGGAAAAAAGACCTCGGCTGACGGCTGAAAACCAGCGTGTGGAAGGCGAGGGTGTCGCGCCGTTCGCGAATATCGACGACGACGTCGAGCGCGTTTCCCGCGCGACTCTTTTATTAAACAAACGCACGTCGCGTGTATGTCTCTGCGAGCTGAGGCGGTGCTCGCACGCGTCTAAATCACAGAGTAATTCGTTGATCTCGAAAGACTCCGCGCGCGCGCGCGCGCGAGAGAGGAGGAGAGAGGAGAGAGAGAGAGACGGACGTCGAGCGACGAGCAGGGCGTACATTTAAAGGGCATGGCCAGGTGTCCCTCGTTAATCCTATTGTCCTACAAAGCGAAAGCTCGCGCCAGCCTTGCTCCGTCGTGCGTCTTCGTCCTTTTTTCCGCCTCTCTCTCTCTCTCTCTCTCTCTCTCTCTCTCTCTCTCTCTCTCTCTCCCCCTCTCCCCCCCCTCCAGTCGCCTCTCGTTTTCCCACACACCACACACACACACACACACATACACACACACATACACACGCATTTTCTCTTTTTCTCGTTCGCTCGCACGTCCTCTCCGAGCCGAACGCTCGCGGTGTCTTGCCTCGACGGACACGCGGACGAAGATTTATGCCGGCTGTGATTTCGCGACTCGTGGTCCCCTCGCGCGCGTTCCGTCGGCGGACACGAACGTCGAGCGAGCGACCGACCCAACGTTCCCCTGGCGGCTATCAAGGGGCCCCGAAGAGTGACGGGCAGGTAGCGCGGGACTGCGTGAGCGCGTGTGTGCGATAATGTGCCACCTACCCCGCTGTGTGTTTCGTCGGGATATCCGTTCGGTGATAAATGGCGGCTGACTCTCGGCTCTCGCCGATGCGAGAACGATCGGCCGCGTCGCGGTCGACTTTTACCCTCGCGCCGCGGCTCCTAGAACGAATGTCGAGCGAATTGCGAAGGGCGAAAACGCCCTTGGCTGGGCGCGATTTCGTCGCCGAGGATCGGCTGATAAACTCGCTGCTTTTCCGTCTCAACACAGCGACGATTGCGCGCGCGCGAATAGCGGAAAGATCGGAAATGAAATTTCACGCCTCATTTTCCGATCGCGCCGCTACGGCGCGAAATGTGAGATCAGCGGCCTCGGCGGGTGAGAAACTATCACGAAGGAGTGGACTTTGAATTCCTCGCGGGACGAGCTTTTGACTTTGAAATATCTCCTGCAGGGCGCGCGCGTGGAAAATGTGAAGCGTCGCGAGGCGCCACCGAAAGAAAGGAGCTCGGAAAGAATGCGGCGCTCGCGTAGATAACGCGACGGTAGTAGCATGCGACCTCGTAACCGGTGTTGAGAAAGTTTCACCCTCTCCCCCTGCCTCTCCGCTCGCCGAGGTGTAATGTCCCTCGGCGCTGAAAGTGGCCGGATGAGCACTGTCGATTCGCAAAGGAGGCTCCGTTATAGTCCGATAAAATGAAAATGTTTTGTCCTTCGAGGCGGCCAAGGAGCCACCGTTCCTCGTAAAAATCCTCGACGCTATTCGAGGAATTGACGCGTTGTTATCTCTCGTCTCTCTCGAGGCGGGGATTTCTCGAGGTAAAGTCGCAAAGTCTCAGGGTTGAATCCCCCTGTCGAATAATTAACTCCAGACGAGCGTTCGCTCAAGAGAGAAGCTCTACGCGACTCCGCAATGGGGAATATGGCGCGCACACAGCCAGTTTTTGCAATATCTGTAATCTCTCTCTCTCCCCCTCTCGATGCAACGTTCGTTTCACACACGTCTGCTATTCTTTCGATTTCTCGGATTCGAGATGAGCGAAGATTCACGATGATCGAGCGACTCGGAATTGATGTACAAAGAGAAGGCTCGCGTTCGCAGCGGGGAAAATTGCCTGGCAGCTGTGGTAAAATTCGTGAATCCGATTGGCGTCTGCTCTTGAATTCGGCTGCGAACCAGACTGAGGAATTTTACAACAGCGAAGCGACTGCTGAATCCACAACCGATGTTTCACTCAACTTCACTTAGAGTGGATTCCGAGTCGATACGCTAGTAAACGCTTCGATCGACCGGAATGAATTTGTTTATCCGTGAAACACATCCCGAGTAGGAAAATTAATAGGGCTCTGGTAAGGGCCTGATTATTCTTCTCTAATATTAATCGGGCCCTAGTAGGGATAGAAAGACAAGGACCCTACAAGATATGTAACAAATGGTTTTAAAGGTGTCCTTATAAAGCAATAATATCAACAGGGTCTTATAAGGAAATATTTTTATTATTGCTTGAGTAAAAATATTCGTTCCAATATATATATATTCATTCCAAGAAATTCCGACTGGAATTTTTTTATTTCTTTATAACCTAGTTAGTATACAACAAGAATGTTTTATTTTAAAAATATAGCATACTTTATATATACGATAAAATGTAGCATTCGTTACACATAAAAATCCTGCTACTGTTTTCATTAAAGTTTGCTGCATTTCAAAACGAAGGTAATATTAGAAAGATCCTTGGAAGAGACTAATAAATATGGCAACTAACAAAACTAATAAAATTTGTTTCTAATTGCGGTATGATTAAAAAATCTTTAAAGGAACCAGATAGAGCGTACCTACTAAAACAATATTAAACTATGACAATTTTATTACACGCTTCAGATCTTATTAATTTTTTATAACAAAACTTGATTTTATATATCTAAGGCATCCCTGATAAATCCTTCTAAGGCCCACATCAGTTTTCCTTGTCAAAGAGTTATTTCGTAAAATCTAAGGCGTTCCTAAAAGATCCTTCTAAGGCACTCATCAGTTTTCCTTGTCAAAGCCTTATTTCGTAAAATCTAAGGTATCCCTAAAGTATCCATCTCGGGTCCATTGATGTGGTAATAATGAGACATCCCTTAGGGCATCCTACTTTCAGCCTTATCAGGGCCTTAATACTTCATGAGGATGCAAGGCCCTAACAATTTTTTGCTCGGGCCGCGAGACTCGCTCTTGAATTTCGACTGAAAATAATCACTAAATGGCACCAACCAGATAATTCCCTCCGAACGAGCGAAAGATCACTCGAATTCGATTGTCGTTCCGCTTCTCGAATGAAATTTTACTCCGGCAAACTGGTGGAGCGCGCGCGCGCGCGCGCGAAAGAGTTTATCAACTCCGGTAAAATTCTCACCGGACGCGTCCGGAAGATTTATATTCGACATCATAAGGTGCTTGAGCATCACGCGCGATAAATTCCCCCGTATCTGATGAATACAGAAATCTATAATCGACATTTCTTTGGGACGCTAAATTTACGACGCGCCGTGAAAAAGCGCGGTATCCTGCGATATCGCCCGGAAGAATGTCGTTCGACGACGCATCATCCCGGACACGGAAGAGAAAAGAGACCGAGACAGGGAAAGAGAGAAAGAGAGAGAGAGAGAGAGAGAGAGAAAGAAAGAGAGAGAGAGAGAGAGAGAGAGAGAGAGAGAGAGAGAGAGAGAGAGAGAGAGGGAGAGAATTACGCCCCCGCCGCGAAATCACGCTCCCGAGAGCCATTTACGCCTTATCGGCCGGTCGTTTCGCCAACGTCTTAATCTGGACGAGAAATTTTATTACCGTCCCCAGCCTCTCGCTGCCTCCTCCTCCTAATCCACTTACGCGACACGCCGTCTGTCGCGCGTGCGGGCAAACTCGCGGAGCCTGTATAGGCGCAATTAAGCCACCGCTTCGTACGTGTAAGCCGCCCGCGGTTACTTAGCATTCGAATAGTCGCGCCCCGCGTCTCTCGCAAAGATGGCGCGAATGCACGCGACATTCTGATAAACCTAATTTGCGGCGGGCGGGCAAAGTTTATCCGTTAGCGCGCGCACTCCCTCGCACGAGTGAACGAGCGAGCGAGAACGAGAGCGAGAAATGTGGGTGAGGGGAAAAGAGAGGGGTGGAGGGTGGGGGCAGCAAGGAAGAGAGAGAGAGAGAGAGAGAGAGAGAGAGAGAGAGAGAGAGAGAGAGAGAGAGAGAAGGAGCAGCACTCCGGCATCTCCGTTGAATAAACAGCTTCGAGGATATTACGCTCTCGAGCGTGGGCGGTTATCGACTTGTAATTAGCGATTTCTGTAAACGCGTGATCGGAGATTAATCGCGGCCCTCGCCTAGCTGAACTTCAGCGCCGTTGCGCTGTTCGTTAACGCTTTTCATCGCGGACGTATTACCGGCCGGTACGGGAGCGATCGCGTTGCGTGAACTCCGCGCCGCGGCGATAAAGGCAATAAAGGTCAAGTTGGCGCCGAGCCGCGAGGGGAAGCGCGGGGGTTAAAAAGTTACAGGTCGTTATTTCTGAACAGAAACAGTTCCTCCGCGCGTCGATCGGCCGGTCCCGCACGAGAAATCACTCGTGCGCTTAACTTCGTTAAGTTCGCGCAGCGAGATAGAACTTAACGAACGAACGACGACGACGAAATCCTCTTCTTTTTCTCGCATCCCTCTCGGCCCCTCTTCTTCTTGGACGAGAATGGACCACAACAGCTCCGCGCATCGAGTCGAATATTCCCGCGCGGCCGTTGTTCGCCGGAAAACAATGCCGAGTTCCATTTATCGGAATAATCGGGTTTAATGGGTCCGCCGCGGAAGGAACGTCGTCGCGTGGGAGAAGCAGGGAGTTAACAGTCGCAGTGCAATCTGTTTCGTTTTTCTCCGCGTTCCTCCGTCTCCGTCTCTCTTCTTTATCTCTTCGCAACAGCCAGTCGCGCCGCGCCACGCAAAATTACAAACTTGTCCCCGGGTGTGCATCTGCTCGCGCGCGATGAGCGCCGGTGTAAACAAAAGACGAAAGACTCGGGCCGACAGGAGCGCGCGCGTCGCGAGCAGCGGCGAAATTCGAATTTCCAGGTTTATAGGCGGCCGTTCCGGGCAGGTGGTCCATAACGCGCAGTGGAGTTTGAGAGAAATTAGTCAGGAAGACGGGCCATTAAACGGAAAATTATGCGCGCGGCGCGCGCGCGTCATCAAGCGTTTAAGTGCGGCGTTTCGGACGATCATGGCGACGCAAAGCCGCGATGTAACATCCGCTCGAGCGAGCGACTTGGCCGGCGTTAATAAAACCTCCCGCCCCCCGGCGGCGGGAGCGGGGTCGTTGTCATTGTCGTACCGGGAGAGCGCAAGTTTCGTCGCAAAATATCACTCGTCGCGACGCATCACTCGAGTGTCAAGCGCGCGCCGAAAGAGGACATTTACTTCGTAAATTTCGCCCGCGTTATCGCGCACATGTGCATCTCGCCCGCAAAGCCGGCGTTATTTGTCTCCGAGTGACCGTCGGCCTCGCAATGACACCTCGCGCCGCTCGGCTTTCCTCGTTAAGGGGAATATAAAGATACCGCGCGACGCGACTCGTTTCTCGCCTCGAATATCGCGCGATAGCCGGGAGGAGGATCGATCCCGCCGCGGAGCTTTCTGAACGCGCGAACAAACAACGCGGCCGGAAGAAAGAATCGCCTTTCCGGTCGCGCTGAAAAATGGCGGACACTCGTAAACTGGCCAGGCTTGAGACACAGTGCGAAAGAGAAAGAGAGAGGGAGAGAGAGAGAGAGAGAGAGAGAGAGAAATCACAGCGATAACGAGGTAACGACTGGCGACGGCGAGAGCGGACCGCGGCGCTTGCGCGGATGTTGAACGACGCTTGCGCGATCCGTTGCCGTTAAGTGATCGATAATAACGAGGGAGTTTTAATAAAGTCCTCAATTAGTACCGAACGCCGTGCCGAATGGCGTGGCGCCGCTTTCGCGCCATTAATGCGCCGAAGCCTCAATTACCACGCGCGCGCGTCCGCGAGCTCGCCCGCTCGTTCCCGTCATAAATCGCCGCGCGCAGCTGTGGCACGTGTGTGCCACGGTAATCGAGTAATTAACATTCCGAGTCTCGTTTAATTTGTATGTCATGGCCCGAGGAGAAGCCTGTGCCGCGCACGGGCGCCGGGCCCTCGAGTGCAAAGTCCCTCTTGGCCCCCCTCCGCCCCTTTCACTCCGTCGTCGTCGTCGTCCTCCTCCTCCTCCTCCTCCTCCTCCTCCTTCCATCCTCCTCCGCGCCGTCCCCGTGACATGCAACTTCGACAAAGTACACACAAGTGTACGAGAAGACGGTGGCGGCTGAACGGAACTTTAATTAAAATACAAAGTAATTGCGCGGCGCACCGCAAACACGTTAGGCTCCCGCTGAAATATCGCGCAATTTTTCTGCCGTGTTCGCGCGCAAAACTCGGCGGAGGGATCTTTTTAACTGTCCGAGAATTCTCGACGATCGAGGCTGCAATTAGCGAATCGCTACGAGAGAGAGAGAGAGAGAGAGAGAGAGAGAGAGCGAGCGCAACGGCATCGGACGTCTACGTCTACGACGGGCGACTGCGGCTAGAGTAATTGCGTCGTCATTTTACACGTGATGCGAGTGGACAAGCGAACTTTCGTTTCTCTTGGCTCGAGGAGCTCGACGGGGTTCGGATATTTCACGTCTGAACGATTACATCGCGGATACTCTCCTGGGATATATCGGAGGGATAAAAATATCCGCAGCACACGCTGCGAAGAAAATCACCGCTCTCGCTCCGTCCCGCATAGAAATTTCTCTCAGGATTCTCCCTCGGTACAGCCTAGATTCCGATTAGAATTCCCAAATTCGTCCCGAAATTGCCCAGGCGATTCACGACGCCTGCTGGGAATAATCTTATCCTTCTTGTCCGAACGACGTGGCTCTTCTCCTGCGACTCGAGTCGACGGAAATATTGCGGGAGTGCTCTCGCTCGTGTTTTCCATTTAGTCGATAATATTCGGACATTTACGGTACACGGCCATAGGCGATCTCACTGCAACTCTTGCGTCGAACGAATAAATTAACGGAAATGATATTTTCATGTAAAATATCCAGACAGAGAATAAATGTCGGCGGAACTTTGAGTTTCCCAATTAGAGTCGCGCGTGTATTTGGAACACGCGTAATAGCTCCAGCTTGAATCTACGCGCAGACTTCGGGAAACCGGGCCAGATGCTAATTTAGGTCCCAAGAAAGTTTCGCGAGTGGCCGATCAATCAACGCTTCCGCGCGCGCGCGATTGATGTCCCGTTACTTTGCTGACATTTGCCAACGCGCTGACACGAGAGACTAACCACTCGCGACGACGCGCGGACGGCGAAAGAATTAGCCGCGACTCCGAGTGTCGTGACAATATCGCGCGTGAATATTTTTTTTAAATTATACGTGTTCCACTGCCGGCGCGCGCGGCCCGGCCGGCGATACAATACGCGCGATACAAAGACATGATAAGACGTGATTTTGCAACGTGACAACGCGCCGTCTCATACCTCAGCAAAACCAGTCAAAGAAGTGTTGAAATCACTTGGATGGGAAGTTTGATCGCACCCGCCGTACTCTCCAGACCTGGCTCCATCCGACTACCACCTTTTCGCATCGATGGGGCTCACGCGCTTGCAGAGCAGTACTTCGCCGATTTCGAAGAAGTTAAAAAATGGCTCGATGAATGGTTTAGCTCAGAGGAGAAACAGTTCTTTTGGAATGGCATCCGTAAATTGCCTGAGAGATGGGCAAAATGTATAGAATCAAATGGCCAATACTTTGAATAAATATATTTTAACTATCCATTGTAAATAACATGTGTTTCCTTCAGCGAAGAAACCGGAAAGGAATTACCGACACACCTGGTACACATCCGCGGACGGATGTTTATCAACGCCACGGGCCGCTACGCGGCGAGAAAAAACGCGTGTAACGTTAACAAGCCGTTAATTAACGCGAATCTGATGTAATATCCTTTGAAATATCGCGCACATCCGTTCACGCGCGCGCACGCGCGCAAGACACGCGTGCGGCCGGCGGCGATTTTAATTAAAACGCGAAATAATTAGCACGGCGAAACGAGAAAATTGCATAAATGATGGGTCGGCTCGCGCGGGCCGGAGGACTTTGCGCGGCGGCCTTATCTCCGATGCAATATGTGCATGTCGGACTCGCCGAGTCGACGAGACCGAATTAGCAAGGACGAGCGAGCGAAAGAGAGAAAAAGTGGGAGGGAGGAGAGAGAGCAGGGGGAAGGGGAACAAAGTGCTCTCGCTTTACGCGCGTTAACGCGCGAGTCCCTAATTAATATAATAACACGCTATGGGCAATGTCGTTAGAAAATTAGCCAGAAGCAATTTATCGTGATATTAGAGCCTCCACACTTCCTGCTGCTCCTCGCCGCCTCCTCGTAAGCTGTGCTCCCTGCGGAGGTGCCAATGAAGTTCGATTAACCGGGGTATTACACGCGGAATTGCACGGCCGCGGCCGGTGCAACTCGCGATATTATCGTACGGCTCGGCGAATTAGTGCCGGGCCACGTGTATTCCGGCTGCAGCCGGAGAGAAGCCGAGAGGTTTCTCGATACCGTTCAAATCTCGCTACAGCTCGGCGCGCGGAAGGACTAATACGCTGGCAATCGATAAGCTGGCCGTTAACAATAAGAGCGCTCGGTAGACGGGGCTGCGTCTCTCTTTCCCCTCAGATATAAATTACAGCCGAAAAAGATTATATTTGTATGATATTCTATTTGTAAAGTGATTTTTCCTATAGTCTCGTATTCTAAGCGAAGCCTTGCACAGGAAAGGGATTCCTCTTTCGGTAAAGCGATTGAAGCGAAGCATTCGTCGAAAATTTATTAGATATTATTCTGTTTCCCTCTTGTTTCAAGAGGATTTCCTCTTGCATCAATTAATTCTCCGCCTGTATGAAGAGAAATATGTTGATTCGCATATTGTCGGCTTCTTTTGTTCGGTCATGCTCTACCTCCAGACACGAACGACGAAATAATGCTGATGGGTCAGAATATTTGGAACGCTTTTTTGAAAAAGTATGTGTGTTGCTGTAACATATGACAAAGATAATTTGCCCATATTTCGTTAAATACAGTTTATAAGCTATTGCAAGAAGTTGAATAATATATTCTTTCTTTCGATAATGTTTCATACAATTATTTTATGGTGAATATCTTTGTATCTGTGAAATTCATAACAAAACTGATTGGAAATTTATTTGTTACGATGATCTTATTTCATTCGTGCCTACTTATTACAGTAAAACTGGAGCCAGAAGTACTATATATATATATATATAATTTTTCGCTATATATTATAACAATTTTTTCAAATTAATCAGTATAACCAGTAAGAATAAAGTACAGTAAGAATAAATAACAATCCTCTTAAAAAAAGATTAAATAATCTGCGTGTAAGAGGAAATTTATATTAAAATCAACAAGATTTGCATTATACATACAACATATAATCCCCCTGACTTTAAAAATATGTTTATAATATTTTCCTCTTAATCTTAGAGGAATCCTCTTGAGGCCATACATAAGAATAAAGTCCTCTAAAATTTACACGATTCCGCTTGTTCTGAAATTACTTTTTTAGATGTACGCGAGGCAACGCGACTTCGTCGGGGCTGCAATTTGCCTTTCTGAGCCTTTTGCGTTTCTAAGACGCGCGCGCGGTTCCGCCGGTCGTTCAGCGTTCGACGGAACGACGAGTGCCGTAACGAAGGGATTTGGTGCAATCCGTTGATGCAAATTATCGAAACGACATCACTCCCTCTCCCGTCGTCGTCGTCCCGTTCTCTTCAACGTCCATTCTCATACCGTTCTTGTACCTTTCTTGTACCGCGGCCGGGATAAGTGGCCGCGAGGGGAAGGGGGTGCTCTCTCGGCGCAAAGCCTCCGAAATAATTAACCGCGTGTATTATGCAACGCCTCGCGGTGTATCGCATCCGCATATCGTCAGCTGCACATCGCCGCAACGTCGGCGCGTCTTATCTCGCCCGCTTGCGCGACCCGGAATCCTGTCGGGTCGCGCGCGCGGTCGCCGCCATCGTCGTCTCCGTGGTGGACGAAATATCGTTCGCGAAAGGAATGTCGTTCCTTGTCGCGCGCGATCTCGCAAAAACGGTGGGCGGGAGAGGGTAACCGAAAGAATGTCTTCCCTGTTCGTTACGAGGCGCGGGGAGGGAGACTTTTGCGCGGGCACGCGAATATACGCGCGGACAGCCGCGCGAGAGAGAGAGAGAGAGGGGCTCAATAATTTCTGTCGCTCGCGAAACTCGCTCGCCGGAGTAAGAAACGACGCGGAAGTGGAATTTTTAATTTCGCCCTCCGCCTGCTCTTTTTTTCTCTCCCTCCCGGGTCTCGCGGACGAGGGTAATAATTAAGTGACCACGTAACGCGGCCGCGGCCGCGACCGCGGCGCGACGTAGCCGGCGCACCAGCGCCGAGGGATTTCATCTTCCGCAACCGCGTGCCCCGAAATCCCACATCCGATTACTTATTCCTCGGCATGTTCCACATACTTGCCTCGGCCAGATATTAAAGAATCAAGCTATTATAGACGAGCGTTCCCAGCGTGCGCGATTCGCGACCGGTTCTCGCGTTCTCTCACTTCCTACCTTCTTTTCTCTCCCTCCTCCTCCCTCCCTCCCTCTCTCTCTCTCACGTTCTCGCATTTGCCGCTTCTTTCACCCGCGCGAGTCCTTTGCTCGATAGCGCGGAAATAATTGACTGTGTGCATTATGCGCGCGCCGTGCACCGATATCTGCATATCGGCGTGCAGTGTGCGGTGTCTTATCTCTTCCTCGTGTCCTAGAATCCTTAATGCATCCTCCCTGCATGCAATTCCCTTTACACACCAGTATCCAGGCTCTTAGCAGTGTCTATGAAAGAAGTGTGTGACGAGAGCCGTGTTCATCGAGATAAATAAAGTGCGCCGGCCGGGGGGTGGTTGGTTGCTCGCGGCGCGGTTGTCTCCGCGATGACGTCAAACTTTCATTGTCGCGTCTGACAATTTTTCTACCGGGACGTAAAGTTGCGTACTCGCGTATACTCTCTGGATACATGCAAGCGAATATGAGAGACAGGGGGGAGGGGGAGAGGGAGAGAGGGAAATTTATCAGCGGAAATCGGCGAAGGGAGCACTGCCCGTGGAAGTAACGCGACATGCAATTTCAAAGGCGTATGCGTCACACTTTTAATAATAATACTGATAATAATAATAATAATAATAATAATATAATAATAATTATAATAAATTAGCGCATCGTCGAGCGAAATCGTCGCATTATGGGACGGTGCTGTCGAATTCGGTGCTATTAATTTTACTAAAAGATGGCATTAATTAATATTCCTAAAAGATTTAATAATATCTCAAAACATGACATTGTCAATATTACAAAAAAAAAAAAAAAAAAAAGTAAAGTAAAATCCAACCAGTCAGGGCTGTATCCGTCGTAAATAACTCGCATGACCGGCTCCCGTGGCCGGGAGTGGCCCGATATCGAAAACGGACGGAGTTTCTCCTTTATACGGCAGCACCTCGAGAGCGACCGTATGCGCAAATAAAAGAAACCGGCCGATCGCGGCGTTATCAAAAGTTGACAATCGTCTATACTTTATTACGTTTTTATTTGTAACGGTAAACGTGCCCCCTCCCTCCGCCCTCTCAGAAGAGGAGAGCGTCGGTACTTTCCGAGAGCTTCTAACCCGCTTTAACTTCCCGGCAATATCTGCTTATACGATCGCGCGTACGCTGTGTTGGTATATCGTTGGAGTTTTCTCACGGACGAATAGCTCTCTCAGGAACGGTTAGAAAGGATATTGTTGCCGCGGGCGAAAGTCGACGGGGGGTATCCTGATACTTTTCTCTCTCTCTCTCTCTCTCTCTCTCTCTTTCTCTCGCTCTCTCTCTCTCTCTCTTCCACTCTCCTCCTTCGCACGTTCCGTCTTCGATTGACTTTCTCGGCAAACATAGCTGCGACTTTGCACGCTTTAATGTATTTGCACGCCTTAATGAAGCTCGCGCGGTCGCGCGTTATCCGCCGCCGATGTTCGCGCGCATCGCCTCATCGTCATCGGAGAAGACGTCATCGCTGTCGTGCGGGAGGTGCCCGTGGGCCGTGACGAACGGGCGGAATAATGCCGGACAACCATTGCCGCCCGAGACGTTTCTGGTGGTGTATTTTCTCCGCTCTGGGGAGCATTACCGCGCCTCCCTCCAACGCTCCCGCCAACGATGCACGTTTGCGTATATTACGCGAGTGAATGAAAAAGCGCGCGCGTCGTACGCGCGTGAACTGCACACAACGCCTCGGACGAGAGGTACTCCGAAGTCGTCGCACCGAGACGTTAGCGGAAATTGCGAACGTTACGGCGCGATCACACGCGAGTCTGGCTTTACGATCGCGTCGTAACCGCGCGCCAGCAATCGGTCCGCGACGCGATTCCGGCCCTCCGGGCTCTTCAAGATCCGCTCGAAGGTCCGGCCGATATTACCGCGGCGGTATTGGATCTGCGGGACGGATTCGTCGGGATTATCCGACGTGCAAGTGAACAGTTGAAAGCCAATGTTAATATTATTGCCGAGCTCGTTAATTTTTCGGATTGAGTGGCAACAAACCCCCCCCCCCCCGCCCCTCCTACCCCCCTCCTCTCTTTCTCTCTGCTTTCTGTGTGTTTTATCTTGGCGCGCCGGACGTTGCACCAAATATTCCCCGTTACAACATTATTTCCCCGCCTCGCGTGCGCGATGCAGCGCGCAAGCACACACAAGCGGATTATATCCGCGCGATTATTATTTTCATTATATTTTTGAGCGGAGCGCGGTGTTAACCGGCGCACAATGGACAAAACGAATTTACGGAAGACCGGTAATCCGAATACAATGGAGCGCCAATGAGATACGCGCGCGCCGCTTGTAAGTACCTGCCCCCCCCTCCCCCCTCCGCCGCCGCGGGAGATGCGTTTTCCATCGTTTTCACGCGCGCACCGCGAGCCTGCCCGATAAAAATTGCAATCACCGGCCACAATGGGCGAATAAATTCAACGGACGCGGCGGGCTCGAATGAAAATCAATTGTAAACGCACAGCGCAGCGGCGGCGGCGAGTAAGCGAAGGACGAGGACGAGGACGAGAGTAATTTCGCAGGGCGCAACGTTCATCCGCGCGACGGATCATCCGCATTCGCTTTCATCCCTCGCACGTGGTGTTCGTTCGCCTTTCGTCGGCCGACACATCCGCGCGCGAAACATAAGCACAGCGGACATAAGCACAGGCTCTCTCGGCCGCTCGGCCGCGGTAATGAGCAAGGGTAATTACCGGCGCTTGTGTGTACCGGCCGGTAATTGTGTGTGTGTCGCGAGTGCAGGGATCGTCGAGAGTCATCGTCATCGGGGTTCCGTCAGCGAGGAGACGTCGCTCGCTTTCTTTTTCTCTCTCTCTCTCTCTCTCTCTCTCTCTCTCTATCTCTCACAATCGGACAAGTAATGTGGCCGGCACTCGCGTTTAGCGGGCGTATTTACGGTATTTACGGTGCCGTTGCATATGGCGAGAGCCGCCAATGCCACTGCGGCGGCGGTAGCTCCCCCCCTCCCCTCTCTCTTTCTCGCTCACTCGCTCGGCATTAACCTAATTTCCCGGCGCTTTTAATCGGCCGGTTAGAGCCTCCGGCGAATTCAATTTGGATTTCGACTTGTCACTCGACGGGCTCCAGCGCGATGCGACGCGACGGCGCGATTATCGGATTATTTGACGTTTTCCATTACGCGCGCGGCCAGTTACGTGTTTTTAACGCTTATCGTCCCGCTGTCTTCGAACGTCGTCAATTCCGCCCGCGACGGCGCTCCCGTTATCAGTCGTACCTGCCCCCCCCCCCCCCCGCCTCCCTGTGCCGGGGCCCAAGGCAGGGCAGCAACGATCGCTCTAACGAGCGCGTCGCTGCGCTCTTGGGGAATAATTGAATTGACTTTCGACCTGATCGAGCGATAAGCGTCTCGGAGACCCGCTTATTTTAGAGACGTTTCTATATAGTAATTTTCTAATAACGATTTCTCTCTCTCGTATTGACTGGCGATCGAGCTGAAAGGGAAGCGCGGTTCGATCGTCGATGCCTTCGCCGACGGTAAACCGGTGCAATCTTCTGCGATGGAAGTTACGAGCGTTGCTGGAACGCTGACGTAGGATCATGAGAGACTACGCGCTCTCGATAAGTGATTCGCCTCCGTCGAATGCAGCGAAAACAAGTTCGATTCGGAGGATGAAACCGACTAACGTTGCAGTCGACTGCCGTGCTGCCCCCCCCGGCGCTGTGATGATTTACGTGTAAAATGTAACTGACTGCGTGCGCGTACGAAATGAAATACACAGTCGATGAAAAGAGCCGATGATAAACGAGTCCACGGACGAGTGTGCGTCGCGAATTGCATTTATCCATCGCGCATTTAGCGACTCGAGAGGTCGAGGGTTAAGATTTGGAGTAATCGGGGGAAATAACCGCGAGGCGGTTGACGTCCTGACGAGAACGCGAAACATCAGTAGAGAGAAAGTCGCGCGTCTCAAGCGGACCGACGAAGTGACTATCGAAAAATCGTTCTCTCAATCCTGACCCGGTGGACAGCAAATTTTTCGCACCGCTTCTCTCTCTCTCTCGCTCTCGCTCTTTCGCTCTCTCGCTGTCTCTTTCTTGCTCCGATAATCTCCGCGAGCAGGCGGCTCAGCGACGCGAACGCGCGGTGACTCTTTTAGTAGAAGCGAGTCTCGCGCCGGTGAGACATACGCGCGATGACGACGTCGTCCTAATAAAGTCCGTAGCGTGAAGATTTAAACGTCGATCGGCGTGCACTTGAGCGTTCAAACAGTCGCCGTCGCGCGCGATATTATCGCTCGGCTGCACTTATGCAAGGAACTCGCCGCGCCGCGCCGCGCCGCGCCGCGCGCGCGCGTTGTCGGAGTGCACTTTCTGACGTTACGAAATACGAGAGGCGTCGTCTTCCGGCGCTCGGAAATAAAATGCACGCGCCGGATTGGTAAGACGGCCCGTTGAAAGTGCACGACTGTGCCCGACGGCGCCGAAGCCGCAAAGTAAGAGCGACAGTCATACATTCTCCCGATAATGCATATCGCGATCCTTCGGGGTCCTTCGACAGCCACGGCTGCTGCGGCTGGCCTGTCAAGAACACAGGCGTGTTACGTGAACGATCGAGGCAGAGAGAGAGAGAGAGAGAGAGAGAGAGAGAGCGCACGGAGGGAGATGTGGGAAATCGGTTCACCGGGCGAGATATCGCGAGAGAGACGCGTCACATGAGACGAAGGATCTCGGGGAGTAATAAAAACTCGCAATTCGCTGCTATACGCGCGAAGGATCAAAATTCCACGAATGAGCGATTTTCGCGAGACGTTCGTTTCTCTCGAAAAAAAGATTAGGCGTGATTATCGCGATGTGTCGACACCTGAGATCAAAGAATTCCAATCTCTACGTCAGATCCATCGGTGCGAGAGCGTTTTCCCGCGTAAACTTGACTGGCCAACATTGACCGTCGCCGCTCTACGAGGCTCCACATGGAAATTCTTCGTGCGTGCCGAGCCTCGCGATCGCCAAGTCTTCGCCGCGTGTTTTCGCGTCGAATGCATTCGCGACGCGTTTCTCCCCGTCTCCTCGCCTCCTCCTGCCTCTCCATCACCGCGCGATCCCGCTGATAGCAGAACCCAGGGAAATCGCGATGTTCGCGAGAGCCGCGCACCGTTAACCGGGGTTTCTGTTCACTCGGTCGTCGTCCGTCCGTCCGTCCGTCCGTCCGTCCGTCCGGCCGGCCGACCGGCCGTTGGCAAGCGGCTTTTGAGTTCGACGACCGGATCGCTCGAGGATGCATTATGCGCCGGCCGATGGATTTGCGATGGTGGGCTCGCCACGAGCGTGAACGCGCGAGAGCCAAGCGGCCCCGTGAACTCCGCGCAAAAACGGGATTCCGTGTGCTGAATGCTCGTGGCATTTTTACTGCCAACGATCGATAACGAATCGGCCAGCTACGCGGAAATAAATGTTTCGAGTACGCGGCGGACAAACGAACGCGGCGAGGGAGTGTTCGCATTTCGAGAGCGATTGCGAGAACAGAGCTATCTCGAAAATAAAATAAAAAAGGAATAAATAAATAGAGACAGAGAGAGAGAGAGAGAGAGAGAGAGAGAGGAGAGAGAGAGAGAGAGAAGGGGAGGAGCAGAGAGGACACCCGACCACTTGGACTGCTGCGAGCGCAATCGATACCGCCCGATCAGTGATATCGTTACCATGGCAAATTAGTTAGCATAAATTCTCTCAATTAGCGGAGTAATGCATATTTCACACGTCGCGGCGAGCCTGAAAGAGTTTCCGAGCTCGATGTAATCGGGACACACTTTTCCGCCCGTGCTCGGCGCAATCAACCAGTGACGCGATCCAATATTCAAATCCGACAAGGGGATCATGGGCGTTTCCTCTCTCTCTCTCTCTCTCTCTCTCTCTCTTCTCCTTTCTTCTCACGAATCTCCATCGACGTTCGAAAAAGAGGTGCATTCACCCCGAAAGGATCCAGTTTATCCAGATGTTTCGGATGTATCCTCCGGTACCGTGCCGGCAGGTATAAAGAATCCCACGTAGCAGACGGTGCCAAGCAGACATGTTTCATCGAAATCGGATTACGAGACATTCGGATAGCAACGACACGCGAACATCGTATTCCACCCCTTCGCCCCGCTCGCGAGCACGCCCGCGTGAGCGTGTCTTGCACGTATCCTCTGTTGCGAAACTGCCAGCATGGACAAGACCGCAATGGTGCGACGAGAACATATCCGAATCGATATCCACTTGGCCTCGGAATGGTAAGACAGAAATCGCCGGCGGAATTCTTGCTTGCGTCGGACGATTTATCGATCGAATCGACCGCGAGAGTCCGAAAGCGATTTGTCTAATGTTGCGCGACGCGTGTACGCCTCAATGTCCCGGAATATTTAGTCCTTTTTATCTTTCTCCTTATTACCCGACTAGAAATTTTCACGTCAGGTTCACCTAACATTGATAACGACCTATATAGGGTGAATGAAAGATAATCCTAAGTGAGTCAGTCCTTATAATGTCCTAATGACAAATGAGTAAGGAAGACTTTTGTAAGGTTACAATGATTGGGACTTAATGTACCAACCTAGTGTATGATATAATATGGTTCAGTTAATCGGGTCCTTGTCGGGATCTTATTCATTGTACCTAATATGATTTGCATTATCAAGTTTTAACAAAACAATTTCTGGGTGTCATTTCCAAATATAAAGATGTTTGCATTGAAAAGACACTTCAGATCACTTGAATATATCTGTAAAATGCTATAGAAACTATCCTTCTTTTAGCAGTCAATAAATAGTTGCAAAATTAACGTGACATGCGACTTTTCTCTTTAACACTACTTTATGTCTTGGTCACCTTGTGATACTTTATGATCTTATGATGTTCATTTGATGTTTCTTTTCCGAAACATTTTACAAGTATGCTCAAGCGATCTAAAATATTATTTCATGCAAATATCTTTTTATTTGGAAATGACATGAAAGAACTTTCAGCGTGTCATTTCCTATTTCTAAGGTCATCGTCCAATATAGCCGTGGCGAGTAATCAGGAGCCATAATTTGAAAAAAAAAACGTAATAAGGATTCCATAAGGTAACTCAATAAGGACCTGACTATGAATCCTTACTAAGGTCCTGATACCTACGCTGCGTTACATGACTTACTGGGACCCGATAGTATTTTTCCGCTACACGATTTCGCAATATTAAGCAAGTGCAACAATTCGTCGATAACTTCACTCATTCTAAGTGCAAAGACTTCTTTTATCGTGGTATTCATTTTTTGCCTGAAAGATGGCATAAAGTAGTAGATGATGCCGGGAAATATTTCGATTAAAGATACCGCGTCATTTATAATGATAAATATTAGTAAGAGGCATTGTTTTAAAAACGACAGAAATTTTCGCATACCTCTAATATTAACATAGACACACGCACGCGTCTCGACAATTAGCGAAATATGTTTCAACGGGGGTTCGTAACCAAATATTTTACAATATTCTTATTCTTAATCAGCTTGTAAGATTTTTCCTCCTCGTTTTCCACTCGCGTCTCGTTTAGTGTGCAAACATTTTTGGGTGCGCGGTATTAAACTTGTTACATCATCGGCTAACAAAACAAAATCTCTATCTGCAAGCTTTCGAGCACGTTTCATTTTGCGACCGCTGAATCCGGCAAGATTTTCTCTGTTGTTTCGACACGACAATTCGCGTTTAAACTGGCGCGGGTCACATTGTCCCACTGCGCGCGACGCGCTAAAAAATCGCAAGAAACCGCAGCGGGAACGGAAAGCACGCGGAATTTGCGAAATAAATTTGGGGTGGCGATTATCACCGGCAGACAACGGTCCGTGTGGAAGCGCGGCGACGAGAGGCAGGCGGGAAGTGAGGATGACAGAGGTGAGTGAGCATCTGCGAGGAATAAAATGAAAGACAGAAAGAAAGAAAGAAAAAAGGACAACGTCCGCCCGCGCCGGACCTCCGGATCCGCTTCGAGGTTCTATACATTTCACCTTGGGGAATACGCGCGGCGCCCGCGCTCTCTCTCTCTCTCTCTCTCTCTCTCTCTCTCTCTCTCTCTCTCTCGCGCGCGCGCGCGCGCTTTCGCCAAGGAACTTTTTACCGGTGGCGTTTCTTAACTGGGAGGTCACACTTTACGCGCGGACTCGCAGGAGGGCCGTCGTTTCTCTCTTAAGAATGTATTCTCCGGGCTGGTCGCGCGTCGACACACGATCGCAAGTTGTGAATGTCGGGGGCCTTTAATATCGGCCGCGCATTTTCCAGCGAGTCGCCGGATAAGTAGGAAAAGCAGGTCGTGCGCGTTGCAAATTGCGAAACAGTGCTCTCGTGTCGCTCGTTAAGAGAGGAAGCGAGCGAGCGAGCGAGTGCGCGCGCGCGAGAGAGAGAAAGAGAGAGAGAGAGAGAGAGAGAGAGAGAGAGAGAGAGAGAGAGAGAGAGAGAGAGAGAGAGAGAGAGAGAGAGAGAGAGAGAGAGAGAGAGAGAGAGAGAGAGAGAGGATAGGAGGGAGCGAAAGCTTTGTCGCAGCCATCAGGTCCGACGTGAAAAATTCAACGACGACGGGAAAATGTTTCCGTGATGAAAACGCGAACGAAAGGGGATTTTAGTTTTAACGTATTAATTGCTGCTGGGAGAAACATCAATGGTCGCTAAAAATAAGTTTCGGAAGTTGCGGCACGACGGCGAGTTAGAGGGAAGTGCGACGGAGCGTAAATATTGTCTGTGTGCATATTCCGCTTGAAAGAGACGGGGCGGGAAGGGGGATGGGGAGGAAAAAGGAACAGAAGAAACATCGGCAGATCGGCTCGGCCGCTAAAGCGGAACGTAGCGGATGTAGTGGAATAATCGCCGCGGCTCGTCCTTTGACGTGAAGCGAGATCAGTTTCGCCGCGAGACGCGCGTCCGCTATATTTCGGATCGAACGAGCATCATACGAGTAAAAACGATAATAATTACGAGATAATAGTCGAACGAGCGAGCGGACGTAACGCGATAACGAGCTCGTTTCTAATGATAAGTGTCACTCCGCGCGCGCGCGCGCGCGCGCGTGCGGCCGACGTGTTCCGCCTAGAGCTCGCGTGTTACGCCGGATGTTTACGCGCCATATACATCTGTGAATAATCCGCCGGATCGGCGAACACAAATCTGTGTATATTCCCGGCGGGCGCGGAGGGGATCGGCCGCTCGGGCGGAATGACGGGCGCTGGCGCTTGCGAGAAAACCCCATGAAGCCAATAAAAGCGGATTGCGAGGGCCGACGTGTGGCAGAAGAAGCAGGCGTCCTCTCTCGTAAACCTCTCCCACGCGGATAATGCCCGGAGATTCGTTACGAATGCGACGTTTACGACGGCGCGTGACCGTGTAACAAACGTTACGCGAAAAATTGCATTGCCGGCGATAATGCGCGAGCTCGTCTCCCCGGTGCCCAAAGGAAGTTATAAAAACGCCGTATATAGAGATAAAGAGGCCGTAAGAAGGAAAGTGAAAGACAGAGAGAGAGAGAGAGAGAGAGAGAGAGAGAGAGAGGAGAAACGAAAATTGCGCGACGCGTATCGCGAGTCCTTGGTGAAGCTGATTTTCGTCGGCGATGTATTTTCCATTTATTTTTCACGAGCGCAGCTCGCAATAAATTTCGCGTAGTCGATAAAATTATGCGATTTAATTCGGCGGACGGGAAAAAGCCGGAGTTGGCGAATGTTCCCCGGCGATTTTTCCGTCGAGCTTCTGTCTGTCCGCCACTTTCGTCTTTCTCTCTCACCCTCTCTCTGTCTCTCTCTCTCTCTCTCTCTCTCTCTCTCCCCCTTTCGCTCTTTCGCGAGTTCCGCTCCTCCGTCCGCGCTACGACCGCGAGGAACTCGATTATCGAATTACCGGGATTCTCGCAGCATCGCGGAATAATCTCTTAATCGCGTTTCGAAGCCGACTACCGCGCGCTGCTCCCGATGCTGAGTGGCGGCAGCGGATGTTCGCGCACGAAAACCCATGATCTCGCGAAATAGCAAGAATATCGTTGCGGATATATATATATATATATATATATATATATATATATATGTATATCCGCCTGCACAGCCTATCGATTAAATCGTTTAATGGAAATTAATACTTTCATCCGGTTCCATTATGTTAATCTCGCCGACTAAATAATCTCGAATATTCCGAAATACAGAGAAAGAGAGAGAGAGAGAGAGAGAGAGAGAGAGAGAGAGAGAGAGAGAGAGAGAAGCGTCATTTATTGAGCGCTCTGGAACAAGTCCCCTTAAGCGCGTAGGCAGAAATTACAAATAAGAAATATAAGTTAAAATTACAAAAAAAAAAAAAAAAAGAAAGAAAAAAAGTCGTTAAAAAACAACAATATGCAACGCGAGAAACCGATTACAAAACCTCGAGATAAAATAAAATAAAAATGAAATAAGATAAAATAAACGTAAACATTATCAGACAGGTTAATATAAGTGTGTAATATAAGAGAGGGAGGAGAGACTCTGCTCACGCGGGTATTGCTCGGAAAAGCAGATCAATCACACACGACGTGTGTGATAAAACTTCCGACGCCCGCTCTCGATTCCCGTACGTCTAAATAATACAATCTATCTTCCATGCGCGATTTACCACTCGTCGTAATCGCGCACGTGACCGCACGTGTCGTAACGAGGGCACACGCGACCAGCGGGAACGCGTGCGCGGCGCGCGACGCCGAGTGGAGTGCTTTTTGTCTCATGTTCTATACGTCGACTTTTCGCCGAGATACAGTCGTTCGAAGAGGTCGGAGTCGCAAAGGCGGCGCGCGCGCGATGCTTTGTCGGCACGCGCGGCACGGCACATTGTTACGCGGTCGCGCTGCCGACTTCGCACTTCTCGCTACGGCGAGGAAAAGAGAAAGAGAGTGAGTGAGTGAGTGAGTGAGTGAGAGAGAGAGAGAGAGAGAGAGAGAGAAGAGTGGTGCGGTCGACTCGAGTGTGACGCGTCGGCGGGACCGAGTCTCCGAGAGTCAAAGGAATCCGCCGCTCGTCGATATTTCCGTATAAGAGAGTCGCAGCGATGTGAGGCAAATTGCATTTTAATGCTGAAATCGCTACGCTCCCGAGCGCGGAGCGTTCGGCGTTACGGGACGGCGATGAATTTTTGCGGTATACTGAACAGCCGAACGGACAGCTTTCCTCGCAGCCGCAAGGTCCAAATCCGCGCGAACTGGAGGCGCGATATGGATTTTAATCTCGGGCGAATTGGAAGGAAACGAAGCGGAAGGATCGCAAAGCGGAGAATATAATCTTCCGTTTACCGCGCGCGCGATGTTTAATCGGATCTCCAAATGATAATTTAGCTTCCACGGGAGCTGCTTCGATTTACGGTACACGCGTGCTCCGGTTCTATAAAAACACGCTGAAACTCAATTTTTACTCAATTTAAGCCCACAGCTCTGGCGAGAGCGGGAGAAGTTAACGTTTACGCGTGTACGGCGACGTCTATCTCGCTCAGACAGACCTCAGCATCGCTGCGGCTACGTAACTTTCATAAACATTAGAAACCGCGCCCCGCACGGGTGGACATTTATTTAGCTGTAATGGCGCGCAACTGGGAAGACAGATTCTTGGCCAGCGGGCGGCTGCTCTGTATAACGCGCAGCTGTCCTACGCGAGACTCATTACACTGATTGCTCAGCAGACTTGAATTCATCCTCGAAGCGGTGCCCGGCTAATAACGAAACAGCTCCTGGCTCGTATATTAATTTATCGCGCGCGGCATTAACGAGAAGACCTTATACGAAACAGTCGCAACTACTTCGCGTACGGCGCACTCGTACATTCTCGTTGCGTACATTTTCATATTCTGCAGAGCCGGTGCGCGCGCTGTTCGCAGCTTGCGCCGGTTTTATCCGATCGTCGTCATATACATATCTCCCCTTCTCTCTCTCTCTCTCTCTCTCTCTCTCTCTCTCTCTCTCTGTGCGTGTGTGTCGGCACGACACTCTGCGTGCTCTGCATTAACGTGATACGTATACACGCACACGTCTGCTGTCTGTAACGGGAGAGCTCTCTGCTGTCTTCGTACCTAACCTACGACGCGACGAGGCCGCGCAATCGAGCCCCGCAGAATCGTCTCGGCGATTAGACCGGAGTTACCGGAGACAGGGCGAGGGCAAACACGGCATACGGACGGATGAAGGACAGACACACAGGGGGCGAACCGCTTGGGAAATCATCTTACATCGCGCGCGCGCGATCCGCCGCCGCCGCCGCCGCCGCCACCGGTAACTCTGTAACTTATCTCGGCCGTTTCTCGGATGCTCATCGTCTTAGAAGGAGGTCCCTTCGCGCGCACGCCGGAGCGAGGGGAGCGTCGCTTAATATCGGCGTTCACGAAAGCGGCTCGTTGTCTCGCGACGACCGCTGCCGTCGACCTCACTCTTTCTCTCCCCCCCCCCGCCCCCTTCTCTTTCTCTGTCTCTGTCCGGCGTCTCGGTCGATTAATCTTACCACCGTTCGATTATTTTTGCCGGATACGTCCATTAGCAACGCGAGCGATTCGTGACGCATATTAATAACGGTGTTTTGTACACCCGTGCCGTGCGCGAGGTGTATTTTTAGCAGGAGGTGCAGACGCGCGCGCGTGTGCGCGCGAGAGAGAGAGAGAGAGAGAGAGAGAGAGAGACGGGATAGAGAAAAAGTCGCGACTGGTGATAATTAATGATTATCGTGCGTGTCTGCTTACGTGTGCGTGTGCGCGTACGTTGAACGAGTGGCGGATTTGCGATTAATTTGGCCGATCGGTCATGCCGATATCATACAAACGTCAGCTAGTGAATGTATGTGGACGCGCTTTGAAAGATGCATCGTTCACGAATGAACGCGCGACCTCGGGACGAGCGCGTGCGACGACTGAATTTTGCAGGCGCGCCATTAAATTTAACGGAGCGCTCGCCACCTGGGTGCATTTAGCGCGTCGTCTCCCCGCGCCGATACTCGAGCGCGGCAATCGAACGGGCGAGCACCACCGACGTGCTCGTCGTTTATTTCACGAGGACTTCCGCTAATTCCCAATTCCGAAGTAGCGTGACGTACAGTCGCGCCGTCATAAAGAGAAGCGCGACAATTTCGCGCCGATGATCGAATTCGCGTGAGCGAACACCACGATCGAGATAGATGGATACGTAGAGAGATAGATGCATTTATTGTCGCTCTAGAGTTTATCCCCTGAGAGCGCTATGGAAAAAGATAAAATAAACAGATTATCGATACAAAATATTTTAAAAAGGAAAAAGACATGCGCACGTGATAAACAACAAATAAAGATGACGAGGGTGAAATTGGGCTTTAATTTACCGAGAAAATTATATAAAATGTGGATATCTACACGCATAATTACACGTCCCAACATAACACCCAAAAAGAGTATTTTATCTGTAAAGTGATTTTTTCTCATATTCTGAGCGAAGCCTTTGACAGGAAAAGGATTCCTCTTTCGATACAGCGATTAAAGTGAACCATTCGTCTCAAATTTATTACATATTATTCTAACTGTTTTCCTCTTACTTCCAGAGGATTCCCTGCTATATTAATTAATTTTCATCTTATATGAAGGGGAATATATTGATTTGAATGTCCGCTTATTTTCAGTTCAGTTATGCTCCAGATATGAATGAGAAAATAACCATATGCTGCTCATGAGTCAAAATATTTCGAACGCTTTTTAAAAAAGGTATGTGTGTTGCTGTAACGTATAAGGAAGATAATTTACCCAATTTGGTCAAATACAGTTTACAATCTATTCCAAGAAGTTGAATAATATATTCTTTCTTTTAACTATGTTTCATACAATTATTTTATGGTGAATATCTTTGTATCTATGAAATTCATAACAAAACTGATTGGAAATTTATTTGTTACGATGATCTTATTTCATTCGTGCCTACTTATTACAGTAAAACTGGAGCCAGAAGTACTATATATATATATTATTTTTCGCTACATATTATAACAATTTTTTTCAAATTAATCAGTATAACTAGTAAGAATAAAGTACAGGAAGAATAAATAATAATCTTCTTAAAAAAGATTAAATAATCCGCGCATAAGAGGAAATTTATATTAAAATCATTAAGATTTGCATTATACATATGACATATAACCTTTCTAACTTTAAAAGTAATGTATTTATAATATTTTCCTCTTGATCTTAGAGGGAATATCTTGAGGTCATATATAAGAATAAAATCCCCTGAAATTTAGATGATCCCGCTTGTTCTAAAATTACTTTTTCTGGGTGAATGCATTAGATTTAACAAAAAAAATAATGCGTGACACAAATTATGGCCAGACCATACTATCACTCTTTTAGAGGAGGAATTTATAGAGCCTTGTTTAAAAGCGTTTATAGTGCCTACGCTTACAAAGAAGAAGGAGAAAAGAGAGAGGGGGAGAGAGAGAGAGAGAGAGAGAGAGAGAGAGAGAGAGAGAGAGAGAGAGAGAGAGAGAGAGAGAGAGAGAGAGAGAGAGAGAGAGAGAGAAAGCGAGGACAACTTCGCGAGAACATATAATATAATATAATATAATATAATATAATATAATATAATATAATATATAATGCGCGAGCAAAATGTCTAAGAGCGATTCGACAACAAGTTCGGCGTCGCAGCGGGATCTCGGCGGCGCGGTTGCGCTTCGTAGGCAAAAGAGGAAACGAGGACGAGAGACGGAAATAAGAGAAATCGAGAGAGCCGCTCTCCGAATAGTCCCGCGAGTCGAATAAGTCGGCGGACCGCCGGCGCACACGTAACCGTATCGTTCGCCACCGATTCTCCCGATCGTTCGTGCCTCCTCTTCCTCCCCGCTCGTACATATAATACCATATACGTATCCGTACGGTATATACCTACCGCTATACACGACGCCCGACATGACGTCCCCGTGATGTCCTCGCGATACAAAGTTTCATCGCGCGGCTGATCCGCGCGAGGCGGACGCGGCTGCATTTTACGACTGCGTCGCGTCCCCCCGCTTCCTTCCTCATGCTTCCGCCCGCGCGGAATCGCGCTTTTACCCGAGCGCGACAAGAATCGCGCTCTATCTCTATGTTCGCGCCACTCCTTGATTCTCTTGTCACCTGCTGCGAAGTCATAAATTGCGCCACGTCGAACGACAAAATTCGCGCCGCCGAGCGGAGTTTATCCGACCGCACGTCACGCTGCATCGCGTTTCGCGTCGCGTCACTCTCTCTCTCTCTCTCTCTCTCTCTCCCGCCGGCTACGTGAGGAGATCGACGAGAAGCGAGAACGGGAGAAGCGGAAATCCGACGTTCCCGCTGGCCGCGCTGAAGAACGCGCCCATGAGACGCGCGTTACAACATTACGTGGCGTTTTATCCGGACATTCGGCGCGAAGCGACGGCGCTGACAGACGGGACGGGAAAGAGCCTCGTCTCGACGAGTCGTTCGACGAGTCGGCCGATTGTCATTAATTACTCCAGACGACTCGTACTCGCGCGCTCACCCTCGGCGGAGATATATATCTTTGGCACACGTCAGCAGCGCGTCGTGCGTGCGCGCGATAAATGCGCTCCGCGGCGATCTGCGGCCTCTCGAGCGACGACGGACGCCGCCGCCGCTCCGTATCAACAAGCGACTTGCGTCCCATACGAGCTCTTATCGAGGCGACGTGTGACGACGCGAGAGAGCCCGCGTAAGGAGTCGCACACGCGTAATCGACGCAACCTGAATTAAAGGAAAGCTCGCACGCACATATACGGCGCGCACGTATCGCCGCCGCGACCGGTAATGAAAACAAGAGCGCGCCGCCATTAAGATATATCTCCCAGGGAGAGTTCTCTTCCCCCCGAGGAAAGCCTCCAGACGCGCGATCGCATCGGGCGCCGTTAATTATCATAAATTACAATAATTCATTATGCCGATCCGGCGGGCGCGCTATCGCGGCGGATCAAACGCGCCGAACGTCGCCCACGCGTTTCGCGCAACGCGACGCGACGCGAGGCGACGCGACGCGTGCGTGTGCGACCGCCGCCGATCGCGGGATACGTGCGTGTGCGTGTGCGTGTGTGTATCGATCGGCCGCGGTGTGAAGCGATACAAAAAGAGAGCGAACCGAGAGACACACAACAGGCCGGAGGAGGAGGGCGAGGAGGAGGAGTGAAAAAAAAGGAATTACTTTGCGCAATAAAACATCAACAGGCGACGGGCAGGGACTGCGAGAGGAAGAGGAAGGGGTGGAGGAGGAGGAGGAGGAGGAGGAGGACGAGACGCACCGAATAAATCTTCGCTCTCGCATGCGCGCGATCCGGCCCCGGAAATTGCGAGAGAATGTGTATAATCGAATCGCCATTGTACCGGGCGTGCTCGCCGACCCGGCCAATTAAAATAACAATATGCTCAATGGTCCGTTTTGCATGCAAATTAAAGGGGTCGCTCGTATCCGACTGTATCGACACTTTTCGCGTCGCGCGTCGGCCGCCGTCTGTCGTCGTGAACCACGACGCCGCTACCAGTACGGTAGTATCCTGGTGCACAGTCTAGCGCCGGTGACCCGCAGGTAGCCGACGGCGCGAACCGGACGTGTCGTCGGGTCTCGAGCGTGAGCGGTCGCGCAAAAAATTAGCGCCAACGCCGCGCGACGAGGTGAGAGAAAAAAACGATTTTCTTCTCTGTCTCTCTCCGCCGCGTGCGCACACGTGTACCTATGTGTGTGTGTGTGTGTGTGTGTGTGTCCGACACGACGGGGCGCTCGTCATTTCGCGATGTTATCATGTAATTATCCCGCGCTGTAAAATTCTACGGACTCATGAGTGCCCGCGGTTTCGTCTCGAAAGACCGAAAAATAGAGAGAGACAAAGGGAGACAGAGCGCGAGAAAGAGAGAGAGAGGGAGAGGAAGAGGGGGAGAGACAGCTCGGCGTTTTTGGTGCACGATCTATTTTCCCGCGGCCGTCGCCGCGACTCGAGATAGAATTAGAAGTGCACGCGGCGGGTAAAAGGGAAAAGAAACCGAGAACGCGCTCATATTACGGCGGTCGTGTAAATTTAACGATGACAAAACGACGAATGATGATGCAAATTGCTCGAGAGAGTGCGAGAAATATCCCTTTGCCCCGTCCGGACCCGGATACTTATCCAGATTAACTCCGTAATCAGGTCACAGTCCGTAACTTCATGCATATTTACCGCGCGGATATGTTTGTCGCGCGATTAATTTGCGATGCAGATGAAACAAATAAAAGCGTCGGTGGCGCGATCGCCGAACGGTAGCGCGGCGATGCGTATCGCCGATTGAAACACAAACGGCGTTTCAACCGCTCTCGCTCCTCCTATCAGAGAGTTTCTCGCGGAAGGCGAGGCGCGCCTCCGACGCCACCAAAGATACTCTTCTTCTTGCTTCTCTTCTCCTTCTTTTTCTCGTACCTCTTCTTCCTCTCCGTCTCTCGGTCTCACTCAGCCGAATAGCGGCGGGTATACACACACGCCTTTATACGAAAGTGATATCAGCATATCCGCATGTTTGCTAATAATGCGCGGCCAGAGGGCACGTTGCCGCTGAGATCTCGATGCGCGTCAGCTTCACTTCCTGATTCCTGATTCCTGATCACGTATCCGGGCTCAACTGCGGCCGCGGCCGCGGACGCAGCAGGAATATCGATCCGCACCGACCGATATCCACAAATAATCAACAGGATTAATGCATCATCTCCCACGGTAGCGACTGGCATTATCGGGCATCCCGGACGTGTATCGGCTCGTGTGGGATTTGCGAGCCTCGCCAAGTCTCGTCACATCTGAGATCTGACGTTTCGTGAGACTCGCGACGTAATATCGCGAGAACGGAGTAAACGTCGTCCTCGACGTCGTCGACGTGAAGTATCTTATATCGTGCGCATACATGTACGTGCGTGCGTGCGTGCGTGCGTGCGTGCGTGTGTGTGTGTGGGTGCGCGCGTGCATTACGAAAGCACGTCGAAAATAAGGCTAGACGGGTGCCAGGATAGATGGATGTGAAGCGTTCGTCATTCTCGTCATTCCACATCGACGTCACTTCCCTCGATTTTTCAAGAGTCATCGACACATTTACGCGACTATCCTATAGACATCTCGGCGAGAGAGAACGGCCCGATTGCAAAACCACACGCAGTCAAACACGCAGACGCAAAAAAACGCGCGGTTATGAGCCGACAAAGGAGAAGGAGAGGGAAGCAGGGGGGAGAGAGAGAGAGAGAGAGACAGAGACAGAGACAGAGAAAGAGAACAGGCGCTTTTGCGTCTCCGAACGGAAGAGGACCTCGACCCTCGCTGCCGGCCGCGCGCGTTCGCCACATACGGCCACGGGGTTCAGCCGAATTCATCCCGGAGATATACATATTTGGCGCGGCGCGGCCGACGATTGCCTTTCCTGCGCGCTCGCCTTCCCAGCGCGAGGTTTCAAATTTCGTCACGCTGTGCCCTCGCACGTACATACGCGCGCTTCATATACGCATGCCGCGGTGGCCATCGCGCCGAGGTGGACCGGTGCTCGAAAAAATAACGAGAGCGCGCTCGCCGCTCGCCGCCGCATGTTATTTATTTCGTCTTCCGATCGTCTCCGCTCGCCGAGAATCCGCGCCGAGCCTGGACGAAATCAGCGCGAGGACGTAATTCATCGCGGCGCAAGCCCCCCCCCTCTCTCTCTCTCTCTCTCTCTCTCTCTCTCGTGAGCTCCTCGAGCTGCGAGAGAAGGCGAGAGGAGACGCGGCGGAGGGAGAAAGAGACGTAATCCCGAATCGAAATTTCGATTTCGGCCGCGAAACTCCATTTAATGGCAGCTTAATACTGTCTGGGATCTATAAAGCCGATATTTTGACTCCACTTCCGACAAAAACCGTCTGACGTCTACAGATTATGGAGGACTAATGGAAATTCAATTTATACCGTACAGAAACCGAAATCCCCTAACGATATAAAGCCCGAATCTCGACATTCTGATCCTAATTTTGAGCTCAATATTTCATTTCACGCTAAAAGAGGCCTCTATAAGCTTCTATCTTGATCTTATTTAATCTAAAGCTTTGGCGAGAGGTTCTTTCGAGAACCTACGAGTGGCAAATTGTGCGTTTTCTGTCATTTGCTTGTCGTTTTATGTAAATTAAATATAAATAAGATGCTTCCGTCATTCATACGAATTAAATATAAATAAGACTTCTGTTTCTATAGAAATTAAACCTTCGCTGCTTCTTTAGAATCCATACATGTTAGGCTCATGTCGAAAACAGGAGCGAATGAACGCGACCAAGTTTCGCCTCATTTTGCGGCATTTGAAACATAATCTTAAATTATTTTTTCTTAAAACTGGAGCTATTTATGAGTAAATTAGGGATGTATAAATAATGTGCAATCAAAATGATGCGCCTCACCATTTGGAGAAAAATGGTCCAAAAGGATATTGTATTCTGCCGAGATAAAAGAACCTTACAAGAAACATAAAGGAAATGTTGCAAGAAATGAAATTTATTTATCAATAAGGTAATATGGATTATACAAACCCTAATAATATTTATTATTTATTTATTAACTTAGGGTGACTTTTTTACCTAGTTCCGTTGAACTTGATCGTCGATTACTTCCGTGGTAATTAGCAGGTTTGGCCAATAGCTATTTGCCGGGTCACAAGGAAATTAGCTGGCGATTCAGTTAATCGGAGCTCACTAAAGATCATCCTCAGAGCGTCTCTGTGGCAGATTTCGTACATTTTCTACACATTTCCCGCAAGGGTCTCGACGATACCATTTACTTCGACGAAAAAGCGAAGATCTTTTCGGATTTTTTCCCAAATGGTGAGGCGCACGTCACTTTGATGTACTTATATACCTTTAATCTACCCATCAAAAGCTACAATTTTATGAAGAAAGAATTTCAGGTTTCGAATGCCACGAAATGGGGCTAAAAGCTTATGAAGAGCCGCTCTCTCTCTCTCTCTCTCTCTCTCTCTCTCTCTCTCTCTCTCTCTCTCTCTCTCTCTCTCTCTCTCTCTCTCTCTCGACTCGAAAGGGCGTCTCAGTCTTAAGGTCTCCGAGAACCCAGCGGCTTCGCCGAATCGCCTCCTCATCTTCTCATCCTTCGCGCTTCGTTCTTTTATCGCTTCATCCGAGGAACCACTCCGTCCCGGAGCCTTCCACCTCAGGCCGATCGATTATACGTCACGCTCGTGTAGCCGATGATTATTACCTGTTTCGGGCGCGTTCGAAGCTCTCGCGTGAGGGAACTTTCGTCTGGCGGCGCGTCGTCGCTAGACAATCTGCGCCTCGCTCGTCCGGGGTTGCAGGTCGTTCCAACTCTTTGGTAAGTTAACTGATGGTTAAATCATACGTCTGTCTTTGTCTAAATTGAAGGAAAAACAGAGATAAACGTATGATTTAACTATCAGTTAACTCAGCAAGAAGTTGGAACAACCGGCCCTATGTAGCGTATCGTGAGCGAGCAAGCGCGCGGAATGCTTACCATTCCGCGGACTGACGTTCCTTCTCCGCGAGCAACACGCGATATTGGCCTTCGACCCGCGACCGCGAAGACAGATAAATTTTAATTCCGCGCGTGTTCCGAGCGACCTCGCGGCTTGTCAGTGCTCGGTCCGCTCGCGGTTCGTTCGTCGGACTCGCTTCGAGTTCACCATGTCGCCCGCCGTCTCAGGACTTCTCCATCTTGCGTAGCGCAAGCCTGTCTCTCATGATCGAGCAAGAAAGAGTACCTTAAAGAAGGAGACGGGAGCTCGACCGTGGCTGACTTGTATTTCCGCGATCGCGAAACGCGAACCTCGCGCCTGGAGTTTCGCACGCGCGGGCCGACATTCGCGGTGAAATCAACAAAAGCGCAACCGCTGCTTCTAACTGATCGCTACTATAAAATAATCCTGCTAATTGCGCGCGAGTGGGGAGAAAGAGGCGCGCGATGTGCTCAACTTGTTAGCCGGCTCGCAGATACATCGCCATCGACGAACTTTCCGCCGCGATGACACACGCAGCCCGCGTGTACCGCGCATCGTTGCGTTCTCGTGTCGGCCTGCGCGTGTTGTTATAATAACCGTGACGGATTGCAATTAATTCAAAACGCCGGTGTGTAACCCGGCGAACCGACGCGAGGCTGTAACGAGAAATTGCGACGGAAAAATTAATTCCGTCGTGTACCCGCGCTCTACTTTCGCGTGTTTCGTCCCAGCAAGCACAGCTTCAAAACACAATGAATTCCGCTTCAACAATTGAACCATCAGACAGCGCAACGCTCGGCGATGTAACGGCGAAACTAGAACCCGACTGGAAATTTTGATCAGGTTCACCTAACACTGATAACGATCTAATAGGGTGAATGGAAGATAATCCTAAGTGAGTCAGTCCTTATAATGTCCTAATGACAAATGAGTAAGGAAGACTTTTGTAATAATGTACCAATCTATGATATAATATGGTTCAGTTAATCAGGTCCTTGTCGGGATCTTATTCATTGTACCTAATATGATTTGCATTATCAAGTTTTAACAAAACAATTTCTGGGTGTCATTTCCAAATATAAAGATGTTTGCATTGGAAAAACACTTCAGATCACTTGAATATATCTGGAAAATGCTATAGAAACTATCCTTCTTTTAGCAGTCAATAAATAGTTGTAAAATTAACGTGACATGCAACTTTTCTCTTTAACACTACTCTATGTCTTGGTCACCTTGTGATACTTTATGATCTTATGATGTTCATTTGATGTTTCTTTTCCGAAACATTTTACAAGTATGCTCAAGCGATCTAAAATATTATTTCATGCAAATATCTTTTTATCTGGAAATGAGATGAAAGAATTCTCAGCGTGTCATTTCTTATTTCCAATGTCATCGTCCAATATAGCCGTGGCGAATAATCAGGATCCATAATTCGAAAAAAAAAAAAAAAAAACGTAATAAGGTAACTCAATGAGGACCTGACTATGAATCCTTACTAAGATCCTGATATCCACGCTGCGTTACATGATTTACTAGGACTCGATAGTATTATCTTATTGAGACCTGATGTCCAGATAAGGTTAACCTGATCAGGACCATGGGATAAATTTCTAGTCGGGGTTGTGTTGTTGATCGCTCGTCATCGCGCGCACCCTATTCCTCGATGTCCTCCTCGGCCGATGCTGATCCAATTAGCCAAAACGCGCGATCGTAGACTCGAATATTTATTTCCGCCAGCCTCGACAGCGTATTTTCGGGCCCGAGCCGCAGCCGCGAGGGCTGCTCAATTGCAGCGCGTCGTTTATCGTCGCGCGCGCGCGACAACGCGGCGCGATAAATTAGATGGAATTCTGATCAATCTGAGAGTACTCGCGCGGTTCGTCGCGCAGCCTGAGCAGTTTCTCGTCGCTTGCTCCCGAGTGCTTTCGCATGCATAGAAAGCGAGCGGCCGCGAGAAGAGAGGAGAGGAGACGAGAGAAGGAAGGGAGGGGGGGGAGAACGCAACGGAGAGAGCCCGGCGAGAGCGTTTATGCAGCGAGCAACGCGAACGAGGTAAAACACAGGAGGCGGTTAGAAGAGCAGAGCGCCCCGAGATCCGGCCGGAGCCAGTCAATCTTCCGAGGAGAATTGGCCCCCATCGCTCTTCGGCAATTTATGCTTCGGTCGGCTGAAAAATGCCGCTGGTTCGCGCGTTGCGCTGCGCTGCGCTGCGTTGCGGCACGGCGGAAGCGTTCCCAATGCGAGCGCACGGGCGACCGGCGAGACTACCTACAGCCCTGGCCCGACCAATTCCGCGCTTTTCTCTCTCATTTGGAGACAGCCCCGCGCGCTCCTCTCCTCCGCCGCGTCACCTCCACGTGTCCTCATTTACCCGTGTTCTCGTCTCATTCATATTTATTGCACCCGCGCTTAGCCCCCCCCCCTGCCCCCAGCAGCGTGTCGCTTACTCGCGAGTCGGAGAGCAGCGGTCGTTTGTTAATGCACGGAAAGGGGAGGAAGTCCTCGCTGTCTCCGCGCCGAGTGCCGATGGACGTTATTCGTCCGCTTCATTCGTGTTTCTTCCCGGTGAAGGACACGCGAAATGCCGGCCTCCGTTAGCGCGATGTTAACGCGCGCGCGATCGCGAGAACGGGGACGAGCGTTTTAATCGCGTGCGCACGCATGATCGTTTGCACGGATCGCGTGCGCGTGTGTGGTCGTCGGATATGCTCGCGAGGTTTCCCCGCGACTAGGGTGCCGTATGTATCTCTCTTTTTACGGTGGTAAAATATTTAATAAAATATATGCGTTCGACTAATGTTTCTCGGTTTATTTAGTTTTATTTTAACTATGTTTTATTTTAAATTTATTACAGCTAGTGATCCGTCGATCATTGTCCCAGATGAAACACAAAATCACTTTGACGTCAAAATGACATAATTTTTATATTATTCGACGTCACCTTGACTTTTATGTGAGTTTGTATTTTACTTACTGTACTCTTTTATACGCTTTTTTTTACCCGTCTTTTACTCTTTTTTATGACTGGGATATGATCCAGCCTACTCGCGACGAGTTTTGCAACGCGCGTTTCGTGTGTCAGGCGGAGGAATTTGTTTGTCAGTGATCCCCTCGGAGGATCCATTTCCTTGCTGGATACGGAATGCGTCGCGAGGCTCGTCGGGGGGGGTGAAAGTGTCGCGACCTTTAATCAGTTTGCCGGTGAACACCGTTCGACTGAGAGCTCGTCCGTGAGTCTTTGTGGAACTTCCGGAACGTATCCAATAGGAAAATCTATTTTCTAACGGAAGAATTCTCTTATCGTCACAGGACGAATGCGTCCTGAAAGTCACACAACAAATTACGGGAAACTGTTCCGTCTACGAGCGTAATCTTCGTTACTTTGCGGCAAGGAGGCTTTACTTTTGCGGCTGAAGGCAGAGTTACGCTACTTGGGGTCACGTGGCTTACATATATTGACTTTATACACATTTCACAGCAGACCGACAACTTGTGGTAAATTGACACGGCAAATCGTTTCAAAGACGCTGCGCTTCAGCCGATCGGTTGCAATCGTCATGGCTCTAGTACAAGCTCGTGCAAATCGGACATCTCCCGCGAATTTCAGGCATAGGCTGAATTTTTCTTCGAGAGAAATTCCAAGACGAGAAAAAGAGACACCTACGTTTCCCTTCCACGGGCATGTCATCTTCGTCTATAATTTTGACGATTGTTTCACAATAAGAATGAAATTGAACAAAGATCGGACACCTGCGCGACATGGATCGTCCTTTTTCCTTGCGTGGTTTTTGCAGCCTCTCTCGTACAAGTCTGAATGGAATGCACCCGAAGAAGCCGCGGCGGAAGAGCCCAAAGTACCGTAACTCGTCCTTTCTAGTCTAACCAGACCTCCTCCTCGCAGAATGTCTTCCGTCCAGACATCCTGCATCGACGGACAAGGAAGCGGCAGAGCGAGCGCATGGTTGTGGCAAACGCAAGTGGAACTCGTCAGGAAGATCGGAAAGTCGGCGGAATCGTACCAAGACGTTCTGCGTATTTTGCGAGGATCAAAGAGCAGCCGAAGAAGCGAGAGCAGCGGGGCAAAGACGAAGGAGAAGGAGCAGCAACGGGCGGCTCCCGATGATTTCCATTTCCTGTATCGCCTCCTTCGCTAAATCACGAGTTATCTGCCGCCCTATTTATCTTACTCCACGCCGCCGGGAGATAAGCGGCCGGACGCGAACTCGACCACCTGTCCCCGTTCAGTCGGCACTATTTTTCTTCCGGCACGACGGGGTGAACAGGATCGCTTTGACCGGACTTTAAGTGCTTGAGTCCTGTCCTCTGATGGTGCTCGGAACGGGATCGATCCGCACGCTGCGAGGAACCGATGCTCCCCGACCTCCGCGAGGGGGGAGGGGCCCTTGCACGTCGTCGTCGTTCCGGAACTTTTCGCGAAACCGGATGGAACTTGAGTGGGGAAAAAACGCGAAGGGCGCGCGCGCGCGCGCAGCAGATGAGGGATACTTTTGTGAACTTCGTTTCGAGTAAACGTCCGAGTACACTCCGTCGAAAGTTTCGCCTCGGCGCCGAGACTTCGTTCTTTTACGACGGCGCGCGCGCGCGAGGATTATCGGCGTGCCGTTCTCGCGGCACACGATCGCGCGATACCGAGCCGTCTCGCAGCCTACGAGAAATCCTAGTCCGCGTCCCGATGAGCGGAGAATGCGGAATCCGAAGGAAAGCGGAAGCACAGTGTAAGAAAGAACAGTAGGTTCACTCGGTGGCGGTGCTTTTGATCTCAGGTGCTACAAGACCGCCATGTTATTGGTTGCGCGCGGGTTATAATTTGAATGACAATGAATAGTAGCTCTAAAACAGATTTATTGCTGTTATTCAATATTTACTGTCAAATCTAGAAATATAATATACATTATAAAATAATATAAAAATATGAACTATTATTAATATATGTTAATAATATTATAATTAATAATATATAGCATATTATTAATTATAATATAGAAAGATGTATATATATATATATATATATATATATATATACAGGATGATAATTTCAAACGTAACAGGTAAAAAGTCTCGAAAACTAAATGATATTGAGGTCCGCCTTTTTTTATATTATATTGCTTCGAAGGGGACGCATTTTGATTGAAACAAAATTTAACACTTTGCAAATTTATTATACTCACCTCTTTCATTCGTTTTACTGATTTTAATGAAACAACAATATTATATTAAAAATATTCGATCATGCGGTTAATCGTCGCTTACACTTACACTTACACGTTTTGACAGCTATTGGCCGGCGTATTGTTGGTTGTGCAGTTCGGTTATGCGCGACAAACGACCGTTCGCACTATTTTGTGCTGAGTGAACCTACTGCTCTTTCTTACACTGCGCGCCGGAAGTTTGGTGCTCGCGAAATCACGGAGTCACGCGCCGCTCGTTCCCCATCAATTTCCCAACGGCCGCCGAGCATGGCGCGCGCGCCATTCACCATTAACGAGCTGCTCCCCGACGGGGAACTTGCCCTTGCGCCCCCCGCTGAAACGTCGATTCCCCTGCATATTTAACAAACACCGTTGCCGGGCCATTACGCCCCTGGCCCTCTCCCCGGCCCCGTGTGCGTTTCGTACACTTCGAAGCCCGGGAAATATTTATCGCCCGACAGCTCGCGTCGAGCTCGACTTGTCTCTCGCTGGCTTCCGGTTTGCGCGGTGACGCCGGCGATTTGTCACACACTCGCGCGACCTTCCGCGGCCGTCCGGAACTCTGGTATGCGTGTGTGTGTGTGTGTGTGTGTGTGTGACCACCGCGAGACAAACATCGCAAACGGCGATAATCGGCCGCAGGACGAAGGGACGGTCGGATTTTGGCAGCTTATGTCGGATGTGCGCGCATTCCTGCACGTCCGCGACCTTTGCGAGGAGAGGAGACCGAGAGCGCGGTTCTCCAGAGTCGACCTGGACCCGCGGTGATTATCGAGGAGCTGCCGCTGCATACAAAAAAGACGCCGCGCGCGCGACTCCCTGACACACGCGCGCAGGAAAGCCCGAAGAGTGCTTCGGTCACGTATCCACCGACTCCCGGGGGGAACTAAGGAGCGCCGGCGACGTCCGTGCGTGCTCCGGTAACGACCGCGATTCCGATGCAAGACGATCAGCCGTGCGATTAATTCGGGGATCCCCGGGCGCGAGGAACGCGAGGAATGCGAGGATCTCCGCGAGCAGGAAAAACAGCGCCGGCGGGGGCAACCGAGCGCGAAAGCGAGCAATTATGAGAAGCGTGCATCTTGAAAATATTACTCGCACTCGATGGAACTTTCTGTTTGGAATCGAGTCGCTTAATTATGCTACGCGAAATAATCTCGCAGCCGGGCTTTGTCTACGAAGAAACTGGCAGCAAGTGGAGCGATCCCGAGAGCCGGTCTCCGAGGAAACTCCTCGGAGCGGGCTGCAGTTTGAGCGAATTTCGGAGATATGTATTTGGCGTCCGGCCTTAAAATGCTACGGTTCGAGGGAAAAAAAACAGGGGCAGAGGAAATTGAGAATAAAAGAAAGAAAGAAAGAAAAAAAAGAAAAAACGAGACATGCGGTCGTGTACAGAATGAGTAACAAAAACACGACTCGGTCTCTGTCGCCCCGTCGAAAAACACACACCTCGACCTGGCTTAATCGGCGTTTGCGCAGCGATCGCTTACACTGACCAGGGCGTCGTGTATACACGAGTCCTCGTGAAAGTACTTGCTAATCCAATCGAGCCGTCCGTAAATCTCAACGGAGCATTCCGAGCGATACGCATCCGTTTGTAGCGCGGCGCTCGCTCGGATTCATGCTGCGTGCACAATAAGAGCGCGGAAACTAGATCGGACAATGAGCGCACAGAGCACAACAGCCCGGGAACTATTTTAGCAGCGAGTCTCGCGCGCGAATTCAGCGAATTGGGACAACTCGGCGAATAGCGGGGTGGCATCGAAAGTGATTCAAGCGCGTCAAGAGCGCGAGAGAGCCCGGTTTAACAGGTTCCGTGGCCGCATTAATAGCATTGTCGCGGAATAAGAACGGCTCGTTATTAGAACGCTTGTTCCAAAGTGGAAAAGTGGAGAATGCACTTCTCGCGCGAGGGAGGCGAATTTCAGCGGGTTATACATTTTAACCGACTGAAATGTAAATGTAAATTTGCACGGATATTAAAAGATCCGAAAGGGAATCAAACGAGTATATGTGTGCGTGCGTGTGTATGCATACATATGTGTGTGTGTGTGTGTGTATGCACATGGGCCGAATGCAGATTGCGGAAATAAATCCTGCGTCGCCGAAAATACGACTGTGCGAAGAATTATGCGTTAGATGTATCAAAGTCCTCAGCGAAAAAGAAACGAAAAGAAAAAAAGGAAAACGAAAGGAAGGAACGAACTTGTCGCGAGAAGGAATGTAAGAGTAACATATAGGATGTATAAATAACATGGGAGGGAGTCTCTACAGACATGACCTTCCTTCTTTTGTTTATTCGCCTTATGCATACACACTAAGAGCCGAATGAATAGACGAGCAGTTTCGAGGTAGGAAACACAAAAGAAAACAATAGATAGCATAACGATAATATAATTCAAACGCCCGTCGGTGAAGGTCGAGCGGGATGCGAAGACGGAGGCACCAAGTGCCAGAATATCTTCGAGTCAGGCTTTCGCGCAATTACCTCACGCGATAATTCATTAAAAATGCCGGTCCGAATGGATATGCGCACATTCGAACCGCTGGCGAGCGGAGTCGGAGATCTCCAAGGGGGATCTCCATGAGGAAATCACCAACATATCCCAGCCTAAAGTTCACCATCCAGCACTAAGAGATACAATGGACATCAAGGGAAAGCGCACGAGATGTCCCTCTCAGCTGCTGGCTCAGATCACTTAGGTCATACCGCCCCTCCCCCCCGCCCCGCGGAAAACGCACGGCGAGCTTGGTCCGGTGACCAAGAAAACATCCGAATCGGACCGGAGTGTCGAAGGGGAAACGCACGACGACACCGGTATTCGGAATTAAGAGAAATCAACTAATTGTGTAACGGAACAATGCCCGGCTTCGGTCTCCCGATGAACATTAGGAAATAATGATTTGATCAACACTCACCAACCTTCCGCACGAGCGGCGATGGCACGTCTCTCTCGGGCGTCCAACAGGCGACTAACTGCCTATCTCTGCCTATCGCGACATCGTTTTTATGATCCGCGTCTCCGTCTTCCAAACGTAAACACATCGTTTTCCCCACCCTCCATTGACCCCTCGCTGTGATCGTTATTGTTTTTCAACGCTCCGAATGCCCATTTCGGATCTTCATACGCGATACTCACATCTCGTACGATATGAATGATTAGGTATTGGAAGCAAGAATAGATTCAATATTTTTATTACAATTGTGTGCTTTTCTTCAAAGGTAAACACAACAACAACAGATCGACGGCATTCTTTAGAAAAGAAAAAAGAAAAGGGACGAACAAGCAAAGAAAAAGAAAGAAAAAAAAAGAATATTTGTCTCTCACAAGAAGGAGAGGGCACTTTCGCACAGAACAATTAACCCGAGCGAAAACGCTCCGCTTATTACTTCCGTCGCGCGCGCTCATCCCTCCAACGGAATTATTCTACTGTAAAATTCCACTGTAAAATTGCAGTGAGGATGCAGCCTGCAGAAATTAATCTCCCCGTATCTAACTGATCCACCCTCGCGGCGTCGCGAGCCGAGGATCGACGGTGAAAGTGATAAATCGGACTCCTCGACTCGGGCCCGCCGTCGCCGTCGCCGCGCTGCTGAGGCGAAGCGGCCAGAAAAAATATTCCAACGCCAACATCCTGAAGGCAGACCAGGCTTCATTCATCGTCAACCATCGGAGGAAGTCCCGAACTGGGACTCGGACACTACGTATCCAGGGTCAGTGTGCCGCTGGTCAGCCCGAAGAAATAGCTTGCCTTTGGCGCGTGGCCAACCACCTACGGGAAAGTCTCCCTTCTTTCTCTCTCGCTCGCTCTCTCTCTCTCGCTCTTTCCATCCCCTTGTAGAGCGAGACGCTGCGATTCTCTCTCGCTCTCCTCGCGACGTCTTTCTCCGTTTCCACTTATGACGCGAAGATTGCGTGAGTACGCGAGCACGATTTCCGTGTCTCGACTCCCGAGTGTGCTTCAGCGACCGATAATCGTAAGTTTAGCTGATTCTCTCTCTCTCTCTCTCTTCTCTCTCTCTCTCTCTCTCTCTCCCTCTCTCTTTGTCTCTCATTCCGCGAGTCACGCGGCTGCTGATGCGCGAGCAGGAAAGTGTACATCGCGAACGCGCGCGGAAACTATTTCCAATTTCGACTCCTCGTCTCGTTCGCGTCTTTGTACGTATGAGCGCTGGCGCTTGAAAGTGATCACCGCGGACGGAATAAACGGCGCGTAAAATTACAAGAAGGAAAAAAGGGGACGAGCGAGTGAAGGCGAAACAAGAGGGAAGGAAAAAAAGACGGCGAGGGGCGAAATTTAATATTCAAAGAATATCGCGCACGACTCGATACGAGTCCGCAAGATCCGAGCGCGAGACAATATCGTTCCGCGCAGAGAGAGAGAGAGAGAGAGAGAGAGAGAGAGAGAGAGAGAGAGAGAGAGAGAGAGAGAGAGAGAGAGAGAGAGAGAGAGAGAGAGAGAGAGAGAGAGAGAGTGAAGACTGCTCGACGAGCCGTGACCGGAGCGGGAGTAAAAATGGAGAACTTGCGAAAATTCAAATCCGCCGGTGCGCCGGAGCCCGGAGATAGGAACGAGCACACGGATAAGGAACGTGAGGAACGCGCCGTGTTCCCGAATGTCGCCTCTGCTATTCTCCGCGGTACTGCGCGCGCGACGTATGCCGAAATTGCGAAACCGCGCGCGCGACGTAACTTTCGGATCCAGATGCCGACGCGCTGCGGCTTCGAGGAATATATATTGCGTAACGGAACCATCGACGGACCAATTAGCGGCGACTGCCGGCGGCCGGGAGGGCGGAGGTGGCCCGGTAATACCGGCGAAACGTGCCGCCACTTTAGCGTAACTGGATCTGTTACTAATTGACGCTCGAGTGCGTCGTTGCGAGCGCGAGCGGGCAACATAGAACTGGGCTTCTTACGCGTATGACCCTCCGCTTCTCTCTCTCTCTCTCTCTCTCTCTCTCTCTCTCTCTCTCTCTATCTCTCTGCATCGGCCGCTGTTGATTCATATCTACGCGAAGACAGAGAATATACCGTCACCGAGCACCGGGCGCCGTCGAGCCGATTCGCAGAAATTCAGCTCGCTGCTAAGCACCGCGCGAGTTACGCGACATCCATTTCGCTGCGCTCGAGAAACGCGCACATCTCCTGTGAAGCGACAACAAAAGCAGCGATTGTCCTCGATACTCGCGATAAATCGTCCCAATCAATTCTCACAAAAGTCGGTCTGGTTCGGACAGCGACTTGGGAAGGAAACCGTCGAAGAGACAGAGACAGAGAGAGAGAGAGAGAGGGAGAGAGAGAGGGAGAGAGAGAGAGAGGGAGAGAGAGAGACGGCGAGAAAGAGAGAAGAGGGGTGAGTACGTTTGAAGAGAGATCAAAAGCACCGGGCTTGAGAAATCCCCCAAGTGGAGCACGTCGCGCGAGGCACGCAGATACGCGCCGACGACGACGACGACGCATCAGGGCGGACGGGTGCGTGCGAGCGCGATCGTTAAGGCAGTCCCACCGAAAGCGAGGCACGTGGCGGCTCTATCATCTCGTAAAATACCAGCTATCACCGTCGCCGCGATTGGCCTGTGTCTATAGTTCGAAACAGTGATTTACGTCCGTGTTTATCGCGCGCGCGGCTACTTACCGCTGATTTATGACTAATCTGACGTTCCTCGCGCGCATTATGTCACATCGTAACTGTCTCTAGCGTAACAGATAGAGCGCGTTAAGGGTCACACAACGACCCCGCTGCCGCCCCGATGTCGCGGCTGCTTTTTGAAGTAGCCGCCGAGACTACTCTCGCCTGTGAACGAGCAACGCGCATACGCCGAATGAGCCTCGCAGCTGCCGTCTCGCTATAATTATCTGGATATTCTTCTCCGCGCGTCACACGGATCTCGCGGCGCGATGCATCTCGATGATCGCGCGCGATGACGCCGATGGCCTTGCGCCACAGGCCGCGATGTGACGGCGATGTGATTAACGATCGATCGATCGATCGATCGATCGATCGATCAACCCCGAGCGAAATCGAGGCGCGCTGAGTCTCTCCGCGCCGCGTCGCGCGGCGCGTTATCGCGGCGCTGTTGGAACCTGTGTCCTTTTTCACGGCGGAGTCGCGATAAGCGCAGAGAGTATATTTGCGCAGCACCTCGGCCGTGATGATATCGTAAGCAAACATTTGCGCGGAAAGCGCATGCCACACGGCGCGCCGTCGTCGTTAAAAGAGACACGGGGCGCGAAATAAATCGCGCTCGCCGGCGCGCTCACGGCGATCCCCCGTCCGCGCGACGCGACGGTGCAAAAAGAGAGTCGTCTGTCGCGGGCGGATTGTATTTCAATTCCATTCTCCTCGATGCGAAGGAGAAGAGAGAGAGAGAGAGAGAGAGAGAGAGAGAGAGAGAGAGACCCCATCTCGCGACGATCGCGTTTCCCCCGATCGTCGCGAGAAGCCTTCTCGAGCGATGTACGAACAACGTATCGATAATGCCGGCGTGCGCGCGCTCGCGACTCCTCCGGCAAAGACGAACAGATAGAAAGAGAAGGCGGGCGAAGGGGGAGGGGGAGGGTTGCCCGAGGAGGTGGTGGTAGAGCCTCCCGAGCAAAGGCTTCCAAGTGCTTCGAGCGCGTCCTTGAGGCAACCTCCCGACAAGCTCGCCGCCGCCGGTCGTGTCTTACCTGAGCACGGACACTTAAGCGGCTTACCAGGTAATTTGCCAGCGAGATCGATAACCGATAATTTACACGCCGGTTTACACGACGTCCTCGGACGACTCCATCGCCGCGCGTGGGTGGTTTACGAGCAGTCGCTCGGTGCCGATTACGTCCTACGCGCTACGATGTGCTCACGCTGCGGCGGGTATGCGTGTCGCTCGTAAAATTCTCGAGGCTGAGGTAGACGCAGGAGGAGGAGAAGGAGGTATTGTCGTCGTCGGCGTCGGCGTCGCGAGTACACGGCGCGATGGCGCAATAACGCGAGACGGAGAGGCGCGAGTTGACGCGACGGTGCTCGCCCCTCTGGTGAAATCAATGGATTCTCACGGATGAATGGACGAATCATGGTCGATGCAGGCGATATAAACGCGCGGGAGTCGTAATTGTCCCTATTGTCGGCTCCCTACGGAGATCTGCCGAATATGGGACGCGATATTAGAACGCGCGAGGTGTCACACGTCGATGATGACGCGCGTAATTGAGGGACACCGGTGGCGCGGCGCGTCGTAATGACGCGAGAGCGCCGGCCCCTTCAGACGGATCTTACTCGCGATAACTCGTTCCGCGTAATTGCGAGATCCAGTTCGCGCGACGGACAGGCGCATCGCGCCAGACGCTCGGCTGCAGCGCGCCCCCGCCTGCGGAGGGAAGGAAGAACGGAGATTCGTTTAGATCCGCGTCACAGCCAGCCGACGAACACGCGGAAGGACTCGAGAAATAAAATGATAAAAACACACGGGCGCGGGGGGGGAGTGGGAGAGAGAGAGAGAGAGAGAGCGAACGAGAGAGGGCGAGACAGAGAGGAGGAAACGCCGGAGGGGGGAGAGGAGGGGAGCAGCGAGACACAAGGGAACTCTCGTTCCACGGCTCTCGCCTGTTAATTACTGGCCTTATAACCAGTCCGTGCCTCGTGCTATCCACAGAAGAGCGAGACGAAGAAAGCGAGCGAGCGAGGCCGGCGGCGTGGGGCCAGGGAGAGGAGGACAGGAAGAGAGGCAACGACACAAAGAGATGGATTCGAAGGCTCCGGCTCAGGAGCCGGCTAACCCCCTGCCGGTGTCCCGTTAATCTCACCTTAACAAGGGTTTAACTACGTCTCACGAATTCGCCCAGGTACGTATCACGCGCGGTACGAACGTGCACACGGGACATCTTCGAGAGCACACACACACACACACATATACGAATACGGTACGAGGCACACGAGGGTATGCACGGCCGGTGGGTGTACACGTGCACGTGCATGCACGGATCGCACGGAGATGTATAATCAAGTCTCCCGCCGCCCAGGATGTGCTAAACCGATATCTATTAACCCCTTCAGCGGCGCTGCATCGTTTCCGGCCGAGCGTCTCGGACGAATTAGCGCCCCAGCGCGCTTGATTAAGCATTAACGTTTTCGCCGCTCCGGGCTGGGATTACCGAACGGAGCGAAGGGGGGGGGAGGGGTGAGAGGCGGCCGTCGTTTCTCTCCGCGAGAAGAGCGTGAAACGGAATAGCCGAACGGGCGCCGTTGTAATACTCTTACGTGGCGCCCGGAATTCTGCGTTTCGCCGCGTTTTGCCGCGGCGAGCGGCGCGCGTTAAACGCGGATAATTTTCGTCGCTCATCCGCGACGACGCGTCGTGGACGCTCGCTGGTGCGGCAGCTAATATTAGCGTATCCACCAACTATCTGTCTGTCTGGCGCGATGCAACATGCGCGAGTGCGAGTATACGAACATGTATAATGCTCAGGTAAGGCGATTTCGCCGCGGGAGCGACGCATTAAGCCGATATCTATTAAGATGTATATGTGCGCGCGCGCGCGTATGTATGTGTGTGTGTGTGTGTATGTGCGAGCACGCACACACGTATGCGCGTCATGCACCCGGCGCATGATACAGCGCGACGATCGACCCTAGCGAATTGCCCCGAGCAACTTGAGAAATGTCATTAAGGGCCCGCCGAGACGCGGCCAATATCCACGTATGCGGATGCGGCTATGTGTCAGTCGTATTAATAAGCATCGAGCTATAGCGCGCCCGCTTAGATCACACGACGTCAGCCGTGTCTGATCTCGTCGCTCCCGCGCTGTCCGCCTGCCTGCCTGCCTGCCTGCCTGCCTGCCTGCCTGCCTGCCGATCGCCGGATAATGGAATTGTCGCCGGATGAGAGAGAGGGAGAGAGAGAGAGAGAGAGAGAGAGCGCGCGCGTCTTTTCGCCGCACCGCTGAGCGAACAGCGATCTTGGCTAAATCCTCGCCACACATGACAGACGCAAAGTGATCCGTGTGGCGATGATATTAGGTGTTCCGGTTAGTTTCGAGGGATTTCTCGCAAAAGAAACACGGTTCACTCTTGAGAGACGTTAGATTAGATTTTATACAAAATCTTTTCCATATCGCTAGCTATAACTTTTTTCTCACTTTTCGGGTGACTTTTTGTTCATTAGAATGCACATGCCATGTGCGTCGAATTATTTATAAAAATACCCGAGCCCTTCGGAATGGCCAGTACCAACTTTCAAAATATAACTCTAGTAGATTTGTCAGCCATCTAACGTTAAGCCTTCAAAAGTAATCGGAACACCTAATAATTGCGGGGATAAACGACAGAGCGACAGAGTGAGGGGGAATGGGTGGGGGGGGGGGGGGAGCGCGAGAAAAACAATCGCAGCGCGAGGCGATCAATCCTCGAATTATTTAGTTCGTAGGTTCATTTGCGTCTCGCGATAAACGCGTTAATCAGAACGGGTGCGGCGAGGACGGATGAGCGAGCGAGCGTGGGCGCGCACGCGTCGCTAATATTTATGAGCATTTTTGCGGCGTACATTGTGGTCCCTCGGCCTCCATTATTTCCGCGGTCATACGCGGCTCGCCCGGCAAGCTCACCATTTTTCACGCGAATTTTCCGAAAATGAGGTCTCAACGCCCGCTCGCCAGCCGTCGGCTGTCCGACGAAATTATCCGCCGCCATGAGCCACGTCTGTTTTTATGCAGATGCAGCAAGGGCGGTGTCGCTGTAAAACGGCTGACAAAATTATTTCCGTGCGTATCGCGCGTGCGTGACTCTACGCGAATTTTCTGCTCTCTCTCTCTCTCTCTCTCTCTCTCTCTCTCTCTCTCCCTCTCCCTCCCGCCCCTCTATCTCTCTCTCTCTTTCTGTCTTTCACTCTCCTCCCTTCCTCTGTCTCTCTTTCTCCCTTTTCCTCCACCTTGCTCCTTTTACTTCTATCGCCATGTATAATAGCAATCTTAACACGGAGTTACCGTTTTCTCCGTGTAATTTTGAAATGGACGACGACCATTCGCGACATTAACAGCGCGCGCTCGCGCGCGCACGCATTTCAGACGATAAACACGAGGGAAAATTCGTGAGAAAGAGAGGGGGAGAGAGAGAGAGAGAGAGAGAGAGAGAGAGAGAGAGAGAGAGAGAGAGAGAGACATCGTCCAAGATAGAAAATATAAAAGTTAATTTGCGCGACATACGCAAACACACACACCGCTTTTTCCGCTTGAGAAAGAAATTGCTCTTGTCCGTCTTTCGCTGGCGCTATTCGTTGGCGCTCGCTCATTAGCGAAATTCTCGCAACATTTTGGAGCCGGACGTGGCGAAAAAAAGGCGGCGAAGTCGGCCGCACGCAGGTGATGAGCATAAATTGTTGACGGTGCGTCGGCAAACCCGTTAAACCGTTTGGGATTTACGCTTTCCATATTTTATAACATTTTCGACATTGCCGCGCCGTCGAACCGCATCGGAAATAAATGCGTGCGACGCTCGCGCGCGCGCGCGGCATTCGCCCGCCCGTTTTCTCGTAATTGCCAGACACCGCCAATCCGTTATCAAACCGAATGATCGAAACGACACGACGAATTAATTGGTGCAACGCACTCGACTCGTCAATCCGCGCGCAATTATCGCCGGTTCGGCGCGATCGCGCTTCCGTCTGCCATTCCGTTTAAATCGCGCAGCTATGACAGTCGCGCGCGACGTGCGCGCGTTGTAAAATCGTACGCTAAACGTCGGGATCGCTATTATTATGAGCACGCACGATCGAGTGGGCGTTCGACGCGAAGAGGAGGAGGCGGCCGGCATCGGAATCGCGCGATGGAAACGCGCGGGGGGGGAGGGGGGGCCAGATGAAAGCAACGGTGGATCGTTTTACCGGCGAGAAACCCGGCGTTGAGCTCGCGACGCTGAAAGCCGCGCGACGGTGAGGCGCAACAGTTCAGCGATTTATTCGCCGACTCGTGCCACGCTTGCGTCAGATTACAATAACGATTAATATATTATCGCGAAAATTACGTTCATAAAGTATTCGCATGTAATTTTCATAATTAATCGTTAACCGTTAATCCTCTTACTTTAAATCGGATATGCATAAATTATACGTTTTACCCGAATGCACGCGCATAAAACACAAGCTATGTGTATGCGTATGTGTGTGTGTGTGTGTACGTGTGTCCTAATCGATTTTGCAGAACGTTCGCGAAGCAATGACCGACGAGTGTCGACGTCGGCTGGAAGAGGTTCGCACGCGTGTTACAACGTTGTACACCACCTCGATTGAGACGATCGCGTGTCACATCTTTATTCCGCGTCGCGTCGCGTCGGAGACGCCTTGTATACACGGAACGATGAAGATAAAGAGGCGAACGAGCCTCGGCTGGGTCACACACAAGTGTGCGTTAACGAGCGACACGGCCCGTCATTAACGTCGACTGAACGAATCAATTTCACAAACGCGGCCCGGCTAAATCCGCCGCCGCGCGGAGAAAGCTGACGATCGCTCGCTCGGTTAGAGATTTTACGCTTTTGTGCGCGGCTTGTACATCCGGACGGTGGATTAAAACGAAAATGGGGCTTATTCTTGTCCCCGATGCGTTGCAACACGGTTCGACATGGCGGTCCGCTCTTTGAGAGAGAGAGAGAGAGAGAGAGAGAGAGAGAGAGGGAGCGGTCGCTTCCTCTCTTTTTGTTTTACGAAACGATTTCGGGACAGCAGAGGCTCGGTTAGGATGTTTCATCACGCGCGCGCACGAGTGTGTAAGATCGCTACGGGAGAAACGATTGTGCGCGGTGATTTTTCGCTGAAAACACACCGTCACGTTTCGCGTTACAACTCGGAAAAATACGCGCTGCCGCTTAAGAGGACGAGCGAATTATATTTTTTGTTGTCCGCGGCAAACCGGTTTAGCGGCGGCCCGATGCCATATTTGGGCTCTTCCGGGTGAGACCGCAAATGTCCGACACGGGTAATTTTTCATTTACCGGCCGTCCGTGCGAAAGTGACAGCGTGATTTTTATTTATGAGACGCAAAACGCCGGCTCGCACCGTGGCATTTGCATCGGCGACAAGCGCGCGCGCGCGCGCGGCTCGGTTGAATCAAGCCAGAAAATTGTCAACTAATGCAATCAGTTTCGATTACACGATCAATTCCCCCGGGCCGGAATTCCGCTCGCATCGAGCAGCTCGAATCGCTACTCGCGAAAACTCCGAATCGAGAATCTACCCGCGATAGTATTCCGCTGGAGCTGCGACCGCTAATCGCATCAGCGTATTAATAAAGAGAGAACAATATTCGTCCCGGAATAGTCGAAATCTCGCTCGTACGGAACATCTTTTCACCGCGGAATCAATACGAAACAGAGCTTTTGTCTCGGATTATCCCTCGCGAACGTCCTCGAGACACGACGCGACATGAACTTTCAGCTATCGTTCCCTCACCACAAGTTTCGCAAATGATCCTGGTTGCTTCGCTGGCAGCTGCTTCGCGCTGATGAAGTAAAAAACGAAGCATGCAAGGACGAATGTGCGTTTTATCGACTTTCATCTTCATACGAATTAAAGATGCTTATGTTAATGTGAGTATGCGTCAGTTTCTACGCAGGTTGACCAATGCTGATATAATTTAGCAAAAATGCGACGCAACTTTTATGTAAATAATTCACAGTGCCATCTATACGTGAGCGATGAAACGATCCCTAACAGAATATTTGCCTCTAATACGGAACTGTTTCGAAGAGACGCGCGAGCAGCACAGCCGCAATTTTCCGTCCGTAGAGTCCCGAAATTACGCGGCGCGGTGTAAATTCTTAGATACGAATTACACCCTGGAGATCCGTCGCTCGCGCACCGTGATCCAAAATTAATAAGCCCGTCGCTCCTGCCTGCTGCGGGGTTAATTTAATACGCTGTCGATGGAGCGAACAACTTATTAACGTAATAAAGACAAGGCGTGCTGCCGGCTGCGCGCGCCGAGGCGAATCTTCGCCTCGCTTGCAGGCCGACGCAAAAATATACCGTAGTAGACGATAACTTTTATTCCGCGGACGTATCCGTTCCATTCGACGATTCCTGCTTTTGTCACGAGAGGAACTTCCAACGCAGACCCCCCATCTCGACGAGAATTTTCCTTGGGCGTTTGCGAGAGAATTTCGCCCGAATTTCCCGCAACAATGCGACTCGCAAAAAAATGAAGTCCGGAAAGAGGGAGAGCCAGAGGGAGTAAAGAGAAAGAAACGCACACACGCTCGCGGAGTAAAGTGTAATTCCATCGATGACGCTACGTCGTCGAGCATTAAGCACCACCGTTTAGTTACTTTTGTTGAAGCCATTGTTGAAACCGAAAGAGCGACACAGCTGCTCGACAGCCCGAGCAGCCGAGTGTATTTCAGTCGCGAAGCGGCTGTCTCGCGAGCCGCGGCTTTATCGTTCGCGCGATTTCGCGCGGCTCGCGCCGTCAAGAAGACGATTTTCGCTGCTACGTGGCGTCAAATCGCCGCGATATACGAAGTTCAGCGAGAAGAAAAAGGAAGAGGGGGGGGGAGGGGGGGAGGAGAGAGAGAGAGAGAAGAAGAGGAAGAGAAAACGCTGCATCCAAGACACGTAAAGCCTGCGATAGAAGCGCGCGCGCGCGAAGAGAAGTCAGATATACGAGAGCCAATCCGTACGTTTCTCCTCGATAAATCGGCAATACGTACCGCGGCCGAACAGATTCGGGAGGAATTGCTATCCGCAGTTCCCAGCGTTTCATCTCACTCGGATAAAAACTGTCCGCGTGGGTCGCGAGGGAAATGCGGTTTCCGCGGACGCACGCTCTTTCGCCGCTCTTTCTATTGTTTCGATATTACTTGCAAGAGAGCCGCGCGGGGAAATCTAATCAGCACCCTTCCGTCGCGTTCGACCGCTCGCACGAATATGGTCATACCCACTCACCCCCCCCCTCCCCGTTCAGGAGCGACGATCGAGGGAGCGAGCGACGCGTTCGCATTTCCGGAACGTCGTTTCTCGCTCGCTCGAACGCGTGGAACAAGTCGTCGCTCGGCGGACGCTCTTCCACGACGACCGGCGATAAGTCGACCTTCACTACTGCGGACCGTCACGCTCACGCTCGTCGGAGCCGACGGCGCTGTCGATAAATACGCCGAGCTGTCGGGATTTATTAGTAATTATGACTCCCGGCCGGATAATTACATTGTCGCCCAGCGCGTTCCCCTAATGAGTGCGGTAATTTCCCAACGCCGCGGCTACGGGCCATTATCGAGAGAGCGCTCTCGTGGCTTATCAATTGCCGAAAATGCTGCGTCTGACGGCCTGCGAGGCCGGCCGGCGCGCGGCAGCCTTCGTCTCCGGAGCGGCAGAATTTTGCGTGTGCCGTCGTGCGGGCGATAATGAGCCTTGTCGATAATTAATAACTGCCGGGGTGACGATAAGCGGCTGCGGAAACAGACGGATATTAGCGGCGCGCCCGTTCGGAACCGCAAAATCGAATGTAGACACGTGAGGCGAGCGTGAATGCGAGAGCTGTCAGCTGAGCCCCGGCCTGCGTTATCAGAGGTTTATCCGTTAATTAGCGCGGCGCAGCGCAACGCGGCAGGCCGACCTCGCAGGCGTTTCACCTCGCGACTTCGACAGACGCGCGAGCGTTCCTCGACGCTCGCCGCCGCCGCCGCCGCCGAAAGAATTCTCGGAGGCCTGGACGACGCATCGCGCTCAACGTCCGCAAATTCGCGATTTCACGCGACCATGTGAATCGCCGGGACGGAGAAAATGAGGAGTCATCGCCGAGCGCGATTCGCAGCGGAGGGTCGTGGGGCTTCGGTAAGTAAACCGGATGTTGCGAGTTTACGTCCACCGCAGCCGAATAATACCGCGCGTATCATGTATTGGAAATCATGGATTGCATGTATCGGGCTGATAAATCTATATGGATTTTTGCCCAATTGGCAGCTGCATGTCGGCGTTAAAAGGATAGTTACAATTAGCCATCTATGCCGTCTATTAGGGATATGTAAAAGTTTCTGTCGTTCACATATAAAAGAAATTGTGAATTATTTACACGAAAGTTGCGACGCATTTTTGCTAGATTGTGTCAGTATTGGTCAACCCGCATAAAAACTGATGCGTAATAAGTCATATTCGTATTAACATAATCGTTTTTAATTCGTATGAACATTTGTATACCTCTAATATATGCACTTTGAAAAAATTGCAGCTGCTTTTTATACTGCGGCTTGAAAATGGAAAACAGTAACGAATTCTGTCGGTGTGCATTGCGCTTATAAAGTATACTATAATATTTGAGTAAAGATAACAATGTGACGCAACATACAAGATGCATGCTGCGCAGGGCGAGAGAGCGCCAGAAGTGGTTTTCGAAATTTCGTGCGGGAGGAGGACTGGAGGTCCAAGTGATGTCAGAGATGCTCCTTGCCGTTGCTAAACCGGTATGACCACGGATGTCCAGCGAACAACCATTTTAATCGATTCTGATCGGCACACATCACAACTCGAGACACCGCAGTAAAGCTGAATATCGGTCAATCAAACCGTTTCGAGATGGTTGAATCAAATTAAAACGGTAAAAAAGTTCCATGTTTGGCTTTCGCACGGCATTTGACGGACGAACGACATTTAATGGATCGCACATCCCTCCGCGAGTCACTTTATAGGCGCAACGAAACAACTATTTTTCGAAACAAATGGCGACGGAAAGAGAAAGATGGATTTTTTATAATAACATTGAATGTTGCATGAAAACGATCGCGGTGTAAGCGAGGTAAACGTCCATTACGTACCTCTAAGTTTAGTTTGCATCCAAAAAACATTCCATCTAGCGAGATTGGAAGGGAATTGTATATTGTGTGTGTGTGTGTGTATGTGTGCGTATGTGTGTGAAAGTCGCTATTCAACAACCAAAACATAAATTCGGACAAGTAATGCGGCCAAGTGGATATGCTGAAGGCAGAAATTGCCAGAAAGCATCTCGAATTAGCTAAATGGAAAGATATCGTCTTTCACGATAATACTAGATCTCATGTGTCACTGCGGACTAAAAATTGTTAGAATCTGGTTGGGATGTTTCACCTCACTCATCATGTTCACCCTCCCTCCCCCCCCCCCGACATCTTTTTCATTCATTAAAGAGGACTCCCTCGGAGATATAAACTTCGCTTCTTTGGAACATGTGAAAAATCAGCTGGAACGTTTCTTCGAAAGCACAGCAGTTTTACGAGAAGGGAGTTGTGAAATTAAACGTGGAAGGTGACAAAAAAAAAGTTATATAAAAAAAAAATAATAATAAAATAATAAAATAATAATAATTCCGATTATAATTAAATTATTATTATTATTATTATTATTATTAAATAATAATAATAATTATATAATAAAAAGTTATATTATATAGTAAGCGGAATTGCTTTTAACAAGAGTAAATGCATTTCAGTCTGGTTTAAAAATCCGCACACACTCATGGATCAACTTAAACTTTAAACTTTACGCCGGGCGCATCGGATACGACGACGACGACGAGAGCGCGATGCATCTGAAAGGCACATTTCGCATTTATTATTTAAAAAGAAAACGAAAAAAAAAAAAAAAACATCTAAAACTGTTTTCTTTCGTGTACCTTAATTTCAGCGTGGAGAACGGCATTGAAAAATATTCTCTTCCATGTCGAGATGACCGTTCTAAAAATAAATGTGCTCCTTGCGTGAAGAACTATTGAGCTCGCTGGAAACGGGAGATTTCGATATAAATGCGGACGTAAGCAAAATATTTTAGAAACACGTCTGAAAACGTTTCCTCTTGTGCGTCCGTTTTATTACAAAAATGAGACGCAAAATATCCATTCCTATATTAAAATGACCTTTCCCAAGATGAACTGGTTTCTTTAATACAATTTGCACGCTCGCTGAAAACTCCATAGCTCTCCACCGCGCGCGGGGGAATTAATTATTAGTAAGATGCAACGAAACTGTGCCCGTCAGATCGGTCGCGGCCGAGCGTCAAACCTCCCGCTTCTTAACGCGATCAATTTCCTCCGTCGAAGCCGTTCGGCTGGAGGACGCGCGTTGCGTAACTCGACGTGACGAATCGACAGAGCGGCGCTCGAGGGCTCGCTTGTCCGTCAAAAAAAATAATACAGTTACGTCACGCCTCGCGCAGGTGCCTCGCGCTCCACGCAGCGCTCTCCCGCAGGATAACGCAAGCCGTAAAGTCAACGAGGCGAGGATACCGAGTAAAACCGCGCGGCGCCGGTGCCGAAACGAAAAAGCCGCGGCGGCGCCACGCGACACCGCGGAAGCTCGGCCTGCGGCCTTCGCGTGCGCGCGACCTTATCGCGCTTTAATTAGCGCACCTGCATCCGCGCGAATGCCAAAGCCGCTGCCGCAGGTGCATCTTGCCTATCGCACGCACAAGTGTTACCGGGAGTGCGCACGTGCGCGCGAGCTTGGCCGCCGGCGACGTATGCATTATTGTGTTTATTCGCTGACGCGCCTGTATAGATAACAGAGCCGTTTCCCCTCCTCCTCTCCGTCCCCCTCCCCCCTCCCCGTCCGCTGGGGAAAACGGCTACAACGCATTACGTGCATCCGCGATATTACTCAATACAGAGGCGAGTAGCGTCCGCGGAGGCGATGGCGATTGCGTCATCGTCGCAGCCGGCTGTAAACGCGCGCAGGAGAGAGAGAGAGAGAGAGAGAGAGAGAGAGGGAGAGAGGGAGAAATAGAGAGAGAGAGAGAGAGAGAGAGAAAGAGAGCGGAGCGCGTCTCGGCCATAAAACACGGCTTCGTGCGCCACCCCTCCTGCCCACGCAGGATCCCCTCATCGAGAGCCGCGCCCCTGAGGAAGCTTCGCTCCCGCGCGTTTTCCACAGTTCCGCGAGCGATCACGTCCGCTGCGGCGCTCGCGAGTTTCCAAGGGGCACCCTGATGCCCCTATTCATAGCCGCGGGTCGACACGTTCGTCCACGCGTCTACCCATAGTAATGCAGATTCGGACGTGTAACCGGCCCGCACGTATGAGTACGGACGGCGGCGCAGTGTCGCGCGTACGGGAGGGATACGGAAGGGATACGGTATCCTCGCGGAGAGTAAAAGCGGATAGTCCAAATTGCTGACTACGTTTCGTCGTTCCCGCGGCACACACACACACACACACACATACGCACATATATGCGCGTACACGCACACGAACGTATGATCAGCCACGTTGGCGCTTAGCCAGTAGCCAGGAGGGAGGGGGAGGGGGAGGGGGAGGAAGGACTGAACTGAATCCTTCCGTTTATATATGGAAATGCGCGCACGCCCCCGCCCTTATTCCCCGTTCTCCATCTCATCCTCCTCCTGCTCCCGCTCCTCTTTCCCCGCCGGCTGAGTCTTGGTAACCCCCGGGTATTGCCGGCAGTAGGAGTCGTAATGTTAAATTTTTCGAGCCCTCTCGCCGAACGCGTCGACTCTCCCTTCGTCCTCGCCGGCACGCCCTTCGTCTCCTTTGTCTCGCGGAAAAATCGGTGCGCCTCTCGGGGCCGGGAGGACGAAGCGGGTCCTCTCGGCGGCGACGGCAACGACGACGACGACCTCGAGATCCCGAGATTCAGGTCGGGTCAGGTCGGGTCACAGGTCGGCGGCGAAGGCGGGATCGGTGATTTTCATTTCTCGCGTCCATGTCAGCCTCATCGAAAATTCACGGACAGCCTGACCTTAATTGCCGGCTCGAGGTCAATAATTGAAACGTTCAGATCGCCGTTCTTCGTGAACGAGCGAACCGGAGTGTTCGCGAAACGCCGGCAACAAATCCACGCGATGGACGCGATGGTGTAGCAAGCCGGGAAGCAAATCAAACGATTGAAATGTTATTACTAGGGAAGGGTCGGCAGACTGGGAGTGGAAAGTTATCGTCGCGCAAACAGTCTCTCCCGACATCCCGAGGTCGCCCGGTAATGAAGCTCGATGTGCAAAGGACGACATTCGGGGTTGTTTGCGGTCGTGTGTTATTTATTTAACCCTCCAACGGTGCACGGCGGTTAAATCGGCCGCCGCCGCGCGCATGCAGAAAACTCTCGCAACAAAAATATCCGGTTATTCGGCCGAACGGTGATCGAAAATTTGCCCTCCGTCGGATTACAACCGCGGGCCGGGGCATTTTAGTTGCGCGTGCGAGCGACGTGATTCCACACGAATCAGCCCCGTCCCGTCCCGTCGCGTCTACCCCGAGGAATACATCTATGTTACACCACCGTCATCGGCGGGATTGAATCGGCCGCGAAGTCGAGAACGACTTCGCGCAACCGTCGTCAGACAGCCGGTCTTATCAATCAGTCAATTCCGCAACGTCTGTCAAGACACAGCGAGGCGGAGGGGGAGGAGACACGCGCGTGCTGGGCATCGCGAATCAATCTCCATCCATCAAAAGTCGTCCCAGCCATCAGTGGCAACTTACCGCCACGAAACTCGAGATCCACTCGGGAATGCAAATCCCTAGCTGCTCACGAAGCCGATCTCGTCTGATTACATTCGAATAAATCATAATGATGCGGGATTACATCAAATTAAAGTTTAATCAGATCAGAATTCACACCACCAAACGCGAATTTCAGGAGTTTAAAATTGTAACTTTTTCGTGATGAAGAGCACACGCGCGCGCGCGTGCGAGGTAACAAACTTTTCCGAAACATACTCGATATAAATTACGTACGGAGAAAAAAGTTTAGTCGCGCATAGTTAACGCATAGTTAACGTGACAGTGAGCGAAGCAAACGCATTTTGCTTCGCGGGAAACAAATTCCTAATTCTCACGAATCAGACTCGATTCAAGGAGCCAGAAATCCGATTTCCTTCGGCCGAAACGTCTCCGCTTCGTCTCGACCGTCGCGTTAATTTAACCCAACTTTTTTCCCCTCGAGTGCGATCTACAGGGTGATCCAACTGGAAGTGCAGGATTTATTTTGTAAGTAAAAAAACGAAATTACCCGTAAATTCTCATTTTTGTCGCACCAATGTGTTCGTTAAGAACAGAAATCACGTATGAAAAACAACGGTCATGTAAATGACCGCCTGTACCTTTTTACAAATTACTACTCGTTTGGTGAAGCTTTCAGTAACTTTTTTTTGCAACACAAAAGGTTGAATCTCCTCAATTTCTCGTCGAATATTTTCCTTTAAGCGCTCCGTAGTTTCAGAATTGTCGGTGTAAACTCGCTCCTTCACAGTCAAAAACATTTCGTACTTAAAATTATCTGTGTGTAGAAGGTTTTGTGTTAAATTTTTTACACAATCGTGTGTTAATTTAACATACCGTTATTGTGTTACCTAGACTTTCCTGTGTTAAATTAAGATTAACTATTTTCAAGTGTTAAAATGACATTTCCAAGTATTAAAATAACACACAATTTATATGTAAATGCTTCTTATATGTAAATATAATATGTAAATTATGTAATTATGTTTATATGTAAATGTAAATTCTTGCTATGACTATTTTACATGTTGAAGTCAACATACCTAAAATGTGTTACTTTCCATTTTCATTTCATCAAATCATAGATCATTACTTTTCACCGTTCAGACGTTTACTTATCACCGACCGCGGAATAATACGCTCGACGTTCATTTGTCGCCGCCAATGATGTGCGTTAATGCGCGGCGATAATGCAGGCCGACTGCATCAGTCGAACGCCTCAGATCTTTGAAATTTGAAAGTTGCGCATTTAGAGCTATGATGCAAATTCGTTAATTAACTTGCGAATTATATAGTACAGATGGGAAATGTTTCCTTTCAAAAAGTTTCGTTTGTGTTATCGAACACACTGATTTTCACAAAAAACGCTGTACGATACGCGCTGCCGCAGCGCTCCATTTCGATATCCTCTAATCTCTGGAACAAAGCAGACGAAGAATCGCAACGCTGCAGCGCACGCAACGCAACGGCACCAAATTAAAATCCTGCATCTCTCGTTGAATGCACTCTGTGAGTGCATCGACCGATTTATTTGTCTCCGGCCTAAGGAGCTTCGCTGGGCCTCCGAACGGGCGTGACGAACGAGCGACCGGGACGAAAGACGAAGGCGAAGAGGAAGAAGGAACTTGCAAATCGGCCGAAAGGCGTGCGGGCAAGGAGATAATAAGAGAGAGAGAGAGAGAGAGAGAGAGAGAGAGAGAGAGAGAGAGAGAGAGAGAGAGAGAGAGAGAGAGAGAGAGAGAGATAAAGAGATAGAGTCACGGCGCAGGGGGCGGGGGAGGGGGGCTCTATACGAAGGATCGTGAAATCGCGCTGACTACCATCGTCCGCGCCTAAACTTGTCGACGATGCGCCTCCCGAGGCCGGACTTGCCGATGTGGGTCGTCGACGAGACTCCGCGCGCGTTTTACACACCTCGTTGTTCTTCGCGCGCCCGTCCCTTCGCGGCATATCTCTCTTTTCTTACGGCCGCGCTGCACGTAAGCTCCCAGCCCTCCTTCTCCTCCTCTTCTTCCTACTTCTGCTCGACCTCCATCCTCTAATTTCGTTTCATCGACGCCCCACGTCTCAGCTTTCCAAAGCCATTTGCGCCGTAATGTTACGGGCCAACAAATGGCGATACGCCCGCCCTTCGCGTCTCTTCCGTTTCCAGCCTCTTCCGCTCGGCCCCTTTTGCCCCTAGTGCGATTCCTTGCCTCACCGCGCGGCCGTTTCTCCTCCTATACCGAGCTCGACTGGCGGCGTATACACACACACACACACACATACACACCACCTGCGGAAGTTCGACTACAAAATTCGACCTCGGAATCCCGTCGCGCCGCGACGTGGGTTCCCGGCGTATGAAAGCAGATTAATGAATTAATCAACGGCAGATGCTGCCCCCGTCGTTTCGCACGCTTCGACGGGTCGGCCGCTATGACGAATTACTGCGGTGTTTTGCGCGCGAATTCGCCGTTTCGGCGGGAAGAGCGGAAGATTGCCTGGGCGACCGCGCGTTGCGATGTGGGTCGGTATGCGAGAAAAAGGGAAAAAAAGAGGGAAAAAATAGACGGTTCGCTTTGGCGAAGGCCGACGAGACGATTGCGACCGCCGTTGTAGCGATAACGGGGGGAGAGAGAGAGAGAGAGAGAGAGAGAGAGAGAGAGAGAGAGTGGCGTTACCCTTCGCGAATCAATTTCGGTAATATCATAGAATAACAGAGCGACGCGTGTCTCTGCAGGCACGCGAGAAATGAAATGGTACTTGGGCGTTACACTCCAATCGCGCCATTTCCGCGCGAGGGGGCGTCCCCGGAGGTCGGGTCGGGTAGCTGTGAGAGCGCGCGGACAAAGGCGCGCTCGCGCGCTCGCGTAATAATTCAATGTAAAAAGGCGCGTTGCGACCGAGCCGACTCCCCCGCGGTTCCGCCGGTTCGATGCAGCGTTTGCTCGCCGAAACGTTTCAGAATGATTAAAGTTCGAGGCGGCGCGCTCTCGCTGAGCTGTGCGATCGATCTCTCTCGCCGCGGCATGAAAATTTCAACGCGAGCGGAAGAAACCGCGAATGCATCGGCCGCGGCCAATTATGATCGGAAAACGACGACAGCTCGAGCGCACGTTGCCCTCGGATCAACCTCGAGTCGGATGTGCTTTGCAGCTCGGTGAAAGGTTAAAGAGGGGAAATGGATGGGAGGGAGAGAGAGAGAGAGAGAGAGAGAGTGTAGCGGGTAGGTTTGAGTAATTAATTAGAGGCTTCTCAATCGACGCAAAGAAGACGTCACTTGTGCGGTGAAATTGATTACTTGATGCTGCCCGACAAGCGAGCTCCCGTAAGTTCCGGCACCACGGCGAAGATCAACCCTACTCCACTTACGATTTGAACTCGCTTGTTTGAGTTGCGCCCAAGTCGACAGACTTGCCCTCAGCGCTCTCTCGATCTTAAGTCGCAGCCCCCATCGTGTTGCAAACTCTAATTGTAAGTTATTCCATCTGGCTGTGAGACCAGCGGGGCACAGCTCGTCGCTGCCCCGATTTCTCACTCAACCCACGCGATCTTTCGGAGAACGCCGGTTAATCGACGAAATTTCATTTCCCGTCGCAACGTCGCCGGACGAAAGAAATCGCCGGTCGATCAATTCTCAAGTTAGCCGGGGGATTTTCTTTTCCTTTTTTTTTTTTCTTTTTTCTATGTATTCTAGGCGTTTCCGTGAGAATTTCCACGACGTGTGAAAAACGACGTCGAGACGAGGGTCGATTCGAGCGCAGCTGCCGGCGTATCGCAAAATAAGGGGATGTCGCGGAGTCACAAGGTCAAGTTTCGGAGACACGCCGGCTTCCTTCTAAGCCCGCAGATCGGCCGCGGATATCCGGCGCATCGATCGTCGCGCGGAGAAGCTGGGTTTTAAGCGTCGGAGATTTTCGCGCGGAAGTAAAGCCCAGCAGCGGCAGACGGTCGGCTCGCCGGAATCCATGAATTTTCGAGAAGCGGAGAACCGTGGGATTTCCGCGGCGACGATGACTTCTCGGGATATTGAATCTGCGATCGCGTGAATCATTTTTATCGCGACGCGATCGGCCGTCGCCGTCGCCGTCGCCGTCGCCGTCGCCGTCGTCGCCGCCGGAGCGGCGGATCGTTCCCCCTCATCAAATATTCAATCGAAGTTTACAAAACGCCAGGTCGCCGAATGAATCTCATTATGTCGTCCTGGACCAATATTTGCCGTCGGGAGAAGCACTCGGAGACTCGTGTCGCCGCGCCGCGCCGCGCCGGAAGTTAACCCGACGGCCGCATAATTCCCATTGTTTCTATTGGCCGCGTGGAACATCGGTCTTGTTCAAGCACGTCGAAAGAAAGCCATTTGCGACGACAACGTTCCGCGCCGGTACAAAATGTTTGCCGACCGAAAATCCGGAAATCCGCATTATAACGATATTCGCCGGTAAAAAGCGGAAAGTATCAGAGGGAAAAATATATTCGTGTAACAGTAGCAATATTTTATACATATATGCATAAAAGTAACGCGCTGCAAAAATGTTGCGGAAGTGGAAATGGCGAATCATAGCCGGGCACAGATCGCAGGTAGCCGTGCGTCAGTCATCTAGAAAACCCAGCCTCGACCAGCCTCGGAACGGCCAGCCGACCGCTTTCGCCGAAGTCTTCGCCGGCCGCGGAACGTCGTCGACGAGAGAGAAAAAGGAGGAAGAAAGAGAGCGAAAGGAAAGGAAAGCCCACCACGTGTAAAGTCTCACGCGGACAATCTCGCGCGTATCCGAGAGGAGATCGAGACACAGAACTGATCGCCGCGTCCGCGTTACGTTGATCGCCGTAACGGCGGGACGACGGCGCCCCTCCCCCTCTTTCACGAGACGCCCTTTTGTCTTCGCTCGTTAAATCGCCCTTTCGGGGCCAGAGGTGGTAATTTCCCCACTGCCGAGGAATATTGCCGCACGGTTAAGAACGGGGTCATTATGTGCCCCGAAGGCGCGCAGGTACAACACGCTCGCGCTTCGACCCTCAACCTCCTCGCCCCCCCTCCTCCCACCCCGGTTCGTCGACTCGCTCGCGCCGGGCCTGAGCGTGGAATTGAACGTCGCGGGTGTAAACAACTCCGTCGAGAAACAACGAGTCGCGCCGCGCCGGCTTTTACGAGCGCATCATCCGTGTTACCGGTTTAACCCAACCTGCCTGCCTTCTCCATTCCTCTCTCTCTCTCTCTCTCTCTCTCTCTCTTTCTTTCTCTCTCGCTACCTCCCTCTCTTCCTCTGTATCTATGTAACGCGACCGAAATTCGCTGACTTGAGAATTACGTTACGCCGAGAGGAGCGCGCGCGAGCCTCCGCCTCCGAGCGCTCCTCTTCCGGGCGCGCGCCTCCGGTCTCGCAATTTAAGCGGCGATTCGTTTCGCGCCGTGACGTTGATGGGTATATGATCGTTAATCTGGAGAATGGCGGGGCGGGAATCGCTTCCGTTTCGATAACGGGATATTTACGGCGCGGAGAATTCCGCGATTGTTTCGAGCTCCGAGGAGAATCTCTCGCCTCGGGCGAGATTCCGCGCGGCGGAAAGAAATCCCGGGCGAGAGAGGAAAGCGCGGCAAGAAGCCGGAATTCCGGCCGATTACCCGCTCTCTACCCGCGCTTATGCACGCCAGACGGCGGAAGTAAAAAAGAAACGGAGGCGGGATTATCTCTCGCGCGTGTTAATTGCGCAGTTGACGGGCTAACGCCCGTCGAAATAATAAATCATTCGCGAGTCGCGCGCCGCTAATAGTCGTGAATCGTCGATACGCGTCGCGCTGAATTCTTAACATAGCTGGTGAATGGAAAATGAATTACCGGTTGACGAATGACCCGGCAGCGTCGTCCATCTCTCTCGCGATTTCTATTGTCGGACATAGAGGGGGAAAAAAAAAGGAATCCAGAATTATTCTCCCCAAGATCGTCAAATTAGAATTCACCGGATATAACGGAAGACGGACGAGTCCTGAGCGTAACGGAAAGGAAGTGGCGGCGTTTAACGACGACTCGCTGACGGAAAATTCATTTGAAACGTTTCACCGGGACGGCTCGACATCGATATCGCGCCGTATATCGCGGAATAAATTCATATGTCAAAGGGCGTCGTTGTAAGAAAAGAGGAAAAGAGGAAAAGAAAAAGAGAAAGAGAGCGGCTGGAGGGCGGAGAGAAAAAAGAAGAGACACGAGGCAAAGGTGGTACCTGGCGCGCGAGGAGGACTCGAAGGACGCCGCGAGAGCTCGCCTCGAATTTATCTCGCCGATTTCAACGCGCCCCGGCAAAATCAACGCGGCCGTGTCGAATGAGAGGGATTACTTTTCCGGGAAGCGCGATATTTCGCGAGGCGCGCTCGCGCGCGCGCGCGAGTGAAATATAATTTAAAGTCTGCCAGGCGGTGTTATGAAATTACCAACCATCCGGATCTCCAACAACTGTGCCGTAACTAATTCGTTATCATGAAAATCCTCGAGCCCCGTGACCCCGTTCGCGCCGTCGGTGATCCCCACTGGTCTCGTGAATCCAGCGGAATACGGACGGAAGTGGATTCCGCCCGAACAAGAACTCACGGGCGATCGTGGCCGGAAGTCGGCCAAACCCTCCTCTCGCTGCTTCTCCCCCTGTTCGCCGCCGAAACTCGTCCCTGGGAAGACATCGCGAAGTTCCCGCGAACAATGTTCCGACGCTGCGCGCTCGTCCCGCAATTCTTCGTTAAACGCTTTGCGACGCCTGCCAACGTAACAGACGCGCGAAATATCGCGACGGTTTAATAGCGCGGTGGAAAGAGAAAGAGAGGAAAAACGCGGAAGAGAGGTGGTGGAAAAAGGAAGAGAGGAAGCAGAAGCAGACGTTCGACGCGTGGAACAAATGGAATCATTCCGCATGCGCGGAGTGTTTCGAGAACGACATGAATTTCTCCGCACGACTTGCGCGAATCAAGCTTCGAGAAAACCCAGCGAAGGGACATTCCTCGGCCTCGGTCCCCAGGATTAACGACAAGTGTCACAAATATATGTCGCGCTTGTCAAGCCAAGCGGTCAACCGCGCAAGAGAACGCTGTTCTCGTACGCGTCGCCTAATAGAATTAAACGTCCGCCCGGGGCGGTACTTTTTTTTCTCGGCACGGCGAATATCGAGAGACTCGCATTTTTCTCGGCTGATCCCCCCCCGCTCTCCTCGCTCTCTACAAAGGCGAGTCGAGGATCTCTCACGGATGACCTTCCTCGTCGCCGACGATCTCGGCCGATGCATGCCGTCGTATTTGCCACGGCGTCGCAATAACGCCGGGCGTTTTTAACGCGCCGCGGAAGAGCTCGGTCTCTCGCTCGCGTCATTTTTCTTACTTAACAGCGAATGAGCGCGCTTGTTTCCAGGCCAGCTTGTTATCGTTAACAGCTGTCGGACGAGGAAGAAGCGGAACCGCCGCCGGCTGCTCGCGGCCGCGACGGAGCGTGAAGAACTCGCGCGCGCGACTCTCCCTCCCCCCCCCTCCGTATCTCCCCGCGCCGCTCGCGAGTGCATAACCACTCGCGCGATTCGTCTCGCTCGCTCGCTCGCGCGCGCGGATTAGCTCGCAGAGATCCGCAGCTGGCGAGCACACATCGGCATAAAATACCTAAACGAAACGGACGGATGAGTTTATCCCGATCCGCGCGATGGATAATACAAACGTCACTGCGACGACAAAGGGCGCACTGTGTGCCGGCGCCGTTTGACCGCTTTCTCAGCGCGCGCGCGCGCGATGTTTCCGCGCGGCGTATGCGCGCCACTGAAACGTGTAACTGGCGCGAGTCCATTCGTCCCGCGGCTAATCCCGCCGCACACGTGACTTTCTCTTTTTGTTCGACGTGTTATAATCCTCGCCTCCTCGTGGAATCTGTCCGAGTGTCACACACTCGGTAGCCGTCACGCTCTCGAGCGCCTCGACGTGCGCGTTATCCCCCCCCCTCCTCCCCGGTAAGAAGGGGCAAGAAGAAAAAAAGGACGAACAAGCAGTTCAGCCGGGAGCTGCTCGGGAGGAGATCGGCGAGAGGTCGAGAAGAAAGATAATCGATACCATTAAAGACCCATGAATAATTGATTACGCGGACGCGCCGCTTCCTCCCTTGTTAAATCGATTCGCCGCGCTCACAACACACGCACGCCCGTACACGAGGCCATTTTCCCTCAATGTTGCCGGTGTGTGATAGCCGGGGGAGGTTGCGGCGTGAGTCGGCGGACGTATGGACGTCGCGCTCGGAAGATGCTCGTGAAAGTTGCTCGATAATACGGATAAATTCGACGCGCGCACGCTGCCGTCCCGGCAGCGAAAGGTGTGCTTTTTTTCATGCGCCTTCTGCTTCCCGTGCCGCGGCGAACGGCAGAAGGACGAGGCACAGGCAGAGAGAGAGAGAGAGAGAGAGAGAGAGAGAGAGAGAGGCAGAGAGAGGCAGAGAGAGAGAGAGAGAGAGACTGAAATGATCAATAACGAGCGAGACTGAATGCGGAGGTGAATGCGCGCTCCGCTATAATACACGTGAAACTAACAACATCCGCGGGTAGAACATGTCGGTGTCATTTCCACAGCGGGGCGCACAGCGGCAAGATTTCGGTGCCGACGGCGGTATGCAATAAGCGGGTATGCGGAAACTCGTGCTTCCAAACACGACTGACTGCGCGCGGCCGCGCGATGTAACGTCTGCGAGTGCACGTAAGTGCGCCGTTAAAGGTGACGCGAGAGCCGCGGATAATGACGACAAACGCGGCACGCGCGCGCCCAGGTCGACCCTATTCCGTCGACCTGGGCGCCCGGGTCAACGCGCGGTAACGGGTCGCGGCGAATAAAAATGCTCGTTATCCGAATGCCGGCGGAGGGATTAACGTGTCCGTCGAGAGTAACAATTATAACAATGTGACACAATTATAAATATCGCCGCGCGGATCGCTATTGTTTTTTTTTCTTTTATGGCGGAGATAATTATCAGAGCCCTTTGATCTTCCGCTGGCCAGGTCAGCGCGTCGACGGTGAGAGAGAGAGAGAGAGAGAGAGAGAGAGAGAGGAGAGTTTTTGCATCAATCTCGCGTGAATCCAGCTGGGAGATAGAGACGGAGAATACGTCGCGAATCGCGACGGCGAATATCGCCGTGAATTCCGCCCCGTTCTCTATATAACACTCGGTTTCAATTTAGTCGCGAGACGCGCGGCGTGTAGGAGGCTCCGTAAATTCCTCTCCGGTAGAGAAAGAGACCCCAGTCACTAGGCTGGTTAAGGGTGAAAAGTGGGACAGATTACTTTCTCGAGCTTCTCCGTCACTCTCCGTTACGGTGACAACGGTATTAGTCCCGCTTCGCCGTTCGAGAGTCGTACCTGCTATAAGACGGCGGAGATACCGGACGTAACTCTTCTTCGAATTCCGCCATTTTTCTCCGGCACGGAGAACATTCGCCGCGACGCGACGGCTCTCGCCAATTCTGAATTACGGATCGTACCCGATCGTACCTGGCGACTCTTTCCTCTCTCCCGGAAACGCTCCGTTCCGAAAAGTGCCGCGCGCAGGGTCACGGGAAATCGCGAGTCGAGATTTTGCCTCCATGTTGACCCCGCGAGTTCTCTCCGTCGAACTTGAAGCGCCAGCCGAGCATCTCGAGATGTAAGCACACGCCCTACTTTGTTACTAGAAATAGCCTACTGCTGATGTCTCCCTCGAGATAGAGCCTTGAAGAAGTACTTGTTCGAGAGTTATTTAGTATCCGGTCATCTCAATATTTCATCTGCATTTAATATTTGCCTCACCTCAGTGTAATGTGTATCGATCACATAAACTGTCGGAATGTATAATTTGCAAATGTACACAGAAAGTGTGCGGTAGGCAAATATTAAATAATTAATACAAATAAATAAAATGTCTAAAGTTCCGTAAATAAATAAAACCTTTTCTATCTTTCTTTCGTCTGCTTGTAAAGCTTCGATGGAATTTGGAGCTCTTATTAAGAGCCGACGGAGAAAGAGTTGTAAGGGGGAAAATAACAATTGTGTATCCAATAATACTATTTGCCAATAGAGACCTCAATCTGGATTTTGCACGATACAAGGTTAAGTAGAAATGAAAATAGAGCGTTGACAGGTATAAAACAAGATCGCGCTCGCGGTCCCGAGCAACATTTATTGGACGTAAAAATCAGCGATTGCGACATTTACGCCAGATTCTAACACAAGTCTGATAGTTATATTTGTATGACATTTACAGTGTTCTACAATATCGCTTGCTTGATCTTGAGAGCGTAATCAACAACCGACTCGTCTTCGTGGACGTTACCCGGCTGTTCGAGTCGAGATATCTCTCACAAGACAAGCTATAAAGACTAGATATAAATTGATATTAGTTGTAAAAGATTCGCGAGGCTATATTAGCGATTATCAATTAAATCATAGTGAACTATAAATACCAGCTCAAATTTCGGGATATCCTTTTATTCTCTCGGCTCTCAAGCATCCGTTAAGCGTCGAAAGCGTCTCGACGTCCGAAATTTGCCAGGTTAATGAAGAAGCTAGATTTTCACTCCGGGGGAGACGCTGCGCTTTAACGACTCATTACGCGAATAATCAGTAGCGAATAGTCGCGTCCGACGATCGAGACAAGTCATGAGAAAACGCGAAATCGTTTCTCCTCCTCGTCACTCTCCTCCCCTCGCACGTCGCTGATATCGCCGGTCCTCGCCTTCTCCTCGCTATCGCCGCGCGTGTCGTCGTATTTTCGCTCTAATTAGGGGTCTTTTTTTATCGGGATCTTTCATCTTTATCCGCGCGCGTTTCTAGGACGCGAACTTCCGCGGCCTCGGAGCGTTATAGAAAACGCGTTTCCTCATTTCCTGCCGACTTTCGCGTCGTCCTTTTATCGTGAGTGCGCACTCGCCTGCATCTTAACAATATATTCGCGGGACAGTCGTGAATCTTCCTCCTCCCCCTGCCTCTTCCCGTGGATCCTCATAATGGTCTCTTTCTGTAGCGAGTGCAAAGAGGAAGCGGCTCCTCCGGTAAAAGATTTCCCTTTCTCCCTCTCTCCCTCTCGGTCTCTCTTTCCCGCCAGTTCTATCGCTCGTACCTCCTTTCCCATTTCACTCTCTCGGCTCGTCTTCCCTTCGCGTCCTCCGCCGTTGCACCGCCCCACCGTTGCCGCGGATTTACGTCGCCAATAAATCACGAAGAATATTCTCGGCCACCCTGAAGGTACCTGCATGGTAATTCACCTTCTTCCCTTCTGTCTCGGATCCGATTCCCCGTGCCAGAAAGTTCTCTCTCTCTCTCGCCGAAAGCTATCGTAAAACATCGCGGTCGACTCGCGCGCGCGAATGTGACGCGCGTGCGTGGCGATTATCGTCGGCGCTCCATCGAGATCCATCGCGCGGACATCGATGGCGCGCAGTCTGACGTTGACGTAGTGAGAGCAAAAACGTGCGAAAATTGCATTCACCGGGAGACCGAAAATATCGCGGATTACACCGAAGCGAAGTCGCTTCATTGCTTCCCGATCGGCTGACAAATCTCAATTATTCCGCGCACAATTTCACACAATCAACAGCGACGCACGACGTGGAAATCCACTCCCAGCGCCGAGGCGCTACGTCGAAAACCTCCTTCTCCTCGCGCCCCAGCGAGGATGTTGAAATATTTGCCGGGGAACGCGAAGGCAATGGAGCGCGACGGGAGAACAACGAGAGACCGCTTAAATGGATAAAACGAAACTGTTTTCCGAGTCTCGGGGCTAACAAGAAACTCGAGTGTACGTACGTACGTACGTGCTGAGCGAGAGTGCGTGCACGCGTGCTCGCAGGCGCCGAAAAGACAAAGCGCCGGATAATGCTCATATACCAGCCACGTACGCGCCACCTTTTCAACGCGGTCGCCGCGGCCGAGTGATTACATCTATTTTAATTACGACCATTTCACGGCTGCGCGAACCCAGTCGGAGCTAGCCGTCCGAGTTAGTCAGCTGAGAGGAGGTGAGGGGGGGAAAAAGGATCGGAATCCACGGCGGCTCGATTACTCTTCGGAGCGGGAGCCGTAAGAAAAGGAAGAGGTCCATTTTCCACCCGCGGGAATCGTATTTCAGACTGGAAGTCGATGCGCTTCATAAGCCGGCGGAACGCTTTAATCGAGCCGCTCTGCGACGACGCCCGCGCCCGCGCGCGGCTTCGCTGGCCCGTAAAATTTTCGACGAGCGAAATCGTCTCGGGCCCTCTCGCCTCTCTCTCTCTCTCTCTCTCTCTCTGACTCTCCGCGCTTATATATCCGGGACGAGAATTGCCGCGATAATATCGACGAGAGGACGTAAAAGTGTGTTGTGCTAAGGAGGACGTCGGCGCGCCGGCGCCGGCGAATCAACGTATCTCTACTACTGACACCTCTATCGCGCACCGAGCGTCGACTTGTGTGCACGGACTGCGCCTTCTTCTACGAGAGAACTTGAGAGACGTGTACAAGAGACGCAAGGGACAGCTATATCCTCTTCCCACCGTTCGCAGGCGCGCCGTCTTCGTCTGGCCTTCTCCGTTCAATAAGAGCCGGACAAAAATCGAATGCACAGACTATCCTCCTCAGAGACGCAGAGACTCCGCAGCCTCTCTTGGAGCACTCTTGGAGTCCGCGTACGCGCGTCCATGGCGGCGACACGCGGCGCTCGCAGAAAAATCGCCGAGATTCTCACGTGTATGAAGTTGGCCCCGCGCTTTTCGACTTTGGTATTTTTATCGAATTGTGCCGCATTGTGCACAATAGGTTTGTGCCGCAATCCGCAACTCTGTAACTCAAAGTGTAAATTGAGGAAAACAAAAGTTTTGGTAGCTCCGCGCACTTTTCGAATTTTGGGTTTTCCATTATTGTGCCGTGATCGTGCTATGTTCGCGCTGATTTGTGCCGCAAACGCGAGACCGATAACTTCAATAATATTTGAGAAAAAAAATTAAAACGAAAATTTGCCAGTCCCTCACTTTTTTCAAATTTTTTTTGCAATCTGAGTCGATACATCTCCAAGTGGTTTCTTATTACACTCGATTAGCACAATTCAGTACAACTTGCAGACTTGCGATAAATGCATTGTAGAAAAAGTTATTTGTTAATTTGTATTTTAACTTTAACATTTTTTCTCCACTGAACGAAAGGAGATATCCAGTTTCTTCAAACGGCACAACGCGGCACAAATTAGTAGGAATTCACAAACAAAAATTGGATTCATTCGGACAAAAGTGAGGGGCTGGCAAATTTTCGTTTCTATTTTTTTCCTCAAATGTTATTGAAGTTATCGGCCTCGCGTTTGCGGCACAAATCAACACGAACATAGCATAATAAAGCGGCACAATAAAGAAAAGCTCAAAATGCGAAAAGTGCAGGGCTACCAAAAATTTAGTTCTTCTTAATTTTTTTGAGTACGCTTTGAGTTACAGAGTTGCGGATTGCGGCAGAAACATAGCGCAATGCGGCACAATTCGAAAAAATACAAAATCCGTAAAGTGCGGGGCCAACTTCACACACGTGAGATTCTCGGGAGATTGGAAATCCGGCGACGGTGATCGGCGCGTCGCGGCGACCGTCCGATGCTCGATGAGACGAACTTGAAGTCGTACGCTCGCCAAAGCGGAAGGCGCAAATCATACCAGTGTCGAGAACTTATTACACATCTCGGTGATTCTCACGCAGCTCGGAACCAACGCGTTACGGAATGCGGCGAACGCTAAAATACCCTCGTCCAAATTCGATCTGACGTCCGCGGCGACGTTGCGACAAGCTGCATTTTGCACAATTCGAGCCTAACCGCCTGCCTTTATCTCATCTTCAACGCCGCGCGCGCGCGCGCGTGCTTGCATTCACCGCTTTCACACTGTTACCAGCGGAGGAAGCCCGATTCTGCGAAATAACCACGGATTACGCGATAAAAAAAATAGCGGAAACTCTTTGTTCCACGATGTTCCATTCAGAGCGGGATAAATTGTTATCAATTAATGAAAGAAAATATATGCATCTCTACGATAATACCGTATACAAAAAAAGGGCTAATTAGGAGCAAGGGACCGTTGCACATTAATTAATTAAGCGCCCACTATTCGGAGCATGATGAGTTATATAAATTAATGAAGCAAAGTGCACACAAAATATTTCCACAATAACACAAGAAAGAACCAACCCTCCCTACGGGCTGCCTACAGGGACTATTAGACACTAATGAGTTAATCATCCGCTATTCGGAGCGAGATGAATTATATAAATTAATGAAAGGGAATACACACGATATATCTCTACAGCAGCACCGCACATATGTGGCGCGCGAAAAGGGGAGAGAAAAACGAAAAAAGGAGAAAGAAAAAGACCAATTAGGTAGCCTCCCACAAAGAGCGTCGCGTCGCACTAACGACTTAATCATCCGCTAATGAACCGGTCCAAGAGCCGACGCGCGCCTTCTAACGTGCCGCCGTCCCTTTAATGCTTCCCGGGCAGCCGCGATCAATGACATAACAATCCGCGCGATTGCTCCCCTCCCCCCCCCTCCCGCGAGTCGGCACGGCGCGTGAGACACAGCGGTGATGAAAAATGACAAGCTCTCCTCGCCGAGGTCGCTTTTTCGTCGGGCGAAACCGGCAAGCCGCGGCAACGAAAAAAGATGGCGGCCGGCCACGAGAGCGCTCGTGCTCGCCGCTGCTGCCGATGCCGATAAATTGCCACGGCGCACAGTGGGGCCCAGATGACATTCTTTGGCTGAGAATTCTCTAGAGACCTGAATTTCCAACCGATCATCCGACACCAATGGAGGAGGTTGATCCTGAATAAATTCCGAAGAGATCTGTCCTGCCGAAATTAAAAGAAAATGTTTTGTCTCGAATTACTAGCCCCAAAAGAGGAAAGATTATCGCGTTAAACGCGAGAAACTTGTGAAATGCTCATTATTCGACATTTATTTCTACCTAATAATCTCATATTCAGTGGATTGAAACTATGAAACTATGAAAGATACTTTCTATCCCCGTATGATGGCTTATGAGCTGAGGTTTATAAGCTTTCGGCTCACGGACCATCAGGTTAGGGTTGGATGTTTCGTTCAATGTTCTCCATGTTTTTATTATTATTGGGTCCATATGGCTTAATTCTTTCTTAATGTAGGCTGAAATGATGAGCTTTGAAATTCCGAGTTTTATAAAAGGTGATTATAAGTTCCAGGGTCTCGTAATCAGTATCCATAGGCTCGAACCCAAGACACTGTACTTTAAACGATAACGACTTTTACGACAAATCCTAAACCCATGGACCCTGAACCGATAATTTTGTCAAAATTTCAGCTAGACAGATCTCTTTGGAATTTATACAGGATCAACCTCATCCACTGGTGTCGATGATCGGTTGGAAATGCAGGTCTCTAGAGAATTTTCAACCAAAAAATGTCATCCGGCCCCACTGTGCGGCGGCAGGAAACGAACAGGGTCATCATTCGAAAGGCATCCGCGAGGAATAGCGACTAGACAAGCGTTGTGTCTTAGCCTACGTGCGACGCGGCCACCATACTTCGACTACCATACTTGGCCGCGGCGAGCACACGAGCATGGAGTCATCCGCAGAGTCGGCCGGGCGCGTCTCAATGCCAAGAGGAAGCGGTCTCTCTCATCGTGGGTGTAACGCGAAAAAGGACGAGTGCGCGGCGACGTGTCGGCTAATTCGCCCGCGGAGTCGAGCGACGACGGCGACCTCGCGTTTTATTGCTCGACCGTCGGCGAGGCGCGCTTTCGCGTCCTTGGCCGTTTGTCACGTGTCCGTATACCCTCCTTATCCGCCGGGGTGTACGGGAAAGTTTAATCGCCAGTTATGCCGGGAGCGGGCGTAGTAACGATCGTTGTAAATCATCCCTCCGTCGCGGCGCGGCGCGGCGCGGCGCGGCGCGGCGCGTCACGTCGCGGCGAATCACGCCGCCATCTTCGAGCGTCCTCCTCATTTGCAGGTGAGGTGATAAGCCGAGCATCAGGGAGGGCGCGATTTGTCGACGGGGACTCGCGCGTGTTACCGCTCAATCGGCTCGACTCCACGAAGGAATACGGCGGACTCACGCACGCGAAGATCCATTTCCTTGATTTCCCGCCTCGAAACTCGAAAAATGTTGATTATAAAATATTACACTCGGATAAAATATTACACACACGCGAACGCCTTTTACGGCGAGGGTGAGATCAACGAAACGCGCTACGTGTTACGAATTTCTTAATTAAAAGATCCTGCGTATGTTGAAAATCTGTGAACTCGAGACGCATATTTTCGCGCAACGAATCGATACTCGCGATACGGCGCATGCAGTTCCGAGTTGGAGCGACTGTCGCACCACGTACACTGCTCTTTTCCTCTCTCTCTCTCTCTCTCTCTCTCTCTCTCTCTCTCTCTCTCTCTCTTATCGAAGATGTTTCCCGGAAGGGGACTTACCGAGGTCGAAGGTGATCTCTCAATTAGCAGCGGCGGCAAAGACTTTAGCGGATTGCGAAAGCTCGGTTTTACTATCCGCTAATTATGCCGAATAACAAACAAACGGCATTACACTCGTCCTGTTTGCTTATTATAATGTATGTAAATCTACGAGTGCCGGCAGCGCGCCGGCGTTCTAATAAAATATTTGCCTAACGGTGCCGCTTCCTTGAACTCGCTCGCGCTCCGAAAATGGCCAGCAGCTGCACAAAGACGCGAAATTCGCGAAATGGAGCAAACGAGCGAGCGAGCGAGCGAGCGAGCGATCGAACGAACAAGCGAACCCGGACGAGCGTGCGTTGGCGGCGACGGCGTTTCCGTTCGATAACGGAGGAGACATTAAGAGAACTTTGGCGGCGAAGACGAAAGTCGGACGGCGCGCCACCTCTCCTTTGAATTAATTGAGAAATCGAGAAACCTTCCAATTCCCCCGGCGCTTTCCACAGCGATAAAACCCGGCGGACGACGGCGCGACGGGGAAACGCGAGCGCTCGAATGTGATGTACACATTAGCGCTCTGCGTCAACATTTATATTGATACTGCTGCGCTCTCGTTCGTTATTTTGCCATGGTCAATATTAAAAGAGACGATATGGACAATGTGGAGTCACTCCGCGTCGACGCGGAGCGGAAACGTCGTGCGCGCTCGTGAGATTTAAAGCGAGGCACGTGCGTGCGTGTCAACGTACTCGCCGATTTGTACTCCACGAATCCGACGAAAACAGCCGGCAGGCTTCGCGCAAGGCACTTTGTCGGAACGCGAAAGCAATTAACGCAATGCCTGCGTCGAGTTTGCCGAGCCGAGCCGAGCCGAACCGACCGACCGACCGACCGACCGACCGACCGGCGAAACCGCGCGTACATTAGCCGCGTCGTTACTTCGCCAATTTCTACGGGAATGCGGGAGATGCCGGAAGGTGGGACCAAACCGCAAACAGACGTAAAAGTATACGTCCCACTCGTCGCGTACGTGCGCTCCGCCATGCGGCGTGAAAAACTAAAGGTCTCTCTCTCTCTCTCTCTCTCTCTCAATAAGCCGCCGAGAGCAGAGCGTGCGATTTCCCGCCGTTTCCTCCTCGCCGCGCTATCAGACGGCGCAGCTCTCTCGCGTGGCGAGCGTGAATTATAACCGCTCGCTTTCGCGCAGAAAATACAGATAGCGCATTTTCAGCCGGACGTTCCGGAAAGAATGCGCGAAAGATACCGAGCCGCGCGAGCCCCGATAAACGTTCTCCTCGACGACGCGTGCGGTCTCTACCCGAAGACTCTCTCTCTCTCTCTCTCTCTCTCTCTTCTTCCTCCTCGCTCCCCCGAGAAGGGGGAGAAAAGCCGAGCTCGACCGTTATCGACGTGATTAATATTCGAATTGGGCTAACAGGACGCGCGCGCGTGGTCGCCTATTAATAAAAGTTTGTCTCGCGTCCGAAGTTTGTTGTCTCCTCGCTCGGCGCGACAACGGCCGATTACGGATGCACCCGTAACGAGGCAATCTATAGGACGGCGATAACGAGTCCGGTTAACTTGTTTCGTCATTAGCCGCTCGGCCGTCCGGCCGCTTTGTTGCGCGAGTTCTCGCATCAGCTTGCGTGCTCGCCGCGCCGCGCCGGCGCGAGCGATCGCAGATCGTAGAGCGATGATTGATGACGGCGCGATTTTTGTTTCTTTGTTGCTCGGTCCGCCGTGCAATTTTCTTTGCCGCGCTCCTCTCTTCGTCCTTTTTGCCTCTGCAATGCGCGGACAGCCGAGACATTCATCAGCTTGTTGATCTCGTGTTTACCCAACTCCGCCTAGCCGGTGCTATCAAAATGCCTTTTTTCGTCAACGTCTATTCGGGGCATGTCCTCGTGAAATAATGGAGGAACTTCTCTCTCTCTCCTCCTCTATCCGGCGCGTCACGATTTTAGCGTCGATTCGCCGACGAGTCAAGTAACTCCAACAAGTAACTTCAACTCAAATGAGACCTTGAGGAAATTACGGGGAAAAAAGGCCGATGAGATCGCCGCGTTATCCGCCGGCTGGCTCATACATTCTTGCGTTTTTTTTTTCTTTTTTCCTCCTCTTTTAGCTCCTTTTTCACGATTTTTTCGCCCCAGGTTACGAGATTACTTCTGAGGTACCGATAACGAGAGATTATCGTCGATAAAGCTCGGGGCGAGTAGCGCAATTAGCGAACGACCCGGGGAAGCTCGAGATTATTGCTACGTAATTTTCCGGCGAGCGTGAGAAGCGAGACGTCGGAAAAGTCGACGAATTCAGATCGCAAATTGCTGGAAAACGGGCGACCTTCCACGAAGCGGGCCGAACTTTTACTCTCCCGCCTCTTCCACCGCGTCGCGTCCGCGATCTCTCATTAGCTCGTAATTAACGGGGGTTTATTTTTGCGGTAAGACGACGCTCCCCTGATTCCGGTCGGCCCGAAGTTTCCACGGCTGGCTTCTAATTGCGCTTGCGAAATTAGGATGGCTGAGTCCCCCCCGTCTCGCCTCGCGCGAGGGGCTACGAGAGAATAATGTCTCTCCAACTGTCCGAACTGTGTTCTAACCGGTGCATTTTAATCGACGAACTCCAACGTCCAATCGCCGTGAACGCGAATTCGTACGCGCAACTCCGTCGCTTCCCGATGCGCGATTCTTCACGCGCGATTTCCATTCTACCGCGTCCGCCTCCTCCCCGTGAATGCAGAGTCAGCGGTGTAATTACGTGTCGATGCGCGTAACCTGACGCATATCTTGCGGGTCTTCGAGCGTCCTGCATTCCGACAAAGAGAGAGGGAGAGGGAGAGGGGGGGAGAGAGAGAGAGAGAGAGAGAGAGAGAGAAAGAGAGAGGGAGAGAAATTTGGTCGCGTCTTGGGACAAGACAAGCCCGCTCACGAACGCTCTTCAGCATTGCAATGTAGTCGTAAAGTGGCACAGTTAACACAATAGATCGATGTGATATGGTGAGCACTTGTGTACATAATGAGCAATCGGCTGAGTCAACATTGAGAAATCGAGAGGGGGGAAATATACGTGAGCTTAATGACTGCCGTCCGAGAGAAGAAGAGAGTTTCCGTCGTCAAAGCAGTCCCGAGCAGAGTTAGCCGTTTTCTTCTATCTCCGAAGGTATCTTATTCCAACAATCCACCGCGAAGGATCCGGAGGATTCAGTGCGACAGATTGGTTGGATCGATCTTCCAGCGGAGTAAATTCTTCAAGCACAACTAAAGGACTAAAGGTGCACTATGCGTGCACCTTTGGCGAGCGTAGAATACAGAGAACAGCGTACAAAATATTTCCTCCTATCGGCAACCTCGGGTCAACGATACTGCTCACTCGGCACTACAAAAAGACGAAAGAGCGACAGAGAGAGAGAGAGAGAGAGAGAGAGAATCGTGTCGCGCATGGTACACGAACCTCGAGATATTTCGCCCCAGCGACCTCGCCGTAGCGCCGACATCCCGTAATGTAACGTTAATGCACAATAGCACCGCAGACGTATTATGACATTTATTGTGCGGCCAGCTGATCCCGACTCGCGTTTTACGCGCGACACGCCAATATGCGCGCGAGGGACTTTCACGCACATACGCGTACGCGGCGACCTCCCGCGAACCTAGAAAAATTAATAGGGCTCTGGGATAAGGGCCTGATTATTTTTCCCTAACGTTAATCAGCCTTTAGCAGGGATAGAGAGACTAGGGCCCTACAAGATGTGTAATAAATGGCTTAACGGATCTTTATAAAGCAATATTATGAGGGCTTTATAAGGCGATATCAACAGGGCCTTGTAGGTTGCAATATATGTTAATAAGGCGTTATAAGGAAATATTTTTATTATTGGTCGAGTGAAAATATTCAGTCTTTTCATTCCAAGAAATTTAGACTGTAATTTCTTTTATCTCTTTATAACCTTGTTAGTATACAACGAGAATTTCTTATTTAAAAAATATAGCATACTTTGCGATGAAATGTAGGATTCTTTACACATAAAAAAATCTTGCTATTTTTATCAAAATTTGCTGCATTTCAAAACGTAAAAGGCAATGCTAGAAGAATCCTTGGGAGAGACTAATGAACATGGCAACTAATAAAACTAATGAAATTTGTTTTTGATTGCAGTGTAATCAAAAAATCTTTAAAAGAATCAGATAGAGCGCACTTACTAAAACAATACTAAACTATGACAATTTTATCACACGCTTCAGATCTTACTAATTTTCTAACAAATAACAAAACTTGATTTTGTAAATCTAAAACATCCTTGAAAGATCCTTCTAAGGCCCACACAGTTTCCATATTATTAAGGGTTATTTCGTAAAATTTAAGGCATCTTTAAAAAAATCCCTAAAAGATTCTTCTAAGGGCCTTATCCAGTTTTCCCTATATCAAAGCATTATTTATTAAATCTAAAGCATCTTTAAAAAATCTTTCTATGGCCCTCATCAAAGCCTTACTTCGTAAAATCCAAGGTAAAAGACCCATCTCGAGGTCTGATGTGGTAATAATGAGGCATCCCTTTTCAGGACATCCTACTTTCAGCCTTATCGGGATCTCATGCTTCATGAGGATGGCCTTAACAATTTTTTGCTCGGGTTCGTGTAAAGCGCGACCTCGCGCACGTTAACGCACAGTGCGTCGCTTCATGCCGCGAACAGCGACGAACAGGCACACGCGATTCTTTGAGAGATACAAAATTACGTTTCCACGGCGGCTTTTGTTCTTACGCTCGAACGCATCGACTTTCGGCCGTGAAGCTCACGAGCCGTCCCGCTCACTCGCGCGCATTTCAATCGCACGACGCGCGCGACGGGATACGCGCGTATTCGAGAGCGCAAAAACGTTCACGCAACGTGGGACGATGATGCAAAAGGGCAAACGTAACGGAGAAGATAGATGTGGGATTTAATTTGAGAGCTCTTCGCGCAAACACGGGGGAGATAAAGAAACCGCGTTATGCTTGACGCGGCGTAACGAAATCCGGCGAATAGAAAAGAAAATTGCTGTAAAACGTAACGCGAGAGTTTTCCGGGCGAAGCGGAAAACTCGAACCCGCAATCGCTGTGCGTTTTCATTTCGGGAAAAGAATGATCCCGCGAGATTCCACGACCAAGACAAGTACCGACAACAATTCCCGTTAATAACGGCCGCTGCTCCCGCTCGTGGCCAAACAATTTGCCATTTGCAATTGCGCTAATTAGACATTTACCGTTTATCGTAAACCCCAATTTTCGTGGAGTATTTCGATTGAATCGCCACACGCTCGGATCAACTTTATTTTTACACGGGAAATTACCCTTTCGTTTTATCCGTTTTATCCGCGATCCTGGGGATGTGTACACGTTTGTACGAACGTGTGTGTGTGTGTGTGTGTGTTACGTCGGCGCGGTGAACCCGTCAGGAAAGTTTACCCCTCCTGCTCCCGTGCACAACCTCCTTTGATTATAATCCGGAGCGAAACAGCATTTTCCACGACCGATACGACGGTTGTTATCACGTCACCTCCGTATTATCGCGGTCATCCATAACTGCATTTATCGTAAAAGTGCGCGCTACGCCGTCGAGAGAGTAATCTTGCAGTACACGTTCCAAGTTTGTATTAGCCGTGACTAACGAAGGAGAGAGAAAGAAGGAGAGGGGAGAGAGCGAAAGAGACCAATGCAGAGAGAGAGAGCAAGCGTATCTGCAATTGTGCGCGAGAAAATCGCTAATTTCGAGGCGAGTTTCCGACTCGCGGGCGATTTCCTAACAATTATGTCATTGTGTGTGACTTACGTCAACACGATCGCAAACCCTTCCGGAAACGCAAACAGCCGTTTTTTGCAGCTGCGGAGAAAAAATTACACGTCTGCCAAGAGAGAAAGAAAAACGAAAGAGAGAGGTAGGTGGAGAGAACGAGAAAGAAAGAAAGAAAGAGTGAAATCGCAGTGAGCGATAAGAGCTCGCCGCAAAATTGAATTTGGCAAATGTCAACGGACACGACTGTCCGATATACGTGTATTTTCCGGGCCGGTCGAGCGTCACGGTTTCGCACACGCGAGACGCATGTGTGAAAAGTGTTCGGCACTCGTCAGACAGAAAGAGAGAGAGAGAGAGAGAGAGAGAGAGAGAGAGAGAGAGAGAGAGAGAAAACACGAGAACGCGCGCGACCGTGGGCGCGACTTCGCTTAACTAATTGCGCGTTTTCCGCGAATAAGTTCGAGCACAAATTGCGTCGCACTCGTGCGTGCGCGACTCCGCGCCGACGGTGGTCCTTAATGGCGCGTGTCACGCTCGGTGTAGTAATGCAATCAGGTCCATGAAATAATCGTTAATTAAGACAAATCACCGGCGCGTCAATTTTCGCGTGTCGCGACGACGACGACGACGACGACGACGACGACGACGACGACGACGACGACGACGACGACGACGACGACGACGACGTCGACGACGATGACGACGACGACGACGACGACGACGATGACGACGACGACGATGGCGACGGCGACGATGACGACTATTCCGCCGCGAGGAAGGTAATAGTGATTAATGTCACGCGCGACGTCGATGCGCGGGAGATTAATGATCGATCGATCGATCGACGGCGAGGAGACAAATTTAATTGGCGGCGGCAACGGCCGCACGCCCGAACGAGAGAGTACGTTGCGTACGGCGGGAGAGGAGAGCAAGAGAGAGAGAGAGAGAGAGAGATGGAGGGAGAGAGGACGGGACTGGACCGGCGACGTGACGCAACGTCGTGACATCGTCGGTAATTGAAACTTATTCCAACGGCGATACCGTTCTCCGTGAGAAGGCTGCGACCCGGATATTAATTAACGTCAATTATCATTCTTATCGATGCCGGCCGGCAAAAGCTCGACCGGCTAATTTCTGCTCCTTTCCTTCCCTCCTCTTTCCCCCTTTCCCGCTTCTTTTCTCCTTTCCTCTTTGCCCCGCGCGACCGCGCGGCGGCCGTCGTGCGCGTATCGCTCCGATGCGTATCGGCGTCGTTAATTAAAATATCGCCGCGCGAGGGGCCGCGGGGGGAAACGTCTTGTGCAGCTCGCCGCAGAGGTTTCGAAACGGAGGGAGAAAGTACGAGCGCGTTCCACTGACCCGAAAGGGACTTTCGGGGACGTCGGTGGAAATGGCGGCGGTTATTAATTGTTATTATTATGATTGGCCGCGACTAAATCGAGCCGCCCGGCCGGCGAATTACTCAGGAATGCGCGTTCCCCGTCGTTTTTTCTCGTGTCGCCGAGAGAGAGCCGATCGCTTCGTGTCCCGCTGCTGTCGAGTCGCCGCGGACAACGGCGAGATTTATCCGTTATCGATTATCGCGCCGCGGAAACGGCGGCGGATTACGCGGCGACGATAAATCGGCGCGGCGCGGGTGCGTCTTATCGCGCGACGGGCATGTCTTTTAACGAAGCAACAAAGTCCGCGACCGCGGGAGTAGCTCCGCTACCAGCTATTTTCCCCGATTACGCGTATTTTCGTAATGCACAGCCCCGCGTAGAAACCACCGCACCAGTCGGGCCAGATGACACTTTTTGGTTGAAAATTCTCTAGAGACCTGAATTTCCAATCGATCATCGACACTGCTCGATGAGGTTGATCCTGAATAAATTCCAAAGAGATCTGCCTAGCCGAAATTTTGAGAAAAATTATCGGTTCAGGATTCATGGGTTTAGGGTTCGCATTAAAAGTTTATCGTTCAAAGTACAGTGTCTTGGGTTCGAGCCTATGGATACTAAATGCGAGACCCCGGAACTTATAATCACCTTTTAGAAAACTCGGAATTTCAAAGCTCATCATTTCAGCCCACATTAAGAAAGAATTAAGCCATATGGATCCAATAGGTAAAAACATGGAGAACATTGAACAAAACATCCAACCCTAACCAGATAGCTGAATATTCAAGTAGTCGAGAGTATTATTAGGTTCTCGAGCTATGGCTAGATTGGGTTCTTGGACTATTTGGGGCTCTTAATACGGCTTCATGCATTCACGAGCTAAAAAGTTCTCGGATTGATACTATAGATTCCTAGGTTGATGGGCTTAAAACACAAAATCCCTCAGTTTTGTGCTTAACGGGTGTCTATATTAGATGTTTTTGTATTTTGAACATATGAGTTTTGGATCAATGGGCTTCTGGTTCAAGATCGATAAATCTCGAGATGTCTGTTGATTGGTTTCATAGTTTCAACCCGCTGAATACGCTATTAGATAGAAATAAGTATCGAATAATGAGCATTTCACAAGTTTCTCGCGTTTAACGATAATTTTTCCTCTTTCGGGGCTAGTAACTCGAGAAAAGAATTCTTTTTTTTAATTTTGGCAAGACAGATCTCTTCGGAATTTATTCAGGATCAATCTCATCCATTGGATGTCGATGATCGGTTGGAAATTCTCTCAGCTCTCTAGAAAATTTTCAACCAAAGAATCTGTCATCTGGCTTCATCGTCGCGCCGGAACCGAGCATCTGCTGGAGATGAAGAGCCAGGCGGAACACGGCCCGTTACGCGCCGTTGCGCCGGCGGTGGCGTTGCGCTTCCGAATTTCAAATGTTGCACACGCCACGCGGAATGGACATTTATTTGCGGCGATGTTCGTGCGCGGAGTGGCGCGACAGTGAAAATACACCGCGGATTTTCTCGCGTTGACACACGTCGACGCCGACGCGCTCGCTCCCGTCGATCTCGCGCGACGACGCAATTGATATTATATCAGGAATACACCAAGTTGCTGTAATGTTGCGAGTTGCTTGTATCGTCCTCTCGTGCACTCCGTCGGCTTTTACCGTAGCCTTTGTTGGCCTCTCCCTTGGCCGCAGAAGCGATTGTTCAAGCGCAACTGACACGCACCTTGACACGAACGATGCGACGCGGTGGCGTCCGAGTGTTGGGTGTTAACCCAAGTGAAATTCCGGTCTCGATCGAGTCTCCGACTCGATTGATTGCGCGCTGATTAACGATTAACTTCGCCGATCGATCTCAAGTCGTTCGCGATTGCATCACACGCGGAATGTGCCGGTCAACGAAGATCGATTAATTCCGCCGACGCTGGCGGAATCCGCGCATGTGTTCGCTCTGAAATCAATATTTCTGATATAACGCTCGGTATTATTCCGCGGGCAGAAGACGGGGGGGGGGGCGAGGGGAGAAGTGTTCGTGGAAAAGGTTCGTGCAGAACGAAGAGAAAAGAGAGAGAGAGAGAGAGAGAGAGAGAGAGAGAGAGAGAGAGAGACAAGCACCGCGATAAAAACTTAAACGCCCGGAGTCGATCGATCGCTTCGCTTCTCCTACGCGAATTTAATCCCGCCGCGAATTAATTGCGACTTAACGAACAATTCGCGCGCGCGGTTATATCGACCGTCGCACGAAAAACAGGACTTCCCTCGCGCGGCGCGGCGAAGCGACGCGGCGTTTTCGCGTAAAGTCGCGCGTCTAACAACAGACGCAGTTCGACGCGCCGCTACAATAACGTCATTATACACATCACCGTGTTTATGCGAACGCGAAAGCAACGTCGCGGAACGTTCCGCGTGAAAAACAAGCGGCACGCACACACATTCTTTTAACGCGGCGCCTCGATAATCAAATGCGCGTTTAACACGTCGCGAGGCTCGACACGACGTTTCTCTTTAACTCGTTTTATCCGCGTTTCTTCATTCTCCTCCCCGCCCCCCCCCCTTCCGTCCTCCTCGTGCTATGTGTTTTTACGAGGCACGAAGACTGGGAGCGCAGTCTCTCGTCGTCGAGACCGCGTCAGAATGGCGGGCGAGGCCGGGCAGGGAAGAAAAATGTACATGTTACGGTAAATATTTGCGCGCCCGCTATTCTTCGTGCTGCCCCCGCTGCTCCTCGTGTGCATCGCGACTCTTTACGTCTCCTACAGTCGCGGAATGTGCGTTAGTCGGAGCGACGATAAGCCCGCATTCCATCGCGCTCTGAGCCGCGAAGGTATCAGCATTCCGCGGCCGCTCGAGAAGATAGCGCCTATCTCGAGCGCGGGCTCGAAAGTCTCTCTCGAGGGAGGGAGAAAAAACAGTAGAGAAAAAAAGACGGACGCGCAAATACACACACACACACACACCAACACACGCACGCGCGCGCGTGCAAAGGAATGCGCGCTCGTGCGCCCGACACGCGCACTCGCGATAAAATCTCGAAGCGGCGAGGGCGAGAGAGAGAGAGAGAGAGATAGAACAAGTGAGGAAGAGGAGGTCGAGCGTATAAAGTAATTGGATAAGCGTATTTTCCGGCGCGAGCGTGCAGGACACCTCCGCGAAACGTCTCGCCTAAACGTTTGCACGGGCCAACGGCGCCGTAAAATCCGCCGGTCGTGCGCGCGCGCGAGCGCACACATACACACACACACACACACACACACGCGCGATGAATTCCCGCCGGTATAATGTTCTTCAGGCGGAATATATTTTGTCGAAATACTTCATGCCGGAGTGCCGGGAAAGCGCGCGTCGGCGCGCGCTCGTATCTTCGCGCGAACTCACAATGGCCGCAGTTGCGAATCCAAATTTGGCACTGGGCTCGCGGATTAACACGTAGCGCGGCCGGAAGATTGGCACGTCGGGCTCATGTGTGTGTGGGTGGGTAGGTGGGTGGGTGTGTGCGGCGAATTGCCGGCGCGAAGAAGAAGCGAGGAGCACGTTTCGCTCCCGGAGCGCTCTTCTTCGGGCAGAATTTACTACGACGGGAGAGAGCGAGAGAGAGAGAGAGAGAGAGAGAGCGAGAGCGAGAGAGAGCTCGCGATCTTCGCTCCCGCTGCGAATGGATGTAACTATTTGTTCATAACTGCGTTTGGCGCCAAGTCAAGTGTCATTAGCGCGGCCATTCGGGCTAAACGATTTTCCGAAAGTCGTCGGCGAGTGTCGTCAACCCGAGTTCGCTTCGAAGTTACTGTGCGCGAAATCTCGGTGAACGCCATACGGTTACGCGGATAGCGTAACCCCCTGGCCCCTTCGTGCTCCTTGGCGCTCTCAAGTCGACGGGGATCAAGGCGTCACTTCCTGATCACTCGAATGCCGCTGGTCTCTAAATACGAACGAGCTGCGGGAGGCGCGTATGTATCTTCGAGCGCGGCCGCGGAACAACAAAACGCACGACGTTTCCGCCTCGCGGCGCTGCTGGCCGCTTTAATCGTTACTCCCTGCTTTTTCACACCGCCAACGTTCACGCAGCGTGCGTTTAAATTAGCTCACTAATGAGAACAGAATTCATGTTAATATCGCAGCGCTCATTATATGAGCTGCTTATAATTTCACCAATAATGGAAAACGCGATCTGATTTATTAATGAAAAACTGTTCGTTAGCGGCTGTGTTACATCGCTTCAAACGTAAGCAAATAGTTGCGAGTATTATTGGTAATTAGGAGTGTTTTGTACAGCCCGGAAATTACGCGACCCGCATGTCTGTATGTGTACACGTATGTGTGTGTGTGCGTATGCACTTTGTAGCGGGAACTCGGTCGCTCCGCGAGTTACGACGATGACGGTTTGACGGGGGCTTCGCGGTCGTTCTATTACCACATCGGCGAAAGAAGCTGATCCGGTCCACGCTAACGACCCTCAACTCGTACAAATCGGTCGAGCTGACGAAGCAATCGATGCCGACGCGCGATGTACACCGCGGCGGCGCGAGATGCTTCTTTCACAGCGAGTAATCTCGCCGTGCACGTCGCGCGCTCGCAATCGCAAGCGCTTATCAACTTCGAAACATGCTGCCATTGTCCGCGCTTACATTATCGGGGAGGAGAAGCCGTAAGTTTTCGCGCGACGGCGCGCCCGCAAAGTTGGCCGATAGCGACGAAAATTTCGAAGACGGCTTTGCCCCCCTCCCCCTCTGCTCCCCCCCGCCCTCCGGCGAGGCTTCCCTAAAATAGCTAATTAAATTAACGAAGTAGAGTATCCCGCGTTCCGCGCCGCGCCGCCCACGTCGTTCGCGCGGAGGGGGGGGGGGGAGGGGGCGAGGAAACTTCGCGATTACGTATTCGTAAACTCTCCGCGCAATTGCTCGCTAAGTCGAGCAACAAATATTGCTCGCCGATGCGGGATTACATCTCCATGATGTTACTCTCTTGCAAAAATATCCTCTCTCTCTCTCTCTCTCTCTCTCTCTCTCTCTCCCCGCCCCTCCCTTTCTCGCGAACGAGCGAGCGATGAATGCTCATTGCTTTCGCACGAGATCGCGAGAAAGATTGCTTTTCATTTAGTGACACAAGTCGATACAAGCTTCATCCAATCTTTGTCGCTCGTTGAATAGAAGAAAGACAGAATGACGCTTGTGTGTCGACTTGTATCGGTCGAAGAATCGCGCCTCGCGACGCACCCGATGAATTCACAAACTCTCGGGGCTGAAACTCTCGGCAATACCGAGCAAAAAGAAAAAAGAAAAAAAAAGAAAGAGAGAAAGAGAGAATGAGAGAATTTGAGCGTGCCGACTGCTGATTTTAGGATCGTCGGAGATACAGCCGATTATATCTCCGGTTCTGCCGCGCGTCTGACGCGCGTCAGCGTTTTATTCCGAGAAACCGCCGTCGGCGACGTTAATTCCCGATCAATTTCAATTACGGACGACATGCACGTGGATCGCGCGGCGGAAACGTCGTACGTGCGCGGGCACCGTGATCGGCCAGCAGGCGCACGGTAATTACAGGAAACACCGAGTAAACCATTCCGTCTGCGGGACGGTAACACGCATCGACGGCTCCTTTTCGATGGCCGGTAATCGCCGTTTCATTACGCATCTCCCGTCGAAATTAATAATGATCGTATCCGGTAGCCGCACAGCGCGCAATAGAAATCGAGCGAGTAGCGTCGAGCGAGTGCGCGCGCTCGCGAATATGCGAGAGAGAAGGAGAGAGAGGGAGAGAGGGGGAGAGAGAGAGAGAGAGAGAGAGAGAGAGAGAGAGAGAGAGAGAGAGAGAGAGAGAGAGAGAGAGAGAGAGAGAGAGAGAGAGAGAGAGAGAGGCCAACGGTCGAACGGACAGGGCTGGGGGCGGAGGAGGGTTCGAGAGGAGGCCAAGAGGGGTGACATTAATTCAACAGGTTCTCTCTCTTACCTGTCCAGCTGGCGATCCGCGCGCTCTCCGCGGCCCTCTCGTCCTTCCAGCCGTTCCGTCTCGATTCTTTTCCGTCGCCCACCTGCTCCCGATCGCTCCGCGACTCGCCAAACGACGTGCCTGGAATAAATTATTATCACGTTACACGATCTGTCCTTGCACTTTTCGCTCCGCTCGTCGTCGTCGTCGTCGTCCTCGTCGTCGTCTAAGTTGCCGCGCGCAGAGGCGGCTACGACGACGATTTAATTAAACGATCAGCCGCTGCTGTCGATCGCGCGTAGGAAAGCGCGCGCGCGCGCGCGCGATCGACGACGTCGTCTTGGCGGCGGGTGCGGATGAACTTATCGCCTGTTACCGCACTGACGCGAAAGAAAAAGAGACGAACGGCGCCAGCGCGGTTACGGTATTACGTTCGTAATTCTGCGCGGTGAATTTATCATCGACGCCCGAGACGAGGTCGGAGATCTGTCGTAAAGGGGTCGAAGGCTTCGCAGCTGGCTGACGTCGTTTGCTGAAGCGTTGCGCGGGGTGCTCCGAAACGGAGAGGGCGCGCAAAGAGATGAGTCGCCGGGAGAGGTGTTTGGTATGTTTTTGTGAGCGGAGTCGCTCACAGAAGTGAGAGAATTGCAGTCAGGAGAGAACTATGTTTGTGAAAAGTTTTGTCGTAATAAATGTCTGTGCATATCGCAATTGCTACTCTTTGTTAAAACAACGAGAAGATACGGGACGGTATCGCGAGTCTACACGGAGAGCGAGAGAGAGAGAGAGAGAGAGAGAGAGAGAGAATTCTGCAGCAAAAAATGCTCCGAAGTGTCCCTCAACATTTTGTCCCAATTTATTGTCTTTTTCGTTCATATACCCGGTAGCATTTATACCGTAACCGATTGAAATTTACTACAAAAAATTGTTTATGAAAAGTATATTAAAAACCGTTTATTAAAACACACTGCAGGATGAACCCTACGGATAAAGTCAAGACACACTACATTACTGAGAAAACGGTGAAAATGAGAGAAGCGAGTTAATGTAGAGAAATAAAGACCACAATATTCTCCCTAACCTGTGTGCATAATTTTGGTAATGTGAACCATTCTCTCTCTCTCTCTCTCTCTCTCTCTCTCTCTCTCTCTCTCTCTCTCTCTCTCTCTCTCTCTCTCTCTCTCGGTGAATCAAACAAGCCGTCGGAGTAAGTTGTTTCATTCACAGCATTTCTTTCTTCACGAAGTGAACTTCGACGCACCATCGACGAGTGCTGCCTCTCGCGACGGAAGCAGACAGAAGAAAGAAGGGGGGACACGCAGTGTGTACAGCAAAACGTCGGAACATTGAATTTCGTTGTTAAATATTGAAATCAAGCGAATTACCACCTGCCCGCGTGGGAACGGTAATTCTTGCCGGCCGGGAAGTAAAGTGGACGATACACATCTCGCGGAAACATTCAACGTTTCAGCAGCGGTGTAATCGCACGTTTTTCACGGTACAATCGCGCTGTTTCAAAGTTGCTGTAATTAAAAAGCAACGTGGACGCGACCGGGGGCTTATAACCCACTGCGGTAACTTTACGCAGGCACCGCGCGGCGCGCAGTCCGTCGCTTACTCGTATGACTTACGAAAAAACGTATGAACGCGCGGAACAGTTTCGCAACTTCTTGTGCTTCGCCGCCCGCAACAAAAGAGTTTCGCGCTTTCGTTTGCGCGGCGGCTTTCAACGGCGAGCCACCTCTCTCTCCGTGCATTTACGTATAAACGGGGACGTTGCGCGCGCGCGCGCGTGTGGCCACGGACTCGGCGCTGGTTTAGATTCATTACTCGCCGCGGTGTCCTCTCTCCCTCTCTCCATCCATCTCTTTCACTCTCTCTCTCTCTCACGCTCTAGAGAGAGAGCTGGAAAAAAAAAATTACAAAAACCACCGACTTATCGCCGGCGACGATGGGATCGACGCAGGTTCCGGCTTGGAATGTCGAGGCGATACCGATACAGCAGACTGAAGATCTTACCTCGATGAGGAAAATTATCTGTCCCAAGCGGCCAAATTTGCGGACGATTCAAGAGAGAGAGAGAGAAAGAGAGAGAGGGAGGGGAGGGACGTTTTCAATTTCGTGCTTCGACATCGATCAATAGAGACTTCGCGTGTACACCGTATGCATCATTTCTCGTGCACTTCGCCGGGAACGTATTCGCCTAAGAGAATAACACGTAGGGTCAATATATCGCGCGTTAAATCGCCACGAATGCAGTCGAAGCGGTTGAAATCGCTGCAACAGACGGACGGACAGACGTTCATACATACGTACACGTACACACACACACACACACACACACACACACACGTGTGGGCTGCATTTCCGTCTTGGCAGAGAGAACGAGACTGAGATTTATCGCGGAGCTCTTACGCGGTGGAGCAGCTGGAATTATGCAGCGTCTCCCCTCGAGTCATTCCCCCTCCGCGAGCGACGTGTTTTATTCTTCGCGCCCTCTCTCGCATTTTTTCCGTCTGCGCGGTGCGTGCGTGCATTCGATCGCAATGATTTAACGTCGTTACGCAAGCGATTCAGCGATAGCGGCCGGCCGATCGGCCGGCTGGCTGGCTGGCCGGTGGCCGTCGTCGTCGTCGTCGTCGTCTCGCCTGTGTAATACCAGCCACCAATTGGCCGCAACTGGAAACGCCGCCGCGACGAACGTGGGATATTAATCTCCGGCTCTGGTAGCTCGGGACTTTATTACACGTCGGTGCTTTGTATCTGCACGTGGGAGAAGAACGGGAGTCGCAGTTGGACTGGACTCGCCAATTGCAAAATCGACGACGAATCGGACGGATTCCGCAGCACGCTCGCGGCCCGGCTCGTAACTCTGGCTTTAGTTCGATGGCTCAACTTGCGAATTCGCAACTTCCAATTCCGGCTGTTCGCAGTCCCTAATCAGCGGATTTTAGCCGCCGAGCCGCGCGACTCGCGCGCTGTCGCCGCTGCGGCCCCGCACGGTCGATATATATTATAAATAGCAGTGCGAAAGTCGAGAGGAATCAAACTTGAGGAATGTAAGTGGATGTTTAATTTCCGACGAAGAGAGCTCGCGGCTCGATGCTTATCGCGTTCCTACGAATGCACGTACGTAAAACGACCGCCCATGTGATCCGGGCGTAATTCATCGGCGGTGCGTCACGGCTCTCAAATAAAAGTACGCTTCTTCTTTGCTGACGGAGTCGTGGGAGATTGACGTTCGAATGGCGATCGATGATATTTCATTTCGATGATTCAGTCGCCGTGGAATTCGCCGGTCACGGGGTGGCGAAGCGATACACTCCCGAGGTACGTGACTGTATATACGCGCGGGCATTACGCGCTCCGCTCGGGGAAAAATACACAGACGTCGGGTCGACGACTGTGTGTGCGTGCGTGCGTGCGTGTGTGTGTGTGCAGGGTGAATTTATTTATTCGACAATCGAAGACGCAATCGCACGACATTGTAGCTGAATTTCTTTCTCCCGGCCGCTTCGCCGCCGCCGTTTCGACGGAAATGGATGCCGACAGCGCGGAAGAAAATATCGCATGAACGTAACTCAAGCTTTGCGCGAGTAATAATGCGCTGAAAAATGGCGAACAAAGCTCGCAGCCGTCGTGATTTCGCGAGCGTGTAATCCCCCCGCTTTGTTTCAATTGAAATGGCTTTTTCGTACAAACGCGCGCGTTAAAAAATGCATCGTGACAATTGCATTAATCGCTATTTAATTTCATCAAAATACACACCCGCGACGTCTCTCGCGAAAGCCAACGGGGACAAGGGGGAGGAAGGGCAAAACGTAGCCGCTTCCGTGGCGAATCGGCGAAGCCGATTGCGTTGCATATTCGGTGGTGCTGGTCGATGTGGACGCGGAAAATCGATGAACCGAGCGAGCTGCGCGAGAGTCACCCTCTCTCTCTCTCTCTCTCTCTCTCTCTCTGTCGCGTGTTTTTTCAAGTGCGTGCAAAAAACTGCAGCGGCTGAGAGCCACTGGGCCCGTGGAATATTTATCGCACAACCGAATCCGCCAAAGGCACACACGACGCCGACATCCTCCCGGCAAAATATCAACATCGTCGCAGCGGCGGCGCGCGCGCGCTATTAGCGCGCAGCCTAGGTTGATGGTCGTAAATCTTCGGGATTTCGTAACGGACGGATTCGGGCCGATTGCGATAACGTTTCTGGCACGGCGTAGGCGGCGTTGCGTTGCGTTGCGCTAGGAGGAGGTGCATCGTTTACGCGGCCGCCGCGCTCGCCGGCGCGGCGAGACGTTCCTCGCCTCGGCGGCGAGCGCGCGTTACACCGACGCGAAAGAATGCGAGGCCGGGGAAAAGATCGTCCTCCCCCTGATTATCGTGGCCGTCGGTGCCGAAGGTGAGGCCGATTTCGCCGGGCGTCTCAGCTGAGCAAAGATTGACATCACCGCCGCGTGCCGGCGCGCTGATTCACGACGGCGCTCGCGCGCGCGTCGCCGACGATGATGAAGGAGAAGAAGAAGAAGAAGAAGAAGAAGAAGAAGAAAGTGCTCGAGTTGATAGCGAAATGGATTCGAGTAGCCCCGACGCGGTCGGTTAGGCTGTCAATTAAAATACCAGCCGGCCGGTCTCCGGATTACGTCGGCTTTGGGCGTGCGCGCGAGCGAGAGAGGACGGCTTTGTGTATTTGCGTAGCCGATTAGTATAGACACACATCCGCTCGTGGGCGGCGCGCGAGAGAGAGAGAGAGAGAAAGAAAGAGAGAGATATGCGTCGAGTCATCGGTGAATTTTGGCGCCGACGATTATTTACGAACGTCGAGGGAGATGCGCGCGGCGGTCGCGCAACGGCGTGACGGCGGCGAATTTTGCGACGCGCACTCTTCGCGAGTATACGTGGGAAACGCCATGGAGAGTGCGTTGTTTGCACGTGTTGATAAAGCGTAATCTCGAGCGTAAGCCTCGCGCGCGGCCGTGTAAATTTGGAGACCGAAATCCCAAGCCGAAATTCAATTATATCGACTCGTCGTCCTGCGGCGCGGTGCGCGCGCGCGCGCGCGCGCGATTTTTGACAGGTCGACCCGACTGCCGCAACGAGTAACGCGATTCCGCGATATAGTAAACGATGAATAATCGAGTCCCGTCGGCGACGGTTTATTCGCCGCTCTATTTATTCGCCGCTCGCTCGCTCGCTCGCGAATCGTTGCAGCGCGCGTCGCGCATCTCCTTCTCTCGCACTCTCCCGGCCATAAACGGCAATATTTTCCAGCCGGGCGCGTTGTTTAATGCAACTGCGCGTATAACGCAGCTCCGAAGTGTGCAGACGGGCGCCGCAGTGCGCGGCGTTTACGAGGCGCGAGGGGCCTCGTCGAGGAAAGTCGTCGCGCGGCCGCAGCCAGCCGCATAAATATAATCGGCGTCATCGCGCGCTTTGCGGCGTGATTTGCGCTCAATTCGCGCGTTCAATGTCACGCCTGCAACGCCGCCATGATCGGGAGAACGTCGCGCGGTGCGCGGACGACGCGTCGAACATGTCTGCGGACGTCGCCGGTCTGCGCGCCGAACGACAGCTGGCGGATACGCGGAACGTTTTTACGAGGACGCAGCGCGCGCGCGTGACCGAATATTCCACATCGCCGATAAATTTCTGCATCTCGCTCGAGTCGGGTGGTCGCGACGGGCGTTGCTGCAGCTACTGCCGCGAAGATACCCGCGGCGCGCTGGAACTTGAGGCATCGCCGTCGCTTAAATCAGCCCGCAGCCATCGCGGTAAATATCGCGCGCGATCGATATCGGCCCAGAGTTGGCCCAAGGCTCACGTCGGCCGTCCGTGATATTTTATTATTTATTCGTTTATTATGCATTTCTTATGAGAGAAATATAGCAGTCGCGAAAGGTTCCTCGCGGGATATAGGAGAAGTATCCGTCAACGCCCAGAAATATGCGAGAAGAGATCGTTTAAGCTTGCCAGATTTAAAGAGAGTGAGAAATGCGGAGCTTCCGCCGGAGAAGAGGCTAAAATCGTAATTTGTAAAAATAAGTTTCTCGCGAAGGACATATATCAAATGGATAAGGGATACTTTTAGCAACGGTCGTATTTTTAGCGTTTAGCTGGCTGGACATTGACGGACGAAATCTGGTCCGTACACGGTGAATTTATCCGGAAGTTCTGGAAAACGAGATGCGCGTTTCGCAAAGATAATATTCCACATCCCGAAGTGGACATTTTGCGATTCTTTTTCCGCTATTCCTCTCATAATCAATGCGAAAGAGAGGACTGTAAAGAGGATCAGATCAGGAGCAGGTCAGATATAAATATTTCGTCGATACAACACATACACCTCACGCGAACGTGAACGCGCAATACAGTGCGAGAATGCGGCAGACACGCAATATTACGCAACTTCACGACCAGCACACGCCTGACAGGCTAGTTGATAAAATTAAGTCCGTTCGTCCCATTGGCCGAATTTTTTACGCGCTTCTGTCGTGCGACGCTTTCTGGAATTTTGCCGAGTCCTACATAAAAACACAACAAATATACTCAAACGGGTCCGGGATTTTTGCAATTCGACGACACCCACCGACCTCGCACTGGCTGCGAGAGTCTTCGTACTTTTGCAACCTCCGCTCTTCCCACAACGACGTTCCTCGTCGACGAGGCGTGTCATTTCTTTCGTCGTCTTCCTCGCGAGATAGATCGACTTGCTTCTAAATTCCCTCGAGCGAACGACGGATAGTCACAAGGCGCTCGTTCGAGTGTCTTCGATTTTAAATAACTTGCCCGGCGCGACGTGGACGCTTCGCGAGAGAGTGAGAGGGAGAGAGAGAGAGAGAGAGAGGGGGGGGAGACAGACGGGGGGAATTAGAATGGCGAATTAAATTTCATATCTTCAACACTGTTCAGCTCGGATTAATCTGCGATACGCGACGATGATGAGTGCCCTTTGCTGCGTCCCTCCTTCGCCGACTTTTCATCGCTCTATTAAGCGGAAATTGAATTTCCGCTTCTTTTTGCAGAGTCAAGTAATCGGAGAAATAACGTGGTTCTGCGACGTTTCCATATTTTCGAGCGGTGGGCGGACGCGTGCTTCTCGTATGAAAGCGATGGAAGATAACGACGAGATTACGGTAAAATACCGCGTGCAATCGGGCCGCCACGCGTACGAGAGAGCGTATTTCCAAACGCATGGATTAAGGGCAAGCTGGATTATCGCTGTAACCAATAAACGTACAATCGATTATCGCTGCCTCGTATTATACAAGCGTCCCGGCCGTCGTATTAGCGTTTGAAACGCGCCGTTATAACATAATAGCTACCATTCGTTGCGCAGAGTAGCGATTAACGAGTTGCGATTGAAAAATAATAAAAAGAAAAAAAAAAAAAATACATACACGTGCACACGCGTGTGTGTCTGTCGACGTTACATGTCGTCTTGCGCGTCACGTCGATATAATATTTTACGCCGAGCGGAACATTCATCGCGTACAACGCGCATTCGCTCGTTAGCGATTCCTCCTCGTCGTAACGCGCGGCGGAATTTTCGTTCAGAGATTTCGTGCACGCCGCGCCGATATTTAATTAAACGCATTAAAACACGGGTGTCAACCCGTGCGAGCCGCGCGCACGCGAAAATTAATAAAGTGCAAGCGATCGCATCATTTTGTGATTAAATATAATAAATAACATATCCCGTCGATATATACACAACAGCGCCGGCGACGGTAGTTGATAAAGCCCAGCGCGACCGAGTGGAAGAATTTGTTATTAAAACGCGGTGCGCCTCTGTTTACGCGTCAATCAATGACATTTATGCCGGCCCGACAAGCCGACGACAAAACACGCACACGTGTGAGCGCGCAATCGCGCTCGTTTCCCGTATTCGGTGTGTTACCGTATCGTAAGCGAAAACACGACGTTTCAATTGCGAACGCGGAAATAACGCGGCGTAAGCGGTGGTAGCGCCGCGGTGAAGCCGCCGCCGATCGTCGGCGTCGCCCCCCCCCGCCCCGCCCCGCCCCCATCCCGTTAGCGTCGTCGTGTTCGCGAAATCGCGCGCGACCCGTGAGAGCGTGGGCGGCCTTTAATTTCAATTTCTTCGAGGCGCTCGCGCATTTTCCGAGACGAGCGCCGCCGCGCGCTGCCCGGCGGCGCGATTTGCTCGGGTCACGTTCGAGTACTCTCGTCGCCAGTAAATCAGAGCGATTAGCTTCGCGGCCGCGGCAAATAGCGCCCGCGCGCTATTCGGCCTACGTGTCGGTGCATAACGCGAAAACGCTTTATTGCCCGCGCAATCTAGCCGGGCCGCGCCGTTAACGGACGCGGCTCAGCATTCGATTCGGCCGCGATACGCGCGATCCGCGTAACCTGTGTGCGTAGGTTCGCGCGCGCGATCGCAACACTGTAAAACTAGGCATCGGGACGTGTGTGTTAAGATTGAGTGTTGCTGCGTGGAGTTATTTCGGCACATTGGCTGGCGCGTTAAGGCGCACTAAGTGCGTCCAAATAATTCGTTTTCTGTGACAAAAGTGTGTTTGAACAACACGCTTGTCTGTAACCCACCCACCCACCCACACCATGTAACACACACACACACACAGTACACAGAAACGTGTTACTTTTCCTCAACAATCCACGTGACACACGTAGAGTGTGTGTTATTTAGACACAAGATGATAATCGAAATACACTGAGAACACACTTGGGTGATATATTGGGTAACACACCAAGTACCACGTAACACACTAATTTTGCTAACACACGTTTAAATGAACACGCATATGTGTATTAAAAAAAATACATGTGAGAAAAACACAAATCGACAAAGTCGCCTTCAAAAAAGTATTGTATCTAATGGATAAATTAATGTAGTAATAACTTGCTTTCATATTATTACAGACTAAATCATTAATTATATGTTATTCATTATTATATGTTTAAACGTAATATAGAAATGTGTAAAAAAAGTTCATTTATTTACACGCTTGTGCATTGCAGCAAAATTTCACACTTGGATTCGCAATGTTGCTCAATTCACCTTCGAAACACACTTGAGCTGTGTTATTTCGATATACCTTCATAACACATTTGAGATATGTTATTTTAATATACTTTCATAATGCACTGAAAGTGTGTTATTTTAATACACCTAACCATTAACACACACACACACACACATAAATATGTTCTTTTAACATACATATATGTGTTAATTCAATTTGCTGATTTTGTGTATCTAAAGCGGAGACACACTTTAACACGCTTCAAGCATGTTATTGTAACACTCTTCAGTTTACAGCCGGAATCGACGGCCTCTTTGTGATCCTCTTTGCGATTAGATCGTCGGCCACAGAGATCTTTTCCTCTTATGAGAGCTCGTGAAAAGATATTCCTCGAGTACCTTCGGGTTTTTGCAAAATTTTTACGAGTAACTGACACGGGAATTTGCGAGCAGAATGTCGAGCAGGAATCTTTTTCTTCAGTACAAACTCATAAATCTATTTTCAAACATCACCGAGTTTGAAAATTGTCACGAGTGATATGCATGGGACATTCGCGATCAGACTGTCGACGATAGAAATCTTTTGCTCTAATGCGACTGAAATAAAAATATTCAAATGCCACTGGAAAATTTTCACGAGTAATTGAATCGGGGAATTTGCGAGGGAAGTCGGAGCGAGTTAGAAAATGACCACGAGTGGAATTCACATAGGAATCAGATCGATCGTAGAAAAACCTTTTTCTCTAATGTAGAGAAGTAAAAAAGTATTCAAGCACCTTCGAGTTGGAAAAATTTCACGAGTGACCCGTGCAGCGATCGACCAGGAGATATCGATCAGAGAACTTCCCGCAGCATAAACTCGTGTAAAGTAAAAACTTTCGAGTACCTTCGGGCTCGAAATTCTTCCTTTGAGCTCGCGTCAATCAAAAATACCGTCGCGAGTTTATTGCAGAGGAAAATTGTGAAGATTTTCCAAGCTGAAGGTGTCACACACCCCGCTGAGAATCGTTACCGCTCACAAGAGTTCGCGCCGGAGAAAAGAATCCGCGGTCGCGACCTTCGGGCTACCGCGATGATCGATGCCGAAGGTATTTCGCTAGGAGATATCAACCTGAGCCGCCCTGAGCGCCCTGAACCTTAACGCGCCGCGGACTCGTGCGAGGTTCTCTCGTTCTCTCGACGGGACTCGTTCAGGTCTCGAGATCTGCGATCGGGAGATGCATGGTACAAGACAAGCGGTCGAGATAACGCGCGGGTCGCGTCATCGCGTTAATTTTAGTCCGGATTATCGTCTTATCCGCCGACACGGGGACTCCTGAGCGCCTGAACGAATAACACGGTCGATCCGGAGAGAGAACGCCACTCGACGGCTATCGAGCATACTTTCTGCAAATTCCAGCGCTGCGATCGCAGCGTTCGACTCTCAAATATTAACCGGTGTACTCATCCGCGTCCGAAATACAATCGCGCGCAATTTCCAATTTCATCGCTCGGCCGATGGATCTTGCACGAATTTCTCGGCTCGCACGACGGCTGTTCCCGTTCTATTTCGACCGCGCCAACCTGTTCGATCGCCAAGCCGCGCTTCCTGGACCGCGCGCGGCGCGGCCTGCCGATCTGCTTCCGTTTCGCGAATTACCTGAATTGAACGAAGAATCGGCCACGTACCACTCAATAATGTATCGCGCGCCGCGCCGCGCATTTATCGAAGAAAATAATATCCACGGAAGGTTCACTTAAGAGAGCTCAGCGAGAGCTCAGCCCGCGAATCGACGGAAATGGAAAGCCGCTCGCGAAGAATCGACTTTACCTGCCGATCTATTTATATCAATGATGGAGTTGATTGTGTGAAATCAGACGACGTCGTCGCGGTCGTCGTCGCGGTCGTCGTCGCCGTCGCTGTCGCGGTTCGGCGCAAATTTAATACCACCAAGTGTAAACCGTCGTCGCAACTCGCAACGGTGTCCTGCTCCAAACCCCTCTTCCTCCCCTTTCCCCTCTCCCGAGAAAAATGCTGCTTAAAGCGAGAAGGCGAAAAATCACCTTAACGTCGCGCGTTCTCATACCGAGCCGTTCGACTCTTCGCGACCCCGCGAATCAAAATGTCGGCTACGCGTACAAATAATACGGAAAATAAATAAACGCACCGGAAGAGGGGGAGAAAACGATAAGGAGAGTATAGACGGAGAGACAGAGAGTGACAGTGAGAAAGAGAAGACGAAAGACGTGAGAAATGTCGCTCGATGGAAAACGCGAACCAACTAATCTGCCGCCGTCGCCGCCGCCGCCGCCGATCCGTCCGTCGCTCATAAATCAACTTATCGCCGCGCGGCTTCCGTTGCTGCCACGCTCCGGCACGTTTTCACGGTGCGTGCACGCGCACTTACGCGTGCACGGTGCTATCGCCGCGCGCGCACGCGCGCGCGGTAGGCGTCAATCGCTACGCCGCGCGCTGTGCACGCGCCGCGAGACTGCGCTCTCTCTCTCTCTTTCTCTCTCTCTCTCTCTCACTCTCACTCTCACTCTCTCTGTCTGTCGCTCGCATTGCCGCGAGAACCTCTCGTCGTCGGTGGCGGCGGCGGCGGCGGCGGCAGCGACGAGGACGATGCTCGCGCGTGAGCGTGTTACGGCGATGAATGAACGCGCGTAACACGGCGCGGCGCGGGGATGAATGAGCGGACACGCGCGTATTTCGGTGACGCGCGCGGAATGCGCGATGTTGCATCGCCGGCGAAATCTACGACCGGCGCGCATTCGCCGCAGTTCGTTCGCCTCGCTTCACGACGGGCGCGCACGGGACAAAATTCCGTGGGAAATCCGCGCTTGAATGCCGCGCTGAATGAGTCAGACGACCGTCGATCGATCTCTCTCGTCCGTGCCTCCAAGTCGCCGGTTGGACTTATTTCGGAGCGGTCTTCCCCGTGCGCTCTCTGCTCAGGATTAGTGACGAAGAAGCAAATTGTATCTCACTCTGAGCACGCCCCCCCCCTCTCTCTCTCTCTCTCTTGGCCGGAATTAGATCACCGGCACCTCGGATCGTACAAATACAATGACGCGGAGATTCGGGTCGCACGAGATTACACTCGCTCCGAGGTTACTGATATTCCTTCTTTGAAGGCGATCGCGATAATAGATCGCACACGGCACACGTTCAATTGGTTATCTCTGTGTGTATATATTTCCGTCGCTCTCTCTCTCTCTCTCTCTCTCTGTCTGTCTGTCTGTCTGTCTTTCTCTTTCGGAGCGAATCGCGCGTAGATAGGCGGAGGTGAGCGTAAATTTGCAGATACGAGCTTATAAGCTACATGCATCGTCGATAATGGACAAACTGTGTCCATGAGCATGATTCTCTTTTTTGATGAACGATATAACTCGCGCAAATGCGACTTATCAAAGCGGCGCCCGCCTCGACAGCCTCTGTCTCTGTTCCTCGCAGTCTCGCCCCGCCCGGCCCTCGGCCGAGCCAAATGAGACGAAACGGACGAAACATGTGTAACGTTGCAAAACGCTTGAAACCGTGCACAAACTCGAGGGGAGAGAAACGACGGATCGGAGCAAAATCCGTTTCTTCCTTCGCATCGAGAGCGTCCGCTTCGCTCGTTCGAAAATATGCGATTATGCTCTCGGCATAATCTCGGCGCCTCGCGAGAGCCAACGCGAGGAGACAACGCGCGAGGATAATGAAGATAGAATATTTATCGCTAACAAAGCACGATAATAATAACAATAATAATAAAAAGAGCGGCCACGGCTGTATTTAACGGACGGACAGCGAACTAAAGAAGCAGCCCCGTCGCATTTCCGTCCGTTCCGACTGTTTTACATCGGCGCGGCGCGTTTCGACGCCGAAAAATCCCCGTTCCCCGTCGGCCATTCCCTTTTTATCGCTCCGAAATCCCCCGGGACCATCGGAACCTGCATCCAGCGGCTGGTTTTCCACCCCAGCTCCCCCTCCCCCCCTCTCTCTCTCTCACCATCCCAGAGCTCACTTCCACGGAGAAGTATGCATAGAATAAGCGCGCTACACGTTCGCGAAAAACAGTACGATCGTTTCGCGTTTGTCTCGTCCGTTTCACCCCTCGCCCCGACTCGCACAGTGTTGTTGCAGAAATCGCTAATCGTGGCCAAAATAGGAAAAAATAAAAAGCGACATTTTCGGCTCCCGTTTTCAATATATTTTCTAAAAAGTGCAAATTAATAAGTTGTAGTAACATTTTGATGAGATCCAATTGTATCACGAAGATAAGTGAATTCAAATGTACATACGTGATGCGAAGTACAGAATAGCTGAGTTATAACCCTCCGAATGATACAACTGATTTTGCGTTGAAACAATTTTTTATCATGAAAATGATGTTCCCTGTATAATATCTCATCTGTGTAGTTTTATTTCCAATAAAGAGTATATTAGAAAGTTATAAGTATATACAATAAAAATTAGATTTACAGGACTCACTTTTGTGTTACTGTTAATCACTTATATCGTGATATATAAAAAATGCATCATTTCGCACCATGTTGTAACTTTGTGAAAATAAAGATAAAATATCTATTAATCCTCATGCAAAGGTAGAAAAAGCGATATCCAGCGCTTACAAAAATATGATAAATTTTATGAGCAGAGTTTGATATTCGGTGCGCTTACGATCAGACGCTGTCTACTGCAGGTAACATTGTTCAACACAAAAATTGTACCCTCTATCAAAATTCTTCATTCTAGTTAATGTTTTGCTAATGTTAACTACAAATGTAATAATTAACGATAATGTTTAAGCTCTAATTAAATAATGTAGTAAACAATAGTAAAAATAAAGACCGTAGAGATATGAGAGAGTATCATACAAGAAAAAACTCGAGAATTGCGACGAATGAAGATTTATTTTAAAAGACTTCTTTCCTCAGATCCCATCGTTTTGTCTTTAGAAAAAGTTTCAGATAAAAAAGCCGATCCCTTCCCTGAAGAAGTTATTGAATTGCTTGCAAGTCCAGTTGTAGCAAATATAGTTTCGGACGATGAATAGTTACATTAAACATTTTGTTCAGTTAATAGTTATATGGAGTAAAAAGCAGAAGATAAAAACTAAAAAAGAAAATAAAAAACAAAAAAATAAAAAACAAAAGAGTAAAAAGTAAAATAATAAAATTAGAAAACATGTTATTTTAGTGATAAAGCACTAGTACTCACAATATGCATAGTATGCTTTTCATTCAACTATAGTACATTATAGCGATTTATGGCCACTATTTGGAGGTTTCGCAACACTGTGCGGCGACGCCCCGCGCGCTTCCTCTTCAATCTCGTTTTTCCGTTTGCCAACTGCAAAGTATTATACTACTGCGCAGCTACTGCTGCGTGTGTCGTGTCCCCCCCCCCGCCCCCACTCCTTGTAGCACCTTTGTTCTCATTTACGCGCACAACGGAACCGAATATCACCGTGGCGGTTGGAGCGACCGGAGAGCCGCGCGCGTACGCGTGTAATTAACGCTACGAGCCGGATTGGTAAACAACGGCCGATCGACGAGACTACGACGCGGAGAATTAAGCAAAAGAAAGAAAAACACATGGAAAACGAGAGGGACAACGAGAGGGAAAAGGGAACGAAGTCCGGAGGAAGCTTCGGCGGGCCGAATTTGGGGAGATGGATTTCTATCCGGCGCAGCGCGTGCGTCAGACAAGTTCGATGGGGCACGATATTTTGATGTTTACGGAATGAATGGACGACACGCCGAGTCGACGGGTTTATCGGTTAAAAACGAGCGAAAAACAAACAAGCGGTGCGCGCGCGCGCGCGGGCGCTCGCTCGCCTCGGCAACGATTGCTCAAACGTTGATCAAACGCCGCGTCGGGCCCGGCACTTGTCGCTCGGCCTTTCGTAGCCGCGCGAAATTATGTTAAGTAGTCTTTTATGTAAGGAAACGACTGCCATATCGACGACGATCTCGAGGCGGCCGAGCGGAATTATCCGCGGTCTCTCTCTCTCTCTCTCTCTCTCTCTCTCTCTTTCTCGCTCGCTCGTAAAAGCGCGCGCGCTCGTACATACGCGCTCTTAATCAAGTTGACTGGCGTGAAGAATGTCACGACTTGACAGCGTAATACCGTGCATAAATCGTGACGCATGCAGTTCTAAGACCTTGTAAGCGCCGTCCGCGGCGCGGCGCGCGCCGATAATTGAGTCGCGGCGCAATTAAACGTACGTGAATATACACGTGAGAGCGAGCCGCGAGGATCGATCGGCAGCGGGCCTGAGAACGCCATTATATCGCGCGAATCACGATCGCGGCGTGAACGCGTACTTTAGCCCAAATTAATAGCGACGGCAGAACGCGGTAAAAATTCATGGGACGACTTTTCGCTTTCGAGAAGGGCTCGTCGCCTTTTAAGAGCGCCCCCCCCCCTCACGCCGTCGCCGCTCTGCCGTTTGCATACGGCTGACGTGAAACGAACGAACGAGCGCAATTCTCAGCGTGTTCGAGCGAGAAAATAAAGCGACAGTCCTCTAGCCGGCGCGCCATTCGGCCCTGCACTCGCAAAAATTCAATTCCCTATACTTTTATAGCGCGCAGATTTCGATAATGCTCCGGGCGCCGAGTTTGAGCGCTTTTCACGCCGACTCCGGCGGCGGCGAAATGCCGCGGCGAAACCAGCACCGTCCGTGGTCTGAATTCGGGAAAAGCACTAACGATGCGGACTCTAACGAGGAACGCCGAGGCGCGCTCGAGCGAGCGCGCGAGATGGCGAAACGCTATCATTATAATTCGTCATTCGACGCCGCGCGACCGTCCGCGCTCGCTTCGTTACGACTATTTTACGGCAGAATTGACGACCGATATTAATAACGTCGGCATATATAAATACACGTGAGAAATTACGCTCTCGCAAGCGTTCTATATCGGATTCCGGCACTGTGTGTGTGTGCGTGTGTCTCTCGTTGATCATTTATTCTAACAGAATAATAAGTCGGGCGCAGACGAGCACAATTACCGCAGCCCGGTCTCACGTACGGCGATGTCATCTTTTATTTATACCACCGGCCGGAATAACATTTTTAATCATCGTGATTTCAGCCGCTAACAGTTTCAATTTAACGCGACTCGATTTCGGCCGCTCGCCCGGAGCAACATCACGCCGCTTCTGCACGACGCGACGTGGCGGCGCCGCGCGCGAGAATGAATCTCATATTTCGCGACGGGATGATTCTGACGGGAAAATTGTGGACACGATATGGTTTTGATTTTCCTGCCGTCCCCCCGCGCACGCGCGCACGATACAGTCCGCGCGAATGCACATTTTCCTGCGCGACAGTTCCCTTTTGCACGTTTCGACCGAGTGCCACAACGTCATCGATCATATGACGGATCCGCGCCGAGGCGACCGTCTCTCTCCGTTCCTCTCGCTCTCGCTCTCTCCCTCCTTCGCTACGTGTCGTCAACAATATGCGATCGCGCTGCTGGCCGACGCGGGGGTGAGACTCAGTTTTCGCAACTCCGCCTCCTGCCCCGCAGTCGTTTAATAACGTCTGCCTGCCTCCCCCCCCCCCGCCATCAACTTATCACTTCGCGTTTAACGCTGTTGCGATCTCCAACGAGCAAAATTATAGGTTTAAAAGGCATTAGCGGCCGTCGTATCGCAGCTGGATCGACGACGGCGCTACGTGGGTAATTATCACGTACCGCGGCGTACTCGCTAAAAACCGATAACGGGGGATAATAACAACTCCCAGTCGGAAATTCGCGCCAACTTGCTTAGGCAATCTCGCGACTCGCGCGCGCCGTCGTCGTCTCTCGCCCGGCTGTTTCCAAGGGTCGACGAAGGCTTCTCCGTGCGAGGAGAGCGTGTCCTACCTACCCCGGGGCCGGGAATGGATTTTCATCCTTATTCTGTCGCGATTGCCGGCCGTCTCGGCTCATGCAAAAGCGCCGCGCGCAGTCACGCGATAAGAACATCAGGCGCCCCGCGTCTAATCGGCCGCGGGATCTAAAGCTTCGGTAATTGAGGAAAGAATTCGGTGCTCTCGCGACGAGAGCAGCGTTGCGCAATCGGCTCTCCTCCGGAATGCGCGCGGGCACATTCGTCTCGGGGAAAAAATATCGCTGCTGAGAAAAGCGATCTCACTCTCGGTTCACTGTCCTTCTTCTTTCAGAGCGCCGATGGTCGCCTCGGAAGAGAAACATTTTCTCGGTATAACAGCTCGACGTGAAATATAATTCCGTTTCATCTGCGCGTTGCATGGAATGTAACGCGATCAAATTAGAATTACCGCAAATTTTAGGGAAGCTCACTGTCGTCGCGTGCTCAAAAGGAAGAGAACAAGGATTTGCTCTCCTCGCGTAAGAGGAGCAAACTGAATTTTTGTTTTGACTCAATATCGAAGTACTTGACTCACCCCGCGGGGTTCGCGCTCTTGCCTTGAATAAATTTGATGCTTGCTACGAACTTGTACGATTGATAGATTCGCGGATGTATTGTTATACAAACTGGCGAAGCACTCGGGGCAACTAATATTCACTTGAATGCGACACGCGTTTCCCCGCCGGTGCAGGAACTTACGACGTACTAAATGACGAAATGCGTCGTAATCGGCTCGTGACGTGCATCGTCGCGATGAAAAACAGAATGCGCATACAGCGCGTAAACGCAGCCGGCTGACTTTAAGAGAGGGAGAGAGAGAGAGAGAGGACGAGAGCGTGCGCGTTAAAAATACGTCCCGCGCCGATCCGAATAGCCGGGCGCGACTTCAGCGCGATTAACACGCCAAAATTACGCGACCTTGCTTTGTATTTGCTTTTTGAGGGCTTACAAAATTAAGGGCGAGAGGCGCTTATGAAGTTATGGAGCCTGTTCTAAATTCCTGATCTCCAAAGTATGAGATGGTGGCGGTCTCTCTCATTTTAACTTTGGTAATAATATTTCTCTATTATTATATAATATATTCCGCGCGTCTGCGCACACAGGAAGAAAGAGAGGGAGAGAGAGAGAGAGAGAGAGAGAGAGAATATATAACTTTTCATGCACCTGATATCGCGTGGTCATCGATCGTATGCTCCGTGACCCGTGAACGCGAACAACCCGCGACTCTGTTCGCATTCTGGTTACGGCGTGCAATCGGAAATAATTACAGGCAAATTCGCGACTCGCGGCGGGCGAGCCGAGCCGAAAGACAGACACGGCGCGGCGCGGCGCAGCGCGCCGTGAAAGAGGATGCTTTTTCCGCTCAGTCATGACGAGCGGTCGACGATTTCGCTGAAACACGAGAGCCGCGAGAGCCGAGCCGGACTCTTATCCGCGGCATCGCGCGCCGCGAATATCCGCTCGGACGACGAAGACGCACGATGGCCGCGATAAAGCGTAAATTCTATTGCGCAAATGCCGAGCACCGGCAAGCGGTTGCATCTGCGCGATTAAATGCGAGAGCGCGAGGCGGCTCGCATTAATGCGTTTCGGTATCGCGATAGGCGTTACACACGTTATTGCCGCGCCGCTCAAACCGGGCCATCTGGCGAGCTCGACAACTCGAGAGTGTCCGCGACCTAGACGTGTAATTATTATTACCGGTTAGGTCATTAGGTATGATTTAACCATATGAGCCTTAACGAGCCCCGACGACGCCGGCCTTCGACAGCGGGATTCATTTTCCAGCTGTCGTTTTTTTCAATCGCTATAAAACACCGAGCACGGCCGAGATGCCGCTGAAGGTCGTTGTTTAGATGTCGAGCATCTAAACTCCCGCCTCTGGTTAAATATACTTTCACGAAGTGCGCGCTGAGATACGAGAGAGAAGTGTCTCTCTCTCTCTCTCCCTCTCTCTCTCTCTCTCTCTCTCTCTCTCTCTCTCTCTCTCTCTCTCTCTCTCTCTCTCCCGATATAACTTTTCTCGCGTAACTTTTTTCTTCGCTCGCTCCGCGAGAACGCGTGTTTACCGAATCCTTATAACGTAAAAACTTTAATTGCAAACAGACAAGCAAACAAACTCACTCGATAAACACCGCGCAACAAACACCACTCTCTGCCCTCGTATCTCGTGATGCATTTGATATCGACTCGATAATTTATGCTCATACGTATATGTATACACACCAACGTGGCAACGTGCACGGTCACGACACGCACACACACACACACACACACACACACACACACACAAGCAGCACGGCGCATGTGCATTCCCCGTTTTAACGGTAGAACTGTTTTACAGTAGGACGCTCTGTTCAACTGTAAAAATGTGTCTCAGCTTTTTCCCACCCAGCACACCGCAACACACCGTGTCGAACTTTTGCGCATTCGCTTCTCTCATTCCCCCCACCCTCCTCCCCCCTCTCTTCCCCTTTTCCTCTCTTCCTTCCTGGAAGTGACACAATACTGCAAATCGGACAGCCGCAAGCGAATTTTATTTCTACTGTAAATTTTTTGTTTTATTTTCGGTCCGCCGACGCGAAACTACCATCGGCGCGCAACGGCAGGCGTCCTCCACACCCCCCTTTCTCTCTCGCTCTCTTTTCGCCCTCCTTGTTTTTTTTATATTATACATACCGCAACCATTTTTTTTCTTCCTCTCGTTCGAGCGCACAACACGTACTTCAGACGCGATGACGCGACTGATTTAATTAAAAAATCACGTCGCCATGGATAATACCATCGGAAATCGATAATCACGCGCGTGTGTGTGTGTGTGTGTGTGTGTGTGTGTGCGCAAAAATTATACACTCCTCTCTCGCATGCTCTCTCTCTCTCTCTCTCTCTCTCTCTCTCGTGCGCGCGCGCGCGGCGTGGCATTTTTCTCGCATTCGTCCGGCGAGTGGAGCCTCGTCGTTATATCGCCCGACGACGACGTCCGGCGAAATCGTTGGGATTCCATTGAGCTCGCCGCCGGGTTATTGGAGGGGGAACAGAGGGGGAAGGTAGAACTGTAGCGGTTGCATAACACGGACAGGAATTCGCGGGGATACGTTCCGCGAATGCGCTCGCAATTTTCATGCCGCTCGCGAAGAGCGCGTTCTCCCCCTCTCCACCTCCCGCTCCTTCTCTGTCTCTCTCTCTCTCTCTCTCTCTCTCTCTCTCTCTCTCTCTCTAGGGAGGGAGAATTTTTCTGCCGTTATCGCAGCGCGGAGAGATTTCATCAAGACGCGTTTTACGATAATCATTAAAACGCGCGTTCCTCGGCGTGTTTTAATAAGCGCGTCGCCCATACACTCATCTCCTCCTCGACTGCCCCTTCCGGTTTGTTTTATTACCGAAAAGCGCGGGATCGCTCGGCCTCTTTTCCTCGTTTCCTCTCTTCTTTTTCTTTCCATTCGCCGATTATAATGACGCGCGAGCGCGATCGAAGAACGGCGAGGAAAAACCCGAACGATTTTCATCGCGGCGCAAAGATCGCGCGGGTAAGATCGAGCGAGTGCGGCATATCGGTGGCCCGTCGGGTGAAAATGCACGCGCGGGGCGAAGAGCGAGCTCGAGATAATTGCCGTGAAGCTTACGAATCAACAAACGAATCACTCAATCAATTTGCCGCCTGCGCTCGCCGCTGCTCCTCGCTCGCTCACCGTCTTCGGTGCCATTATTTTCCCAGACTTGCACGACGACGACGACAAATTCCTCGTGTTGTCTCTAAAAAAAAAAGTGGACAACGCGGAGAACGCTGCTTGGTCGGCGGACAAGTATCGAGCTTTCCAATTAGCCGCTGATATCGGGCTCGAGCTGACTGCCCGCTTACGAGCGGAAAGCTTCCTACGGAGATTAGGCGGAGCAATTCGTGCCGTGAAAGCCGCTTTTGTTTTTAGAACAAGCCACCGTGGAGAGTGGTTGATCCACCTTAAAACATGTGCCAATTACGAGGCTACGACGAAAGAGAGGCCAGACGGCGGAGCGAGAGCGGGAATGATAACAGGGCGTGAAGAGGGGAAGGAGGGGAAGGAGGTTAACGGGAGGAGAGCGGCGAAGAGTTAAATCTATCGATCGACCGGCTTGATTTCCGCACGAAGGAGGCCGACAGCTCCGCCTAAAGTATCTAATAGTCGGATTAAGCTCGGCTTTGTCGGAGAATCGCGGGGCATTAAAAGCTAGATAGGCGCGGCGGCGGCGGCTATCGAGACTCAAAGAAAGCGCGCGCTGCATCGAAAATCGATCGCGACGCGCGCGTCTAAACGCCCCCCGTTTCAACATAATATAATGCCTCTCGTACGAGGAAGAGTGAGAGAGAGAGAGAGAGAGAGAGAGAGAGAGAGAGAGAGAGAGAGAGAGAGAGAGACAGAGAGAGAGAGAGCGGGCGGAGGGCGGGAGGGAGAGAGAGAGCGCGCGCGCGGGCTCGCAGGGGAGACAGAATGAGCGATAATGCCGGCGTCGACGTTAAAAATGACGCTCCGGCCGAGTGCGTCGATCGAGCACGGTGGTCTCCTCATAAATCAAGCCGTAACGTTATCTCCCCGCGTGGCCGATTGTCCGCGTCACGCAGCTCGCGACGGCGACGTTAATTTCGTGTAAAATTATTCATCCGGACGTTCGCGCGCGCGCGTCTATCGACGCGACACACGGCGACTTCTTCATCATCATCATCGTCGTCGTCGTCGTCGTCGTCGGAGCAGCGACGGCACTCGCATGCCTCGCTCGAAAGCTTTTCACTCCCGACGATAACGCCGTCGTCGTCGCACAACTCGGAGAGATCCGTCCGGCTTTTTTCCGGGTCTATGAGAACTCGCGGAAATCGCGGAAGTGGTAGTCGGTGTAGTTCCGCTCGCGGCGGCTCGATACCTCGATTTCTCATGGAAGGCTCGGCAGCGAGGCACTCTCTACAAAGTGTACAAGTTGCTACGTGCTTGCTCCGGTGATTGAACAGGAAATACCGGCGGTGGCGGCGCTGTTGAAGCGAATTCGTTTCCCTCCGGAGGAGAGAATCGTCCATTTGCGGTCAGCCAAGAGGTCTCCTTAAACGCATGTTAAAAGTACGTGCTCGCCGGCGGCGGCGGCGGCGGAACACGAGGGCGAGCGCGAATTGTTGCTCGCAAAAAGTCGATCGATGCAATGCGGAGGAATGTCGGCCGGCTGCGCGAACAGCCGCCACTCTCGGCGATGCTCGCTACGCGTAATCCACGTATCAATCGTCCGTATGTGTAAGCGGCCGCTCTCTCGCTCGCTTGTAATTCGTCCGCACTGTGACCGTACACAGCGATCGGCTCAGTCTATCCCCCCCCCTTCCCACCTCTCTCTCTCTCTCTCTCTCTACCCACCGCTCCCGATAATATCCCGAGCCGAAAGTCATTACATCCGCACGCGCGCGCGCGCACGCGCGGACAACGCTCGAGCTTTCGAGAGTGATTCCGGTATCATCTCTTATCGCGCTACCTGCTTACCGCGTATCCATTTAATAGTATTTCAACGGCCATCTGCGTGGTCGCGTGCGTGCGCAGGCGCACGCGCACGTGCGGAATCCTATTAATTGGAGTTTCCAAGTAAACGGCTACATCAATTCTCCCGTCTCGACAGGTCTCGGAAGATCCTTCCGGAGCCGAGTTAACCAACGGTAACAATTATTGCGAGGAGAACGACGACGGCAGCGGCGCGCTTCTCGGATGGAAAGCTACCAATCCGTTAGTTAATTGCGACCAGGACGAAGTCGCCCCGATTGCTCGTTAAAGCTTTTGATAGACGGGATTAAATCCCCACCGCATCCGGCCGGGCATTTAAAGACTTCCCGCCGTCAAGTAGTCCCTCCCTTTCTCTCCCTCTCTCTCTCTCTCTCTCTCTCTCTCGCGCTCGCGCGTTCGATCGTTCGTTATCGGCCTATAAAAGACGATTTGGAAATGGCAACTAAACAACTTCAATTGATTTACGCGTGTGTGTGTGTGTGTGTGTGTGTGTGTGTGTGTGTGTGTGTGTGTGTGTGTGTGTGTGGGTATCTTTCAACGACAAGGAGAGCGACGCGCCGAGGCGCTTTACCGCTTTACTACTTCTTTATCCAGCGCGCTCCATCGACGCGAGTTGACGGGAAAAAAGAAAATGATATCCGCCAGCGGCGACGGTTTAATTAGTCGCGCGTTATTTAACTCTTCATTCGCGGCCCGCGGCGATTTCTGTCACGGACATTTATATCGTTATAAGCGCTGCATGCTCGCACGCATGCGTGCGTGCGCGCACGTGAAATTGGCGCTAATTAATTACACGACGCTCTTTGTATCCGAGCGATACACGATAAATAACGGGCACGTTGATTGTTGCAAAACCGCGGCGGCGCAGCACCAGTCGATAATGCGTGCACGCATCGCGCGCGCTCTGTGCGACGCTCTAATTTCGCTCAAACAACACACACGGCCGCGCGTGAGCGTTTAATCTTGCCGGTGAAAACGTCGTTAAAATTATTCCTACACCACGAAATGATCCCGCGGCTGATGATGGCGCGGCGCGATGGCGTCTCTTAACGCGGCCGCCCCGACGCCGCCCGGCGACCGTGTATTTCGCGAATTTGCATTTATGCACGGCCTATTAGTCTCTAAATTAATCATGATACCGCCATAGGGAGGCGCAGTCAAAATTCAATGATACAACAAAGAGCATATTGCACGTGGAAATTCCGAAACACTCAGCGTGACCGGCTTTGATCCGACACGCGCAACACATTGAACGGCCGCGCGTTCGCGCCGGCCCGATTGAACGATTCATGCGGAATTCAACGTCGCTGTCTTTCACGAGCGAGAGAGCCGAAATGGCCGAAATAGCGGATATACCGGATATACCGGAGTGCGGTCTTTGAAAATTTCATTAACTCCCGCTTGATATCTCGATATCAAGTGTCATATTCCTTCCTACGCCGAAGGACGCGCGTTCGAGCCGACGAATAATCAACGACGAGCGTAAAAACGAAGCTACGACACGACACTTTGCTGCTCCCGCGACAAATTTTCCCTCTCCCTCTCCCTCTCTCCGTCTCGTTTGTGTTTTGGATAATTTGCCGCGTCTGCTCTTGGCACACTTGACGGGGCGCTTCCGCCGTGCGCGACGATCCGTAGCAATACCGTAATCATAGTTTAACGGCGGCCGAGACGTTTTCAGCCGTGCGATCGCGATCTCACGGACGGAAATTTATCGTCGTTCCGTTCCGCCGCGGCACATTTACGACTCGTTCGGCCATCGCGCGTCTCCGACGATGGCCCGTCCCCGTACTTTCGTCCGTCAGCGGAGATCACCGCTTTAGCATATCGCGCGATATCGCGGCGCTTCACGACGTGGCGATCTTTGTCTCTCCACGACGTCCGCGGCTCTCGTACCGGCGCGGATTAGCGAACGACTCTATACCGGGATAATATCCCTCCCCCCTCTCCCTCCCAAACCGTCCTTCCTTCCGCCTCTCTTCGGAACGTCCCACTTTGCGAATGCTATTTCGCTTTATCGCGAGAGAGAGAGAGAGAGAGAGAGCGATTTAAGCGCGTTCCGCTTTATGCGTCCACGGCTATTCTTAATCCTCACGGTAAATTTAATCATCGGAAACGCGCTAATGTCGCGTGCACTCTTCCCGTCTTCTCCTTCACATTCGCCAAGCCTCGGTGTTAATAATCCAACGTAATCAAGCGCGTTCATTAAGAGCGCCGAGAGCCTGAGATGAGTTATCGCCGCGAACGCGAGGTAGAGCGTGTTACACGAGACGAGGGCGCAGCCGAGATAACTTTCACGCACGGAGGCAAAAAATCGGCTGAATCAACGCGACGACGACGAGCGAACCGGCGACGCGACGTTACGTTTCGGCCGAGGGCTCTCTGCCTCTACCGTTGATCAAATTCGGCTCCGAGAACCGTGAGTATTCCTCTTTGGCGCTTTTCTCCGTTGTAACTCCGTTAATTCGACCGACCCCTTTTCCTCAGCTGCAGTTTCTCGCGCGGTGATCACCTTTGTCTACGCGAGCGCGAGAACCAGGCTCTGCTTCTTTTCTCTCCTTTTTCTTCCACTCCGCGCCCGCGCGGCGCACGGTAAAGATCGATAATTTCAAACATCATCGATGTTTGAAATTATCGAGTGTTCGACATTATTCCGATTTCGATGTACGGATATAGAGAATGGAAAAAAGATGTCAATAGAAAATGGAATAAATATTTTTTAACTGACGAGTATTTCACATGAAACGCCGTTTACATTTTAATTTTATTTAAATAAGTTTATTGTAAATAAGAATATTATATTTAATAAGAATATTTTATTTAAACAAGTTTATTTTAAATAAGAATATTACTAATGATATTAATAAATAAATTGATTTAAATTCAAATCAAAAATTTGATAAAAAGGATTTGAATTAGAAATAATCAAGAAATTAAAATTAATTAATCGAAATGAAAATATTAATATATACATGCTGCGTTCCGATACCGGCGCACTGCCGGTACTAAAAATCTATGAATACACATAACATTATTTGTTTTCTAGTTTAAATATTTGCCTGTATTTGCGTACATGTGTGCGCGTGTTTGTACACATACATATATCTATATATTTTAGTGTAGTGCAATATTGCCAGAATTAATATCACCACCCTTTCCAAATTTCCATTTCAGTGCAACAATAAGATATTTCGCAATATCTTTCCGCGCGTCGTTTTTGCCGCTGAATCGGCAAAAATTCGAAGCTCTTACCGAAGATAAGAATTATTCGATATACTGATTGATTGATTGATTCGATCTTGATACGAGTGCTTAGAAAATTTACAAATATACTCACAACAAACACGCCATTTTTTCCCGATATCGACGTTTCCAGCGCACGGCGCTGGAGATCGACTTTATGAGCGCGCGTTTCACGTTTCACGGCGAACGACGAGCGTAAATAGCTCGTCGAGAATTGACATATTATATAACACGCGCGCGTAACGACGTTGTGCACTGTAGTAACCCAGCCGGGGGCCCGCCGAAAGCGGCCAAGTACCGCTCGCGCGAAAGCACAATAAGCTCGCCCTGTTATGTCGGAGCTTCACGTTAAAATCGCCCCGACGAAGTCGCCGGTAATTTAACGCGCGCTCGAAAGACTAACGGTATTATTGAAGAAGCCCGGTGTGAAGGATTCGCGCCGGGAGGCGCTCGAAATCGGCGCAAATTACAAACCTAGAGCGCGGCTGCGAGGGCTTCGAGGTCGTTTCTGGCGTGCGAGACACGCCGCGAAACACGCCGAGATGCGAGAAAAATAAAGCGGAGCGAGGAAAACGGTCTCACTCATCTCCAGCTGGACGGGCTCCGTTTTCTCCGGTGAGGTTAAGCGGCGCGCGTTCGCCGACGGCGGCGGCGGCGGCGGCGGCGGCTGGCTTGAGATTTCGGCGTTATCACGTGGGGCCGAATTCGCCGACGGTAATTGTGCGCGCCTCCCGGTGATAATCGGTCCAAGTTTCGCCGGGTAAATAGCGCGGCCGCATGGCTAATGCGGCGCAACACCGGAGCGCACTCCCGCCGGCGAGTCATATTTACGAGCGCGCGCGCGCGCGAGTAATTTCCAGCAACTGCAATTACAACTTCCAAGTTTGAACGTTGAAATATGTGGCTCTTACGAGATATACCGCGGCCATATTGGAAGTATAATGGAATTAGCAACGGTGGGCGAGAGAGAGAAAGAGAGAGGGGGAGAGAGAGAGAGCGAGAGAGAGAGAGAGCGAGAGAGAGAGAGAGAGAGAGAGAGAGAGAGCGAGAGAGACGTTCCAACGGGAAGCGCGTCGTCGGTCGGATAGCGGAATGCGCCCGTTCGAGCGAGCGGGGCCGCTGCGCATTGTTGGGCCTGTTTCGGCGGATTTTCGGCGAGGGAGGCTGAAGATGTAAAAAGTCGTGCGCGAGGATATACAGCCGGCGTGTTCGTCGGCGCGATTAAAATCGGGATGGCTCGGCTCGCCGCGGCGTCCGTGCTAATTGGGGAAGTTTCGACGAAGCAACAAGTCCGAGAGAGCGGCGTTGTTCTTGCGGATGAACGATCGCGCCGGATCGTCGCTTTAATTATCTCCGACGCAACGTGGCGCCACTTTTCGGCAATCGGTTTTGCGCGCCGGTGAAAATAAAAATCTTCCACGGTGGTTTGTACATCGCTCAGCCGCAAATTGCCGCGAAAGCGGCAACGTACGTCGACAAAGTTGTTACGTCGCATAATGCATAATGAGTCCCTACGTAGTCGGCCAGGCTGGTACAATGTCCGTGAATACCGGCAGTAATATTTCACAGTACGCGCGGAGGAAGTCTTTCATCTCTCCGTTTTCCGTAGCCGTGCGACATCCTACTTTCAAAGCGCTTTTATCATCTGAAAAGTATCTAGTTAGCTCGCGCAGCATCCCCGTACAAACATTCCGCCTCTGCTCGGAGAAAAGAGAGAGAGAGAGAGAGAGAGAGAGAGAAGGGGGGGGGGAAGAAGCCGCGCCAGAAGAAAGCTCGGGGGAAGAAAATCGAATTCGTTCGGGAGTAAAGTTAGTTGATGGTGAAACGAACTCGCTTACGGAATTATAGGCAACGGTTTCTTTACAGGCGCGAGTAAAGAAATAATGTTGCGAGAGTAAACGAACGAGAGTAGTGAGAGATCAATCTGAATGAGCGTTTGCCTTTCATGAGAGATATATAGATAGGCGGAGAAAGAGAGAAAGAAAGAGAGAGAGAGAGAGAGAGAGGGAGGGAGAGAGGACGATGCGGGAGCCGCTTTTAGCAACATGAAACGATTGATTCATGAAATCGCCCAGAGATTAAAACTGGCACGCTGCAAGCCAAACTACAATATTAACGCAAGCACAAATCAAGGCACAAATTATCGATACATCCTCATGGTTCTCGGCCGACTTGAACGTCGACTGTGATGAACCAAGCCACGAGCCGCGCGTATCATCTTACGCTCGCGCGCTGCGAATAAACACAATTAGCGCGCGTATGCGCCCCGTTGCTCATAAATAATCGCCCGTTTTAATTAAATTAATTGACCACGTCGACAGCACTCCTTCGCTTGCGTGCGCGCTTGCGTATTAACAAAGATTTACGCGCTAGCCCTCGATCCATCACGAAATTGCCGCGCTGAGTGACTTCGCGGACGATAAAGCTATTTTCTCCGCACCTTTGTACATCTTCCAAAAAGGCACACACCGTCTCGCGAGACAGCGAATTATTATCTCGTTACCTTTCAGGGACGGCTTATTCCGCCGTAAGACGAGCGACGGAATATATATCGTTGCACGCGTCCCCGACGACGAGTCATCACGTTGTGATGACGTTATCCGCCGCGGGGTAATCCGCGCGCGACTTTAAAATTGCCTTCTGCCGCGCTCTCTGCGAACGCGCGTCTCTTTATCGCGTCATACCCGCGAATCCTATCGAATCGAATTCCGCGCAGTCGCCGAGATAATCTCCGATTTATCTCGACGCACGCGGCCAATAGATTTGCCGTGCGCACGACGACGACGACGACGAAGAAAGGCGAAGAAAGGATTCCACAAATCGAATTTTCCCCAGAAACCGGATATACAACGGCGGACGACGAGGAGCGTGGCGGAGAATCGTCTTTCCGGTCTCGCCCGGCTCCGCGCCGCGGAAGTCCGTGGAGTGGCTTTCGAGAGGAAGGGAGATAAAACTTTCGCGGGATCGATTCCGAGGAGGAGACTCGTTGAGACAGTCTCGTTAAATCCAGATCAACCCTTCTCCTTGCTCCATACGCGCGACTAGCGTCTCCCCCCCTCCGCCCCAAGCTCGTCTGGTCTTTTATTAACGCGAGACCAGCATCGAGTTTCCCCGCTTTGGACTTGTCACCTCCGTCCAAATGCTCCTCTACTGCGATGCTCGACAACTCGGTGCGATGGCGCGCGCGGCGAGACGAGCGTCTCGGAATCGAGAAATACAGCGAATGTCAGGATCGATGAGTTATCGGACGCCCGGACGGGTTATCCTCAAGTCGGTAAGTCGCGCGAGTGGCCCGCGGGATGCTTCACGCGCTCGTTCCGCATCCGTAACCACAACCGAGCATTACGTCGAAATCAATGGCTGCGTTGAGAAAACGCAACAGTTGCGTAACAACGGTTGAGTAACTCGTCAATGTTATTGGTCTGAATGTAAGGATTTAACGGTAAAGACTAAGTCTCTCAGTGAGCGCTTTGTTATCTGAATGCCAGCAATGGTAAGGTGAGCCACGCGGAGAAGAACGGGCCCTTACGACGGAACGGGCTTTACTTTGTAAGTGAGCCCGGCAAAAATTCAATGCTGACAAAATTCGTTTCGTCGGACGGTAAGAGTAACGTATATATAGGATGTATAAGTAACATGGCAGGGAGTCCCTATAGACATGACCTTCCTTCTTTTGTTTATTCGCCTTATGCATACACACTAAGAACCGAATTAATAGACGAGCAGTTCGACGTAGTAAACACAAAAGAAAACAATAGATAGCATAACGATAATATAATTCAGACGCCCGTCGGTGAAGGTCAAGCGGGATACGAAGACGGAGGCACCGAGTGCCAGAATATCTTCGAGTCAGGCTTTCGCGCAATTACCTCACGTGATAATTCATTAAAAATGCCGGTCCGAATGGATATGCGCACATTCGAACCGCTGGCGAGCGGAGTCGGAGATCTCCAAGGGGGATCTCCATGAGGAAATCACCAACGTATCCCAGCCTAAAGTTCACCATCCAGCACTAAGAGATATACAATGGACATCAAGGGAAAGCGCACGAGATGTCCCTCTCAGCTGCTGGCTCAGATCACTTAGGTCATACCGCCCCTCCCCCCTGCCCCGCGGAAAACGCACGGCGAGCTTGGTCCGGTGACCAAGAAAACATCCGAATCGGACCGGAGTGTCGAAGGGGAAACGCACGACGACACCGGTATTCGGAATTAAGAGAAATCAACTAATTGTGTAACGGAACAATGCCCGGCTTCGGTCTCCCGATGAACATTAGGAAATAATGATTTGATCAACACTCACCAACCTTCCGCACGAGCGGCGATGGCACGTCTCTCTCGGGCGTCCAACAGGCGACTAACTGCCTATCTCTGCCTATCGCGACATCGTTTTTATGATCCGCGTCTCCGTCTTCCAAACGTAAACACATCGTTTTCCCCACCCTCCATTGACCCCTCGCTGTGATCGTTATTGTTTTTCAACGCTCCGAATGCTGATTTCGGGCTTTTTATACGCAACACTCACACCTTATGAATGGTTAGGCATTAGAGGCGAGAATAAATTCAATAATTTTACTACAATTGTGTGTTTTTCTTCAGAGACATACACAACGATAGATCGACGGTATTCTTTACAAAAGGAATGAGAAAAAGGGGCGAACAAGCAAAGAAAAAGAAAAAAAAAAAAAAGAATATTTGTCTCACAGGACGACGCGCAGCCGGCTTCAGTCTCGCGACTGAAATTGTGTCGAAGCTTCAGCAAACACAGATAATACAGACAGATATCTGCCCCCTACCCCACTTCCTTAACGAAGACGGACACGGTTATCGAGGACATCAGAGCGCAGTCACGAATGAGCGTCCGGAGCACGGAGGCCGGATTTCAGCTAATTAAGCTCAGTCGCATCGGCCGGCGCCAGCGATCGGATGAAACGCGCCGAAGCGAACTCGCGTGATCGCTGAAAAGCGGGTTACTCGAGCGGACCTGCCAATCTGTAAAAAGCCACCTCAATCGAGCCGCGGCGATGATTCCGATCGACGTGGCTCCGCCGCTCGGAGACAACGGAAAATTTAGCGCGAAAGCTCACGCGCTTAGTTGATCGCGCAAAAATAGAGAGCCGGCTGCGGCTTCAACGGGCGCCAAGAATGACAGCGCGCGCGCGCGAATTCGAGCTCGAGCATTGCGTCGGAAACAGCTGATGTATCTTATTTGTTTATTCTGTGCGTTGACACGACGTCCCGCCTCCACCAGAGTCGCGCAACACTTGGACGTCATCGAGAGCCGATCTCGACGGCAACGACGCGACGTCCCGCTTTCAAGCTCGGTCAAGACGGTCTCATCCGCGAAAATGAAGCAGAGTCCGCGGAGTTAATAACGCTAATGTTTTCCTTTTCCTTTTTCTTTCCTTTTTTTCTCAACACGAAGGCGCGCGAGGACGCGCAATCCGACCGGACGATCTTCGGCCTCCGTCGGCCTTCCGCTTGTCGCGAGACAACGAGGATCGTCGGAAAAATGAAACGAGATAAAAATATAACGTCGTTACAGCGCAGCACACACGAACTGGGATACGGGAGTGCCGGAGTTATTTCCTTCCGGCGGGTCGCGCGTGTTTGGTGGCTCTCCCGTCGAAAAACGCAAAGGTACGGCGCGGCACGCTCGGTCTCTCCGCTTGATAAATTGAAAATACACACGGCATATACGTTATGAAACACATAATTCCGATGTGCAGCGGAGAATAATTGGCGCACGCGGACGCAGTTCGCGGTGGTCGCGCACGGCGACACGAACGAACGAGCGAGCGAGCGAACGAACGAACGAGCGAAGCAACGAACGAAGAACACGGTGGGAGGGGCCGGAGGGGGAATGGATATAGGTTCGCACGTTTTGCTTCACATCTATTTTTGTCCGGCATGCTCTCGCGTAACCACCCGTTTTAATCGCGCGGCCATTAATAGACATCGCGTACATACGTCGCACGCCACAAGTGCTCGCAGCCGATCAGCTGAGCCAGATTCTACCTTGCGAGACGACGGCCAGTTCTTCGCCGGTCAGAGTCTGCGGCGATTCCAATCGCTGACCTCGATGTGAAAATATCAAAATCCAGAGCACACACACACACACGCACGCACGCACGTACGCACGCACGCACGGGTCCACCACCGGCTCCCTCGGCGTCTTTCTTTTGTCTCCTTTTGTCTCCCTGCGTGTATCGATTTTTCACGGCGGCTGTGTAGAAAAATATCGCAGAGAAGGTGGGAGGACGCGCGCGCGGTGACACATCTTTGAAACTTTTCTTGATAATTTCTTAACCTTTAAAAGCAACCATCAAGTATCATCGCGAGCCAAGTAACTTTTTTTGTTATGTTTATGGCAAAGTATTAGACGTACAAGTGAATAATCCAAATTTTTCAGCTAAAGAAAAATAAAAAGATACTGATCTGTTTTATCATAATATCATAATATTGTCAACGCGATTACGTTCTTCAATGAGATCAAAAATTCGCACGGGATGAAGTTTCAATTATGATAGCCTTGAAGGGTTAATAATCGCGCCCTTCTGCGCATTTTCCAGAGCGTTCCCACTTTTCCGTTGTTCCCGCCGTCTTTGAGGTCCTCCGCACACCGAGAACAGGAGGATGAAGGGAGAGGCACACGGGAGGGGAGGGGGGGGCAGGGAGGGATTGCTTGGTTGAATAAACCAATTTTCTGGCTGAAACACGAATGACGCGGAGATTCCGATTGAGAGAAGCTGAATTCTGTTTTCCAGTTAACCAGAAGTTAACCAGAAATCTTGACAATTCAGATTGTGATAACTTCCAGCGGAATTTCCGTATCGTTCGTATTTCAGCAGCAGAAAATTGTTTCATTCCCCCGAACATTTTCCCCGTGCGGCAGCCGCGACGGTAACGTCTCGAAGCGCGGCGCGCTTACGTCCGCTTCGAATCGCCTTGCCGCCCCCAAACCTCGCCGCCGCTGCGTGTCGCGATAATCACGGCGGGCCGCAATTTTTCCCCCGGGAAGTGCAGCTGTCGCGAAGGCAGCTCCGACGGCAGCGGCGAGAGGCGCCAGTCCGCGGCACCGTAATCGAGTCAGTGCTTTAGACAGAGCGAAGCTTCGAGCCGGCGTCAAGTTAGATTGGCGGAGTTGCGCGCGTCGAATTTGAATGAAATTGCCGGCGCGCACCGGCAAATTCGATCGAGACGATCGATCGGGACGGGGCGCGCGATTCTTCGCGTCGAGCGACTCGACGCGACGCGACGCGACGCTAGATTGCTACCCTCTGTGTGCCACAGATTTACAATTATCGAGGATGAGGAATCCATTAGACTGACCGTGCGGCCGAGTTATCAAACTGCCGCGGAATTACTCTCTCTCTCTCTCTCTCTCTCTCTCTCTCTCTCTCTCTCTCTCTCTCGGATTAGTCCGACGCGCGTCGAATTACACATGGACATATACATGGGACTTGGCAGTCCCACGGCGAATCATCCTCCGCCGCCTGTGCGCGAAGGACGTCGGGGAATGAATGGATGCTCAGGGTGGAAGGGTAGCCGCAGCCTGCACGGACTGACTCGAGATATCGGCCGGTCAATGAGACTGATACACGCCGTGAGGAAAATTACGTCGCTGTGTCGGGACGACGACGGCCGTATTCGTCGCTCGTCATTGAGTCCAAAGAGACTCGAGACTCGCGTGGGAGAAGCATTTCGTCATTCTATTTATAAGGAACCGGTTTCAGCGCGTCTCTTGAAGACTCGCGGAAAGTCATTAGTTTAACGGCTAAAACGGGCCGCGCTTGACTTTTCACTTTTCCTCTCGCACCGGCAACGCGCACGCGGCCGCGCCGGTAAAATCCGCGTTTGCGGATGCTCGCGAGAGGCTGCGGGAGAGGAGCGACGCGCATGAATCAGCGGCGATACGGCGCGAGGTCTGTTCAGGCCGATTCAGGTCTGCAGCGGCCGGGAGAGATCCATAAAGACTGGCAGAATTCAGTATTAGCAGCGCGACGCTTCTTGTCGCGACTAATGGCGTCTGGCGTACATAAGCCGTAACCATCGATGAGAATAATCCCGTCTGAACACCATCCCCGTCGCCGTCGCCGTCGTCGTCGTCATCTTCCTCCGCCCCCAATATTACGCACAGAGCCGACGGGGAGGGGTACGGCGCGCTCAGCGGCGAGCAGAAAATCCGAGATTAGTGTGCGGCGAGCGGCATGAAAAACGCGGCTTCCTGACACAGGACGAGCGGCTCTAAGAGCGCTGATGTCATTATCGCATTGATCATGACAAAGAGTATTTTCGAAGCGCGCGGCCCCCCCTCTCTCCTCGTCCTTCAGCTCGCATTATTTCCTCCTGCTGAATACGCTACTCACTATGACGACGTATAGGCGTATCGCTCGGGAGACGCGCGAGGAAGACGGATACGTGCGGCGATGGGAGAGAAGAGGAGAGGAGAGGAGTCGAGAGCAAGAGGATAGAGATACACGTATTGAGCGCGCGTGATCGAATATACTGGCCATGAATATCGCGATTATATAGTTGACGTATCGATTTACTACCGCGCGCGGGGGTGAAACTCTCGTCGCGGGTAACAACAACCGCGCGTCCGATATCGGCAAGGCGGATCGCGCGCGCGCGCGCGATTCTCTACACTGTATAAGAAATGATGTGTTAAATTTAACATATTTCATGTGTCTCAAATCATCCACTCCACCATTTATGTGTTAATTTGACATACAGCAAATATGTTAAAAAGTAACGCGCATAATGCGTAAAAGATTAACACAAAAATTTAACATTCGAATGCCGTCAAGAGGATCACGGTTTGTGTTCAATTGAACGCACAATGAATGTTACTTCAACATTTGGGAAAATGTAACGATCTATGATCTGATGAAATGAAAATATTAGATTGACATAATCTGAATGTGTTAAAAATCCAATCTTTATATAATATAACACATGATGACTGTTACAATGAGGAAATCAACAAATTTTAGGTGTTGACTTTAACATATCAAATATGTCAGAGCAAGAATTGCATGCATTTACATATAAATTATGTTATTTTAACATTTGAAAATGTTATTTTAACACGAGAAAGTCGAAGTAACACAACGACGATATGTTAAATTAACACACGACTGTGTGAAAAATTTAACACAAAACTTTCAAAACACACGAAAAATTTTAACAAAAGTTGACGAAACGTTTTTAACTGTATATTATTGTACCGGCGGCGTTTGTTCGCTTTTAGCGAACGCGCCTGCCTCGATTCTCGCCCGTCGTCGCTCGCGTTCTCGCTTCTCGTGAGAAGCGAATCCGACCGGGATCCGAAAGGGATCCGTCGTTGCGCAACACCGCCACAGCGGTCGGCTCGGCTGTCGATTTATCCTCCTCGCGCGTCGCCCGCGCCGATCGACAGAATTAATCAACTTTTCGCGACGCTATTAACCGTTTTGCGATTAAACCGTCGCCGCGGCGCGGCGTCGCGACAGCGGCGATATAATCCGTCTGTGCATTAGCCTCGTTCACGGCTAGCCGGCCGGGCCGAATCGTCGATCAATCGCCGCTCAAAAATAAAACAGTCCCGTCGCGCGAGCGCGTGCCGATAACGTCAATTACAACGGCAACGAAGCGGACGTGGCCGCTTGTCGCCGTAGGTTTGCCGCGTTTAACGAACGTATTAACGCGCGCGGCCGTGCCAGCCGGCTTCATCCGGTCACCCTCTGTCTCTGTCTCTCTCTCTGTCTCTCTCTCTCTCTCTCTCTCTCTCTCTCTCTCTCTCCCTCTCCCTCTCTAACTCTCTCTCTCTCTCTCTCTCTCTCTCGTTCGCTCGCTCCTCGCGTCGATCGGCGGATAAATATTTAACGGGCCGTAATTCGCGCAAAACGACAGGCCGTGCGCTCGGAAACGAGACGGCCGCGTTCCGATGTTGCGGCGCGCCGGTTCTAAAAGCGAGCGAACGAGCGCGTAACACCCAGCAGATTATGCACATTCGGGACGCAGATTAAGCCTAGTGGCTGACTGGCTGGCTGGCTGGCAGGCAGGCAGGCAGGCAGGCAGGCAGGCAGACAGGCAGGCCGTCGGAAAAAGGGTGCGATGAAACATTAGCAGCGTGCGCTCTGCCGTCAGCTCCCACCGGGAGCTTTCGACCACGCTGCTCTTGTTTCCTCTCCTCTCTCTCTCTCTCTCTCTCTCTCTCTGTTTCTCGCATTCGCGATCGGGATATGTTCGACACCGCTTACGTACGATCCCCGTTAGCGCGCGGCGCGGACATATCCGCGCGTTTTCGCCCAGCCGCGAGAGATTTCGCTCGGCAGCCGGCCGAACGTTGCGCCGTTTGTCTCGAAACTCGAAGCGGAAAAAAGGATCATGGAACGGAAGAATGCGGACGATACGGCTTTAATAATGCAGCCTCGAACGGCATTCGAGAAAGATAGAGAGAATGTGGCTGAGAGTGACTGAGAGAGAAATAAAGAGGAGGAAGCGGGAGAAAGAGCACGAGCGCGAGCGAGACTCCGGCGCCGTTTGCTTTGTCGCGAGACAGACGCAACTGCGACAATCGCTTGTCTTGTTGTTTGTCACCGCGCGCAGCGCAGCAATTTTACGAGTGTTTGTTCCATACAAACGACCAAGTATCCGCTCGAGCATAATTAGAGAAATTGTGCTCGAAGTAATGGCAAAGAAGACAACCGGGCATTGGCCAGGGGAGGAGGCAGGGGGGCAGAACTACTCCACAGAGTTCCCAGGGTCGGTGCGAGCGAGACGACACGAGGCCGGCCTCGTTTCCTCAATATTTGCGATACCGCTGTTTCTCCTCTTTTTTTTTCTTCTTCTTCTTCTTCTTCTTTTTCTTCTTCTTCTCCTGCCTCTTCTCCTCTCTGCTCCTTCCGGGAACGCAGTAGCGAGCAAAGTGTCCGCGCGTATATGTCTCCCGTCAGTTCATTTTAATCTCGCAGTCGCACCTGTGTCCGGCAATGAAGCGCTATTTATATGCGCAAGAACGGCGCGCTTCGGGCGAAAGAAATCCGGCGGCCGTTATTACACATTAATCTGCCGAATGCAAAACGCCTCCGGCTGAGGCGCGCGCGCTGCGCGCATCTAGCTGCCTGACTAATTGATCGAATAAATCGCTCTAATTACCGGGCGCGATTGTACGATATATAACTCTGAGATCCTGCCGCCGCCATCGCGCGCGCGTCGCGATACCGTGACGCGCCGATTTGAATAAAAGAGCGCCGCGACGCCGTGAACCGTTTTATTTTTACTCCGCTTTGATCGCCGATATCGCGCGGACGTATAAATTTCGGACGACAAAATATCCCCCATCGATTCTCGCACGGCTGTCACTTTTGCCGAATATTCGTTTCTTTGTTTTTCTCCGCGACGGCCCGATGACTGTATGAGGTATTAAATTATGTCGAGGTAAAAAAAAAAAGGATAGCAAAAAAAAGTACGTCGCGCAGTACGCAGTCAAAAAGAGTTATTAAAATTCCATGATTAAAAAATAACATTCACAAGGCAGAGGCTTTAAATGAATTTTTGCAAAGTGTCGATAAATCCTAGTATATACGCACACACACATCAATCTCGAGCGCGCCAAGCATCCGTCATGAAAGCACATATTTCGCCTGCATCCCTTTCTGCACCACCGCCGCAACCCCCGCAATCGCGAATTCTCGATTGGAAATCTTCGCATCGACGCGAAGAGATTCGCAATCGGACGAGCGATTCGCGCTGGCCATCGAATACGACGCGCGTGCGTGTGTGTGTGTGTGTTAACCAGCGCGCGGCTGCGTAACGCGCAGCGTCGTCGCATAATTCGGCCTCATTAGAAAACGGCCGTGGGAGAGTATTATCTCATAAAGGGGCACGGCAGCGCAAACCGCCGAGCAAAGCGACTGAATCTTAATTAGAAAATTCATTTTGGGCGCCGACGGCCCCCGGGGGCATCCGGAATTTCAGGAATCCTTGTTACACCTCCAGTACACGCCGCCGCCGCCGCCGCCTGTTCCACTTCCGCCGTTTTTCCTCCCGGTGCTCGAGCTTCCGTTTCGCGGAGCGGTTTGCTTAATATTAAACTTGCACGACGTAACGTAAGAACGGTGCCGCGCCTCTGCGGTCACTGACGAGCGCGACTAATTACTCCAGTATTTCATCTTTCGCTCGTAGCTCTCTCTCTCTCTCTCTCTCTCTCTCTCCTTCTCGCTCACCCGTTCGTCCTCTCTCATTCTATTCATACATAGTATCTCTTTCTCGTTAACTCACCCGGGCTAGATCGGCGCTCCACCGATCGAATTATCCGCCGAGTTCGGCCGGTCCACCGCGGGCGCTTGAATATTCGCGACTATATTAGACGCATTAATTAGCGCGCAATTAAAACCTTGTAATTGGATCTACATTGTAATTAATAACTCGTAATTGCTGCCGGCCGTAATTAATGCCTCGTTGTAAAATGCGTCTTCGCGCATCGTGGCGCCGCGCCGGTTCTCTACTCTCGTTTTCTCTCTTCTTTCGATCTCTCTCTCTCTCTCTCTCTCTCTCTCGCGCTCTCTTCCTCTCTTTCCGTTCTCCTTATGCAATCCTCCGCAATTCTGCTCGGCGGTCGTCGCAAACTCGACGCGACTCGAGACGCCGACGATCTCTTCCTCTTTCTTTCTCTCTCTCTCTCTCTCTCTCTCTCTCTCTCTCTCCCGCTCTGTCGCACGCAAACAACCTCGCGCACCGTTCCCCGCCTCTTTCTCCTCTTTCGTGACTCCCATTTATCTTCCGATGCACTTTAAGCGCGCGTAATTAATGGATAGCCGGGGCCGAATAAGTTCACGCCGCGGGAGGACGTTAAGGAGCGCGCGTGTGTAGCCCGCGAGATCTCTCCGCGATAGCGCGACGCGCAACCGGTTCGTTTTAATTAGCCTGTTAATCGCCACGCACGCGGACGGATGATTGATTCTGGCGGAAATACCGCTCTCGCGCTTGCGCGCACCGCGTCGCGTCACGTTGTGTTAATTAACGCGCGATGAATGAACGACAGGCGCGAGGGAGGCCCGATCTGATTGAGAATCTCGCGCGATCCCACGGCTCCCATCTTGGGCCGCGCGCGCGCGCGCGCGCGCGCGGCGTGTTCCCGTTGGGACAATCGCCGGGGCGATCGAGGTGAAAATAGATTGTTAACGCACGCGCGCATGGTGCACCGCGTGCGTGTGCGTGGGCGCGTATGACGCGCATATTCGCGAGGTAAGGTCGGCGGGAGGCCACGCGGCCGCGGCTGTCGCGATAAATCGAAAAGCGCCATTTGAGCGGAAAATTTCGCCAGCAAGCCGGCCACCGGCGGTGCTCGAAAACGTCGGAATTATTTCACGAAGAATTTGATGAAACTGTTACTCTTTCTCTCCCCCTCTCTCTCTCTCTCTCTCTCTCTTCCCAGTGAGCCGTTAGAGCGCTGGTGGTGCCGACCGCGCGACCACTTTGACAAACAAAGCGTAATTACGTTTAATTTTCTCTCGTCTATCGTCCACGTACCCGCATTGATGGATCTTTCTGGGGCAACGAGTTCTTGGTAACGCAGCGTTTTGTACGTCGCATCGCTCGTTACTGTCGAACGCAGGAAGATAGGTAGAGCGGATAGAAAGCGCGCGCGCGCGCGCGTGAACTTGCGTGCTTTAGAAAATTAAAAAATGTCCAAACGGAATTGCCGCGCTCTCGCGGATCGCGCGTTAACGTCGTTCGCGTGATCGATCTTATTAAAAAAGTTTGCACTCGCCGTTAGATCAATAATTCTATTCTTCCGCCGCGATAAAACCCGTATATATCTCGTCCTCCCGTGCCTTCTATCTCCCTTTTGAGCGCGCGCTCTCGAGCGTACCTCTTAATTCCCCAAAACGAGCAGCACGACCAGCGAGCGATCCGGCCGGTAGCTCCATCATCATTCTCGGAGCATAGATCGGTATCCCCGTGACATTACGTTTTTTCGTGCGAAAGAATCCCGGCGCGTTGAACGAGCACTCGCGTGATTGCCGACGTCTCGGGAGCGAGCCTTTTATTTAACTCGCCAGCCAGCCAGTCGGCTGTATCGGGCCTTAATATAAATGTTAAGCATGTTATTAGCTAAGTAGATATATCCAGGTATAAACAGCGAGCTCAGCCCCGCAATCTCAATCCACTTTCCGCGGAACGAGGCATCATCGATCGGTCCTTGGCTACCTGGCGTACGTAATACGTCTTACATTTTTGACGTAGGATGCTCAGTCGAGCTTGTCGGCGGCGGCGGCGGTGGCGGCGGCATGCTATCTACTCGAACGATCGTGAAAACCAACGCACAGCCGGATGCATCGACGAGATAGAACGAGAGAGCGAGAGAGAGAGAGGATGGCAACTACTAACAAACACTCGTGTGTGCGACACGCTGCCGATCAAGCGGCTCTCCGACATCGAAATTCCGCGTGTCACCGTCGCCGATTAGCGCGCGCGCGAGGGAGAGACGAAAGTCATGCGCGATCGCCGTCGTGTGATCGAAAGCACACGGAGTGCGCCTCGAGACATGCCCGCCGATTCGACATTTTCTAAGCCAGTCAGTCAAGCTTGTCAGTCCGCGCGGATACGAAATGATAAAAATCATCGTCGGACGGCGCGCGTTCGGCCTCGTCCGCTTTCTCGCGCGCGCGCGCGCGAGGGGATCGATCGGACAAACGCCGCCGTGGTAATATCAATATCGCCCGTGCGTCCGATATCGCTGGGGATCGACAAAGTTGTGTGCGAGAGTATGTGGTACATAACCGTCGCAAAAGTTCCCCGCGTTCTTGCAGCCCTCGACGAGAAAAGTTGCTGCGCGCGTGAAGCGATGTTCCACCTTGACCATCCTCTTTCCCTCACTCTCTCTCTCTCTCTCTCTCTCTCTCTCTCTCTCTCTCTCTCTCTCTCTCTCTCTCCGCGCCGGCAATCGATAGAACGATATCGGATAAATAATGCATAAAGCGGCGGGGATTTGAATACGTCGGGTTTCCGTGGGATCTTGTTAACACAAAGTCCAGAAGGCGACCGAATCAGAGGAGGAATCATCCCGCCTCACATGATGCTCGTCGTGTCTAAACATCCCGATCCTGGATCGACGAGCCGAGAGTTAAAGTGAGTGTAAAACTGGAGCCGGTGGTGAGGTCGTAGACATTACTATCGGACTGGACATTTCGCAAATCCGAGCTACATGTGCGAAACTTGAAGCTTTAAGCGACTATTCGTCTGGTCGTTGCGCAACTCGTCCCCGTCGCGATGCAAATCTCAAGTGTCGCAAGAGAGCGACATTTCGCCGCTCGCGGGAACCTGCTCCCATAGCGAGGCCTTGCGAAATGTATTTCGCGCCTTTCCGACCTTCTATTTAATACGGAGACGTCGCGCGTGCAAACGGACAGGTGCGCGAGGACGAGGGCGAGTCGCGCGCCGCTGTAAGCACACAGTCCGCGAGTCCCGAAGGATTTATTCCGGGAACGGCAGAAACGAGCGACACACGATTATTTGCGCTCGCCGCCGCCGCCGCCGCGCGGCACCTCTATTATTGTCAATAGCGCGGAGAAAGTCCCGTGTTTACGTTCGCCGACGAAGCGCGGCGAGTTTTCACCTGCCGCGCGTGTACCCGGACGAGCCGTCCTTCGGCATCCTTAAAATCGCTCGCAGCGAGGATGACGTCAGGAGGCGGCCGCGGCAGAGAAGAACCGGTTGCCGGCCCGACGAAAACCGCTAGCCGCGACCTCGACTCTCGCGCGACGAAACACGTCGCAACCTTATGAGATCCTCTCTTGCACGTGCGGAATCGAAGGCACGTTCGGTTCCTCACGTGCGCTCCGTGTCGGGTATTAATCAACGCCCCCCCCCCCCCCGCCGTCGTCGTCAGAGTCGTCGTCAGAGTCGGAACGCTACATCCCCTTCAAACTGCCAACCTTCTGCATTCTCGTCCGACGACTGCATATTTTTGACGACAATAAACGAGAATTTACTAAGCGAGCGACTATAGAATGGGAATATCAGTCCAGACGCTGGAAATAAGGAGGAATTATTCGCGTATTCGGTGCAAGTGTGAGCGGCAACGCCGTGGAAGAAAAAGCGACATGCGACGAGCTTTGGAATTATGCGCGACCCGAATCGATATTCCACTTCCGCATTAATCTTGCAAATTCCGCTAAACTTGAGTCACCGGCGGGGAATCTTTAGATGCAACGTTGCACGGGCTATTGTTACACCTTGATGCTGTGAACGTTTACTCACTGCTGCGCTTTTCGCCACGTTGGTGTTTAAGGATGGACTTTCTGAGATATTCTAGAGTCTCTCTAGAGCCCCTCTTCTCCCCTCCCTTGCAGTTCTTCCTTTCTCCTCAGCCTCTTTGACTCTTGAAAAATTCTACCCAGATCCTCGACAGGAAGAAAATGTAACGATAAACGGATTACGAGAAAGCTAGGATTTGTTGTTCTGTATTTAATCCATTAATTCCATTATTTACCCGCGTTCGTTATTTGATATTCGCATTATTCGATATTCGCAAGTACTTTATCTGCAGTTGAGTAAATTAGATAATTAATGTATTGCTGATGGCAATTAAAAATAACGTAAAATTAAATGTAGCTAGAATATCGAGGTGATCCAATACTAAATAATTTGTAAGCAATTCTTCTCTGTAAAACGGTAATAAACAATTGTTCGTAACATCAAATAGCCTGTATAGAGCATTATATACATTAAAATAAAAGCATTATATACATTAAAATTTCTCTCGAGTGCGGTCATAGGTTATAAGGTTAACGCAGAATCAAAATTTCGACACACCTCGAGACGAACCCGATTATCCTCGGCGATCCTCGGCTATTTCGATGCAAAAACGCGAGCGAATCTAATAAATAATTGTATGTAGACACGCGGAGCGGCGAGCGGAAAATCAGTCGAAAGTTCCATAATTCGAAATAGAGGACTGCGAGAAATTCATCACTGCGCGATGTTACATTACTTCCCTAGCATGACGCGAGTTGAACTTTTGCGCCAATTATACTTCCTACAAGAAAATTATGTCCTTCCGCGAATTCACTCTCCCTCTCCCTCCTGCGCGAAATCTACTTTTTATCTCCTCTCTCTATCCGCCACCCTCTCTTTCACTCTTCGTTCTTGCTCTGCTGTTAACTTTCCGTCATCGTGGGTGCAGTAACTAAAAGTGGATAACATGGTCCGTCTGGCGAACTCGAAATAATACCGGCGGCTAAAAGTTCCTTAACAGCCAAGTTCGAGTCCGCGGCGGGGAGAATTTTTCTTCTCGAGAGCCAAGAATTATGCGCTTGGCCCGCGAGAGCTCTTTGCAAATTCAATCTTGCCGAGTCGCTAGTTCTCGGGGCCGGTCGCCCCGTACTTTCACTCGCGCACTCGCGTACATTATGTATTATATCATGTCCTATGTGTATGTGCGCGCGCGCGCGCGCGTGTGTGTGTGTGTGTGTGTGTGTGTGTATATATAAAATTATATACAATTCCTCGCACGCCCCCGGACGCCGTTATATTTCCATTAACGACGTTAACTTTTCCGTCATTAACGACGTTCGACGTCCCGTCCATTATTACACTCCCCCGAGAATTGCCAGACACACCCGCGACCGCTCGCCGCGTATTCTCGGTTATTATCATAACTCAAAAGAATTATCGACCCCGTGTGAATTTCCGCGCGATCTCTTACCTGCGACGCCGCAGGGACGACCGCTGCCAAGAGAGACGACGACAGCGACGGTCTCTCTCCGGGTAGCGCGTCGCTTCTTAAATCAACTATCGCGCGATTGTTCCCTCCCTCATGTTCGGAAACTAAGAGGGCTGCCGGGCTCATCGTAACTCTGAGCTCGGTGTATTCGTACTTTGTGTACGGGGGAAGGATGCGACATTTCGAACGCCGTCTCTCTCTCGCCCGTCGTTTCTTTCCGAAACCGTTGTCGGCGACGACGACGACGACGACGACGAGGAGGACAACGACGACGACGAGGGTGAAATAGCACTCACGGGGACACCTTACGCGCGCGAATCCAATCTCGCGGCGCAAATCGCGACTCGAACCGAACGACTTGCTCCGTCGCCACCGCGCGGCCGGAATGCGGGTCGCGCTATTAGAACGGAAGCGCTGGCCGCGACGCACGTACAAGACATTAATCTTCGCCGGCTGTTTATCCGTCTTCTGTTTAATTTCCCGTTTTTGACGTGCCCATTTCCTCGGCCGCCACAGGCCGCACATCCGACGGCGGCTTATCGTGTCAGCGAGAGACTAAAAAATAAGCAGGCGGGGAAACGCGCCGGAAAAATCCTTCGCGGATTATACCGCCGCGTGAGCCGCCGAACAAGATCTCTGTCTCTCTCTCTCTCTCTCTCTCTCTCTCTCTCTCTCTCTCTCTCTCTCTTTCTCTCCTTATTCCTCTCTTCCTCTCTTCATGCCGTCCTGTCCCTCCCCATCTCTCCTGGCAATGGAGAACCTGACATTTCCTACTCTGTTTTCCGCAACACGCGAGAGAAATTCCGACCGTAGCACGCGATACCTCACAAGTGGCGTCTCTCTCTCTCTCTCCTCTCTCCCCAACGTTGGAGTGTGATTATATTCCCTTCTCATGATCAACACGCGTCTCGAAAACCGCGGGATTGCTCAACGTAACTTCCTCGACTATCCGCGGAACGCGCGACGTTCGTCGCGCTGGATCTTTCGATCGGAATGAAACGCGTTAATTAAACGTCCTGCTGCGACGGAGACGCGCCGTTTCCACCGCCCGTCGGACGAGCTGGGTCGAGAAGGTCGCAATTCCGACCACGGCGCTCGGGGTTCGAACGCGATGCTTTCGGGGGCGTGATGCCGCCTTTGCCGCGCGACAAGAGGAAAAAAGACAAGGCGAAAGAGTTGCGCCCATCTAATATACGCCGCGGCGAAAATGCATGTGCGGTACAGGGACAAGAGGGCGGGGGGGGGAGGGAGGAAGGAAAGTGCAAGACTCGAGCTCAAAGAATCTATCTGGGCGATTCCTAATGGAAAATCCGCGCGGCGAGCAACAAAAGTGCAGGCTTTCGCATTTCCCGGCGCGGAAACGCCCGCTCGCCCGCTTACTCGCTCGCTCGCTCGCTCGCACGCGCGCACGCGCACGCTACACAACACAAGCGTGCAGGGCAGAGACTCGACGTAGGCTGCTTGCCAAAAATCCTATCGCAAGCGGAATATTCGACGAGCCTCCCGCTCGGCGGTACTTTCGCGGCGGCTCGCGCACGGAGAGAGGGCGCGAAAGTATTGTCAAACGGGGTTGCGCCACCGCGGGCTTCGCTCGACGGAGTGCTCGACGTTGGAATATCTATTTCGGGAGAGGAGAGAGAGAGAGAGGGGGGGGAGAGAGAGAGAGAGAGAGAGAGAGAACTCCAGCCCGAACAATCCGCGATATTCGCGGTGGGATATTTGCGGAATAAACATTAACGGTATCGATCCCGGTCGCGACTTTGCATAATACGACTATCCCGTATTCCGCGCGATACTCGAGTTAACCCGCGTCTGAGGTGGGACCCGCCGCCGCGCCGCGACGGACTCGGGAAATCAGCGCGGACGATGGATGACCGAGCGCGAGAGAGAACGACGACGCTGCGGCGTTCGATATTATCGCGTCAAGGTCCCGAAATAGAGTCCACGGCGTATTTATGTCTCATCGCGATAAACGAACGAAGACGCGCGCGCTCCATCAGCTGACTCGATTCTCGCGATAGTGCGACGCGGTTGTACATACGTGCGACGGGCCGAGCGAGTTAATTATGCTGAATTAATTACAACATCGATACACATACGGCGACGACGAACGGTTCGGCGCGCAGTTCGGCTAATTGTTTCGGTAAAATATGTAACTGCGCGCAGATCATGTGTATTCGCGCGATAGAATATGCAGCGGCCGATTTATCATTATTCTTCCTCCCGCAGCTCGACGCCGTCCGGCTTTGCGCAGCAAGACTTTCCGCGCGGCGCGGCGCGGCGCGGCGCTGCAAAATATTTCGCGAGACTGCTAAAAGCGCGGGGCTTCTCGAAATTGCGAAACTCAGCAGTGTCGGGCTGGTATCGTTGCTTCGATCCGCGCTCTTTCCTTTCTCCACAAGGAGCGATACTCGGCGAGGCGTGGAACGCGTCTAGGAGCGCGGATGAAATTAACGATGCGGTCCCTTCCTGCGAGAGGACATTAGAAAGTACTATTAGGAAGCCAAGGAGAACGCATGAACGAGCGACGCTAAATCGAAATTTTTTCCCGCTCCCGGAAAGTAAGTCCGGAGCGGAGCGCAATAAATCTTACTTTCGTGTTTACCGGCGCTCGCGCGCGAACAGACCCCGGGACTGGAAAATTATTGCGGTAGCGAGTCACCTTCTCGTACCGCAATGCCAGACGGCACCACACATTGGATTATCTATCATCCTTTTTTTCCTCCTCGCCCCTCTCGTGTCGGCTTTAAGATGGAATTACTCGGACAGTTCATTACGCGAGACGGCGTTGAGGATTTTTGCAGATCAACCGCGGCTCTCTACTGATAGCTTCGTATTTAAAATTGTAACGCTCCCCTCTCCCCTCTCCCCTCGCTCCTCACTTCTCCAGGAGAATTGCATCGATCGCGGGGGGCGGGAAGGGGGAGGGGAGGAAGAGATCGGCCGTGACGAGACAAATAGCCAATTTCGCATCTCGTCTGCGAAAATACAGTTTTCATCCGCAAACGAGCGAGCGAGCGAGCGAACGAGCGAACGAACGAACGAACGAACGAACGAACGAACGAACGAACGAACGAACGAACGAACGAACGAAGCAACGACGCTCGCGGGGAAACGGACAAGATAAATGGGTTACCGCGAGAGATACAATGTAAAAGAGATTAATGACGACATGCGGCGGGACGGGCAGAAGAAAAAATAAATAAACAATAAGTTACACAACAGCGAGCTCTCGCGTCGCGAGAGGGTCCGCTTACTTTTCACGAGCACGACGCAACAATTTCCGACGAGAGCACCGCGACGAGAAACCGAGTACGTCCTTCTCGTTGAGCCGCCATTAGCGGCTCGACGACGATAAGTAGAGATATCTATCCTTGATGCGGACAAACGTGAATAGCCGTGGCTGCGACACGCCGTGCCTAGATCAGATTAGAGGAGCGAACGTCGCGGCGATAGGATAATGGAATGGAATGATGTAATGAGAAACCAGCTGCGCGAAGCTCGTGTGACGTCGACGCGATACGCCCTAGCCAAAGAGGGCAGGGGACCAGGGAGACAGAGACAGAGACAGAGAGAGAGAGAGAGAAAGAGAGAGAGGGGGGAGGAGGGTAGGGTGGTGAAACGAGGTCAATTAGTAAAACAGAAGCTACATGAAGCTCGAAAGTCGAGGTGAAAATCACTGTCGCGGAGCTCGTCTCGCGTTACCTCTCCCCGCCGCGCGCTGTTCCGCTCTGACAACTGTCAAAAGCGACCTGGAATTTCGCTTTGAGCGCCGGAATCGACCAACTTCTTCGGAAGTTCTTTCGCACGTACGCGCGTGTGTATGTGTGCGTGCGCGTGTGCGTCCTCTTATTGAATATTCATGAGGAACAAGCGAGGATTTAATACGCCTCCGTGATTGGATACCGATACATATTTATCGGCGATACGTGCCTCTCTCGATACGTCAAACTGTCGGAACAACGTCGCGGAATGACGCATCGTATGATACAGCCATTGACTTCTGGAATCGAAGAGCGATATGTGTTCCGCAAGTAGTCTTCGCGGCGAAGCGCGCTTGTCAATCAATGCGAGTCGTTGTGAGCCGAGATATTCGCAGCGCGACGCGAGCTCGCGTGTTCTGAGAATGCCGCTTACGGCGCAGCCGACAATTCGTTGGCATTCCGCGATCGGGTCGCGTCTTCTTCAACGTATTTTTCAACCCGAGAACTCGTCGCGAACTCGAAACGAGCGCCAAGATGCAGAAGCTGTTACGAGCGTCTTCGAGCCGGACGAAAATCGCGTCAAAAATGAAATCAGACGTACGACAGGATCTCTCTTTCTCTCTCTCTCTCTCTCTCTCTGCCTCTTTCATTGTTCAATAAAACATTACCGTTTGCCGCCCCGGTGAATAATTCCCGCACATTTGAATGAGAAAGGAAAGCGAAGATCAAAAATGTGCGATAGCAAACCTTGTTCAAGAGCGTGGATGTGGAGGAGCAGAAAAATGAACGGTCGGTATCCGACGCTACTTGGCGCGACCAGGCGGGGCGAGGCGGGGCGAGGCGAGGCGAAAAGATCCGCCCGAGCTGAGAGAGTATCCTAACCGGTTCAAGGAGTTAAACTAATCACGGAGTCAAGTACGCGCGGCTTTTCACGAGAGTTTTCCCACGACGATTATGCGAATGCTCTTTCTCCCCCCCCTCCTCTCTCTCTCTTTCTCTCTCCCCCCCTCCTTCTCTCTCTCTCTCTCTCTCTCTCTCTCTCTCTCGCTCTCTTTCTTTCGCCGCTCCGCTTAGCCGGAGCTGAACTCGTCATATTTCTTCGTTCGTTGCCTCCGACTTTCCGCAAAGTGAACTTTTACTTCTTCGCAAACTGTTCCGCCGGAAACTGAATCAAACTTTTGAACGCCGCGGGTACGCGCGCGAATAATTTGATTTGGGCGTACCGTTGATTCCGCGTGCGGGTGCGGGGAGGGGGAGGTGGAGGGGGAGGGAAGGAGGGGGGGGGAGGAGAAAAATCATCGACAACAGGTGTCACTTCTTCCGCGGCGGAAAGAAGCCCCGGGAGACGGTTTCGGCGACCTGGTATTATCCGGATCCTCTCAGTCTAATGCGCCGTTACGACCGGGACACGCACGCGATGCATAATGCAGCAGTCTCAGCCGTGTTATGCGCGCGCGTGTCTGCGACTTAATGTGCATCTCGACCGTGCCACGCCGAGCAGCAACGGCCTGTGACTGCGCTCGAATGGTGTGCACACTCCTCCCCCTCCCATGCGCTATTATATTCTCATATATTAGTGATTAGCCCGAAGCGCGACGAGAAAAACGAGAGAGAACGGGACAGAGAGACGGCCGTTCGAGAGAGTGGCATCTAATTCGGCGATTAATCTCCGTCTCGGGGACGATCGCCGCTGTATAATATCTGCGTTTGTTAGGGACGCGATAAGGGATTGCGAATCACGTTCGCGAGACAAGTGACGAGGGTGATTTATTATCGCCTTGCACGCGCGCGCGCGCGAATCAAAACACAACGGGGCGAAATTGAGTGCGCGCGCTCGACGGCGCGTGTCTTTAATATTTACTCGACGGTGAAATCCGATTCGCCACGGGCGATGATTGTTTTCTTTCTCTCCGTCGCCTCTCGCTCTTCCCCCGCGGAAAATGGAAATGCGGCATCTGTCTCTCGCAGCATTTTGACGACAATCCAGAGATCTCGCGTATAGCTGCGTGTAACAAATATTTATGAATGTCTGTAAATTTTAGCGCGCGCGCATGTGCTGCGAACTGAATGAGGCGGTAAAGCTCGTATGCCAACTCTCGTGGGAATCTGGGGCCGGCGGTTCGCGCTGCTTGGAACACGAGTTGCAGCTCGCGGAGAACGCCGAAATATACTCGTCGCTAACGCAACGCGCCCGCGCGACGAAAGAGAGACATTCCACACGTGCTCGCAGCGGCTCAATGACGCGTTTGACGCGCCGATCACGAGCCGCGTGCAGCGAGGAGCGATTTCAATTCGCCGAGCGCGAGATTATCGTCGTACACGGAATAATCTACTCTACATCGCGCTGAGTTTAACAAGTAACAGCCTCTAATCCGATTCCATTGTGTGCGTCTGATGTTAGAAAAATACTCGACATTATTGAGGATGGAGCGGTAATTCCGCCCGCATTTCGCGCATATAACCGCAAATGTTACAGTCAGGCCAGGTCCAAGAGAAACCTGGAAAGCGGAACAAGAAGACGCGAGAAGCAAATTGGAAAAAAAAAGGAAAACGAGAAACTCATCGGGAGGAGGATTGCAAAGTCCGATTGCGCAAAGGGCTCGCGTCCGCGAGGAAACTTATATAGAAAAGTTACGGCGGGAAATTTAACGCTCGTGAGACGACTCCGACTCATGAAAGTCAAGTTGACGGTCGTATGCAAGCGCCACGACGAAAATGTAAGCGCCTCGCCGCGGAAACAGTTGCGCGGTCGCTTTGGCGCTTCAATTGCTCGACTTTTTGCTTCGGAGGATGGAACTTTTCTATTAGGTGGCTTCGTTCTCGTGTAAGAAACAGGTAAACACGAGTAGACGCGAGTAGCACTCGTCGGTGGGCGATTACACCTGCTGTTTCAAGTATTATTCGCTAATTATTAACGTGTCGTCGCCATACCAGCGCAATATTCGCGCGCATACTCTCACACACACACACACACACGCACGCACACACACAAAGATTGAAAAGAGAGATTACGTAACGCTCTCCTTGAATATAAATATCCCAACTCTGGAGGATAAAACAGCGGATAAAAAAAATCTCGCGTGGCAAGCTAAGAATAGATAATAACAGAGCGGTTTTATATTTCGAGCGCCGTGCACGTGTGACGTTTCTAATTATATCAAAATCTTGGAAGACTTTGTCTGAAAACAGAGACGGGTGCAGCAGACGGAAAAGCACACTTCTAAATTATACATCCGTGTGATTCTTTTAATATCACCAGGTTCGAGTTTCACGTATGTGCGCGTTTCTCGGTATTCTTTTCATATCGCGTATCACGCTACGAGCACGCTGATGTACGTCGCACTCGCAGCATCGATGATCATCTCCGTTCACGTCATACCGAATATAATCGGAAGATTTAATCGTTCTCATAACTGAGAAACGACGCTCATTTACAGTCTCCCGTTATCAACAGCGGCGTTTGACGCTTCCCGAAGATAAGATCGGAATCAATTCAATTGGCAGGAGTCTCTCTCTCTCTCTCTCTCTCTCTCTCTCTCTCTCTCTCTCTCTCTCTCTCTCGCGCGCGCGCGCGAAGACGCTCGACTGTAATTTTTCGATGAGGCTTGTTTACTTAATTATTACCGCGATAATTGATTTCGTGACGCGATAACTGCCGTGCGTGAGCGCTTCGATCCGGCCGTCGCAGCGCGACTCATTATTCCCAAGCGTTTTATGTGCGTGTATATCGACGAGCGCTCGGTCCATAACTCCAGCGCGATGCAAAGAGCACGAGCCTTGACCCACTAATTGAACGACAAGTGTCAATTTTAATTCAGCGACTCTACACGTGCGCCCTCCGCGCGCGCTCGTTCACCGTCTTCGAGACCGTTGCGATAATTGATGAATGATGTATTATTTATTTTTCATCGTTTGCTCGATATCGAACATCGATCTCGGGGATATTGAAGCGCTTAACCTTTGCGCGCGAATCGGCATCAAGGATCTCGCAATGTACGCGAGAGCGTGTAAGAAACAAGCGCAGAGAGCGAGAGGTTGTTAACAAGTTCCCCCACGAGAAGAAGAAAAAATTTGATTAGCAGCAAATTTGCCTCTTCATTTTTTTTTTAGACAGAAGAACATGACAGAGTTTTGAAAATTTCTCACCTGAAAGTGGGGCTGATTACGGCGCACCGAGAAAAACACTCTAAATTATGTATACCCGTGTAGTTTTTTTCTTTTTTTCTAAATATCGAAAATATCGCAAAATTCGAGCCACGTTCTCGCGTTTCTCGGTTTCTTTGCATAGCAGGTGTACATATCGCGCGCTGATATACTAATATAACTGTTTACATCACACACGTTACGAATATTACCACTCTCGGCTCGATTAAATGTACACGTGTACAGTCTTGCGAAAAATTCCGCAAGAGACGCGGCAGAATCGCGGAGGGAGACCGGCCGATAAAATCGATCCCTCTCGAAGACCAGCGGCAGATTTTATTTCTGTTCCGTGATTTGTTCGCACTCGGTTCTACGGGCCGGCTTGGCCGTTTGCGCGATATGAAACAGGCTTTGTCGCGCGAGCGGAGTAGAAAATCAAGTGCAACATGTTGAATTAGTATCCCCCCCCCTCCCCCCGCTGACAATGGCCGAGTCTATCCGGTTTTATCGCGTTCAGGCTCGATGAATCGTCCTGGCGATATATTTTGTTAAGCCGCGCTAACGCGATTACTTTTCGGGTCGGGGGCGTAGCCATCGAACAGTCACTATCGGCGATCTGCATTATTAACGTCGATACATCATGGCCGTGGTCCATAATCCCGATAATGATGAGAATCAATAAGTGGCGGTTAGTAGGTCGGAGACGAAGCACGCGGTGCGCGGTAAAGCGAGAGCTGATAAACGGAAAATACGACCTCGTTAAAGTAACATTAATAACGTCCAAGCCGGGATTATACGCGGAGTGTGGTTGCAAAGAGAAAAGGAAAAAGAGAGCGAGCGCGAGAGAGAGAGAGATAGAGAAAGCGGAGAATTCGCCGCATTTTACCCTAATCTGTATTCCCATGTTGTTGCAGCTTGAAGACGCGTCGGCGGCGCGAGGTAGCAAGGTAATAATCAGCTGGTGACTTTGAGCAAAAAAGCGAGACGGATTGAAACACGCTGGATTCGAAAAGAAGCCGCGCCGCGCCAACTTGACGTTACCCGCTCCCCCTTTCCCCTCTCCCGTTCGCTCATACTTTCTTTCTTTCTTCCTCGTGCGGCGGCGTTTATCTTCAACTTATTCGCAAGCCGCTCTCTCTCTCTCTCTCTCTCTCTCTCTCTCTCTCTCTCTCTCTCTCTCTCTCTCTCTCTCTCTCTCTCTCGCCGACGCCGTCGAGAACGACTAGAGCGCGACGCGCGTCTCGGCTTCTGTTATTATTCGCGCTATTCGGGAGAAAATCGCGCGCGGCGGCTGAGTAAATTCGGCCCGAGCTCGCTCGCGGCAATTAGTAAGTCGGCGAGATATGAGAGAAGCGCGCTTCTTGCTTATCGATAACTTCGATGTATGTAACACGCGGTATCTCGCGCGCGCGCGTCGGAGCGAACGAAGTCGGCTAACAAGTAAACCTCCGGGCAGACGCCGATTTGTTTCCAATTCTCTATAGTTATTTTTAATGTCAAAATATAAAGAAATCTGTTATCATTTTTAGCTTAAATTAATTTTTTCAATTTTTTCGAAATTTCTCAAGTTTTTTGTTCATTTCTCGCTCATTTTTTATCAGATTTTGACGTTAAAATGAGCTTGTTTGTTGGATAGTGAGCCGCAAGATTACCGAACGTCGAATGTAACGTAAAAAACTGAACACTTTTTCAACAATGACGTCAGCCATATTAGATCCGCCATTTTGAATTTTACAAAATAGTTCTGATTCATAATCGGCGACATGTGTGTGCAAGTTCCAACAAATCAGATATTTTTAATATATATTTTTAAGAAATATCGTTTTAAATATGTATAAAATAGTGTACCTGTGCAAAACTTGAAAATTTCCAAAAAATTGAAAAAATTAATTTAAGCTAAAAATGATAACAGATTTCTTCATATTTTGACATAAAAAATAACTATAAAAAATTGGAAACAAATCGGCGTCTGACGTTCCCCGAGGTTTACTCGTAAGAGGGAAATAAATTATTTATCTTTCTTTTATTAAAATTTTTATTAAAAGAAAATAATAAAGTCGGCGCGTCGTATCCCGCCGTAATAATACGCACACATCACCGCGTGCGCTCGAGAAAAATCACGAGTCTCGCCGCATTGTAGCGTATTCGCGTACGTCGTCATCGGCGGTAACGAACGTTTAGGAGTCCATCGCGACTGACCGCGCCGTTGCGGAAATGGAAGAGTACGTCTCCGAAATTGCGTTTATATCGCGCGTGCAAAGCGATTTCAACGGATGCGGCTGCGAATCGTACGATCATGCGCGCGCTGTACGAGCATGTGCGTGCACAGATGTGCAGGTCTCTGTGTGCACGCGTGCGTGTATGTGTGTGTGTGCGTGTGTGTGTGCGTGTGCGTGTGATGGGTGTGAAATCGAACTGTGTGGCCATGCCGCGTATGTGCACAACCGCCTGCGAAATGGTAATGCGAGAGCGTAGAGCTTCGCGGAGTCGCATCCGCGGAGTGGAGAGTTGCAGGCGCGACACATTCTCGCCATTCCTACCGGCGGGATATCGCGTGTCGCAGCATCGGCTAATGCCCCTGTTGTACCTCTCTCTCTCTCTCTCTCTCTCTCTCTCTCTCTCTCTCTCTCTCTCTCTCTCTTCAGTTACGGTAAGTAGTATAAAAATCAATGCAGAGCGATCTCCGGACGCGGAAGAACCGGACGGATTTGTATCGAGCGTTTTTCCGTAAGACTGAGAAAAAAAACGAAGGGTGCGAAAAAAGCGGTTGATATCTGCGATCACACGATCGCATGGTGAAAGAATTATAGTCAGGAACATCGCTTTTTGCAACAAGTATTGCGATATTTTTAGCAACAATGACTTTATACACGCGTCGTTCTGTTTGTATAAAAACAGTAAGATATATATAGTTGGGGCCCGAAAGTGACAATAATTTTAGCAACATCAATTGTCCTCTTCTCTCGATGTGTGTGTCTGTGTATGCATTCGCGTATTCGTTTCGCGGTTTCGTCCGCCGGATGAAATCGCCGCGGCGGGTCGACGGGGCGCGACCAATAATCGCGGTTGCGTCGCGATTTACGTCGCGGATTAAACCGGCCGCGCGTATATTTTACTTTATCAATTTCGCTCGGTCCTCCGAGAGAGAGAGAGAGAGAGAGAGGCTTGTTTACGCGCCAGCTTTATTGGCCGCCCGGTTTTGCGAACGGGTCGGCTATTCGTCCGAGCGGAAGCGAACGAACGAGCGAGCGAGCGAGCGGACGATCGATCGATCGACGATCCGTCGGCGTTGCGTTACGATTACGACGAGAGTTACGCAACGAGAGAACGCCTCGTACCGCGTAATCATGCACACGCAGTCGTCATCTGCATATAATTTCCGGCGTACCTATCGCACTTCCTAATTACAGGGCAGCGCGCGGGAAGAAAAATGCGCCAATAATGGCTTGTTATGCGTGTGCAATCGCCGCCATTAATACGAGCCCGCCGGGGAAGGGTAATTCGATTAAGCGCAAACCACCGCGCGCGCGTCGCGCACGTTGCACTTAATCGCAAAAGTGTCGCCCCGCACAGCTTCGTTCGTTGCGCCAAATTGTTACAGATCGCATATGTTTAAGCGGATTTGCCGCGCTGCAGAGGAAATAAATCGATGTCATATTTTGGTCCGTTTGTACGTCACTGCAAATTGAAAGAGACAGCTTTGACAAAGTTAAAGCGCGTCGATGCGACCGCCGCGCGAACTGAAAAAAAGAAAAAAAAAAAAAACGCCGCTCGCGCGCCCGGTTCGGTCGGCGGCGCCAGCAACTCGATATAATTACACCCGCATACTCGATATTCTATTCATTATTTCACCGTCGCTCGTCGTTATCAAGTTAATACGCGGGCAAATAACGCGAAATTCGAAACTCAACGTTGCCGTGAAAATATAGTTTTCATTGCCTCGGTAAGTCCGTTGACGCGACTCTGGCGAGTTTTGTCGCGTCACCTTGCTGGTATTCATACGAACGCACGCGCGATACATTTTTGCCGTCTCTGAAATACCGTCAGCAGGCAGTTTAGCGATTTATCTCTCTCTCTCTCTCTCTCTCTCTCTCTCTCTCTCTCACTCTCTCTCTCTATTTCTCTATCGTTATCGCACGTTAATCGTAACACGCGCGATCTCTCTCTGCTGCGTCGCGTTCGAACGTCACCAATTTGGAAATTACGGTCAACCATCGATCGGACATCTCTGCCAATCTCCTTGATGTCGCAATTTTCGACGATCGACATCGCAAATCGCGAGCGTTAAACTCGACAGACGGTGCGGACGTGCGCGTTATTGCGCGTTCCAAAGTATATCGACAGGCGAAATCCATACGAGCGCAATTCCGAATTCCCATTTCTGAGAGGGAGGAAGATGAGCAGAGCGGGAGAGGGAGAGGGAGAGCGTGAATTACACCTCACTACGGGTCTCCGATTCCTCGTAGTCATTATGATCGCGATATCCAAAATCTGCGAAAGAGTAGGAGAAAGACAAGAACGTGCAACTGCAAGCGCACGTTGACGGGACGGCGCGTGTTGCATCGACGCGATCGATGTCGATATTCCGTTTCCGGCGCCGAGCCGGCCAGCATCCGCGACCGCAATAGCACACTGGAGATACTGGGTTGCCATCGACATTCCTTTGCCTCGCTTCCGCGATATTCAATACGCGTTCCATCGCCTGACCTCGAAAACCCCGTCCCTCTCCCTCTCTTTCTCGCTCGCACGCACACGCGCGTGTGGCCTCTCCCTCGCGCTATCTCTATTCACGCGAGAGAACCGGCGACATCGTCGTCGTCGTCGTCGTCGTCATCTTCGTCCTCGTCGTTTTCTCGCTCGCTCCCACGCCGACAAAAGGTCGATCGAATGGTGAACGCGCGCGGCGAAATAGCGGGAACTATCGAGAGTCGTTTCTCGAGAGAAAGAGCGACGACTCTCGGCGAAGAGAGCGGGACAGAGATAGAGGGAATGAATGACAGAGGGAAAGAGAGGAAAGAAATGAGAGAGAGAGAGAGAGAGAGAGAGAGAGAAAGAGCAGCCAATTGTCCGAGAAGTTTCACCCCCGCGAGTGTGTCGAAGACACGAAATGTTCGAAGCTCGTCGCGTTTGCTCGGGTCTATTAAGGGAGTAATTACACGCGATAGGCCGTTTTCAAGGCTATTTTTACGAATTTTCTTAACAGAAACTGTAAGATCAATAGACTTGAGATTTTCACAGTATATTCATTAATGTTCAAAGTAGAAAATAAATTTTATTCAATCATAAGAACCGATCCAATTTGTGATTATAGATAAAAATGCAGTCATTGCGAGTTCTATATTTTGCTGTCGACATAATTCCGGGCTTCTCACTACTCTGAAACCAAAAACTGAAAAAGATTTTTATAAAATATACGGTTGCCATTATAGTTCGTACCAAAATGAAGGCAGTGAAAATAAGTTTGGAAAAATGATGACTGTACAAAAAAAGTATCGAAAATGAAACTTTTTTCAAACTTGTAATCATGTTTAAAAAAATCATGTGTAAAAAAAATGAACGAAATAAAATATAACTATGTTCGAGGTAGGGGCGAAAATTACACGTATACTGTGTAAAAATTTCAAGTTATTCGGTTTAGCAGTTTTTGCACAATCATGTCGACAGTTTAAGAAAAAATGGTGTTTCCGGATAAACACGTTTAAAGTTTCATGTACTTTCCATATAGGTAGTAACAAATTTATTTTGTACTTTGAATATTAATGAATACATTGTGAAAATTTCAAGTCCATTGATCCTACCGTTTCTGTTAAGAAAATTCGTAAAAATAGCCTTGAAAATGAACCCGCTGCGCATGTAATTCCCCCTTTGAGTGTTTATAACACGAGAGACACGTCCTCCCTTTCCCCCGCAATTCTCTCATAGAGCGCGATGAAATCCCGAGTGAACAAACGCGATCACAACAATTGGAAAGTTGCGTACGGTGCAAACGCATAGACAGTGACATTTCCGTCAGTGTGTTAAATTCTGCGTCCTAAAGTCCTCTATAATATTACGTGTGAAAGATTGCACGGCGCCGTTAAAAAAATTCAAGGCGTTACCTTGATTCTTTTACGAAGAAAATTCTCTTCCTTCCAATTTTCCATCGCAGGTCCGTATGAGAAGCAGATGAACGTTCACCTCGCAACCTTTCCTTCAAACCGTCGTCGGAAAAATGTTTAAAAAGTCGTTCCTCACTGAACACCCTATACACAGGACGTACTCGCGACGAGCTGATCGATGTCGAGGAACAACAGCAGCGCGAGTGCGTTCGACCGACAGAATCTTCTGATATTTCTTGCGGGGATTTTCGCCCTGGATCCTCACCCGCCGCGCTTTTTCTTCCTGACGCCGCGCGTGTCCGAGGTAATACGTACCGATCGCTATCGTTATTTTTAGCGGAGCTCTCGCTCTCTCTCTCTCTCTCTCTCTCTCTCTCTCTCTCTCTCTCTCTCTCTCTCTCTCTCACACGGACGGGCCAAGTTTCCGCTTCAAAAACACAGCGCAAAGACCCGGAGACCTCGGCAGCGTTTTGCCGGAGAACGAGACACGACCGCACGCCGTCGCGCGTAATTGTACCGTCACGAGATTACGTGCGCGCGCTGCTTTCAATGGGAGCGACATCGAGAGAATTGACCGAACGGATAAGGCGATGGACCGAAAGTGTCGGGACGGCGTGTGCGAAATGTCGATAGCAGTGCCGACGAAGCGTCCGGGAAAGAAGAGAAACGTCGGACGCGTGTCCGTGAAGAGACGGGAGGGCCAAGGGGATGCGCCGCTGCTGGATGTTCTCTCTCGTACGAGAACTCGAGGGCGGAAGGCCGGAAGGGACGAGGAGGAGGAGGAGGAGGAGGAGGACGGTTGGCTTTATCGCGACACTCGAATCGGACGAGGCAGTTTGTCGCGCGCGCTCGAGCGAATTTACCGCCGAGACCTCGCGTTGACTGACTAAGGTCAGTCGCGAGATGATATCTCCATTGTCGGACGTGTCCGACACGATAGAACGGAACGAGGAATCGAATCCGCGTCACAAGCGAGCGGTCGGCTCGTGTAATAGTGAGTGAGTGAGTGAGAGAGAGAGAGAGAGAGAGAGAGAGAAAGAGAGACACAGAGGTTTGGGGGAGGGAAAGAGTGAGACGGACCTTACTCTCTCTCTCTCTCTCGTTGAGTCCACCTACGATTTAACCGTCTCTCACAGTTTCTCGTTTCTCGTTTCCTTCTCGCTGTTATTTTACTCCTCTCTCGATTCTCACGGGCGCTCTTCAATGTCGCCGCCGTGTCTCTATCTCGTCCCGTCCTCGCGCGACTGGATCTGTACGGATCGCGCGATGTCGCCGCCGATGCCATTGCCGTGAAATAAGTCGCTTCCTTGCATTTATCTTCGTGCGACACGGCAGTACGCCGTGACGTTTACTTAGCGCGATAAATCGACCGGTATTAACCTTTAGCTCTCGCGCGAGCGGGTAGCAAATGATACGTTGGTGAGCGACGCGCTACAAATGCGACGCGATGTATTTTGTATGGAACGGCGAGCGGAGCGGTGAAACGCGCGCGCGTGCGCACACACACACACACACATACACACACAGTGAGCTCTAACGTTCTTGCGATAAATATTAATAAAGCTCCGTTAATGAAGCCATTCTATCCTTATCTGCGCTATTCGATATTTCACGAGCAACCGTGAATTCCTTCCTCTTCGGGCTCGTTCGCTCGCGCACGCGCGCGCGCGCGCGCGCACACCGGCCATTTTTCCCGCTCTCCGATCTCCGCTACGTCAGTTAAATCCGCGATTCTACGACAGGATCCCGAGTGCGCAGAGAGTTCCACGAGGCGAGAGGAGCGTAGCTGCGAATTAAATCGCTAGTCCTCGCGAGTGAGGGGAAATACCGTTAGCGACTGACAGCTGCAGGCGGTCGATTAATGGTGATGAACGCAGGAGGAAGAAAAAGCAGACAGGACCGGTGACGAAGATGACAAGCGAGGATGATCTCCATCGGCGATGCTATCGCCTCGCCGCTTCGACGGCACAAGACGAGAAAGCGATTCCCGGCGAGACGGCGCGCGCGCGGTAGCGCCTATCGCTCTTTTCGGTCGTTAAGTCTACTCCCGTCTGCTCGACTCTATCTATCTACCTCCTTTTTGTGCCTCGTCCCGCCCCGCTCCCTCCCCGTTCTACCACGGCCCCAGCGCGAGTCCTTTTCACTTGTGAAAACCGCCACTCGCCTAACAGGGGAACTTTTCCCTCGTATCTCCCGCGACCGCGATGTCGATTTGGAGAACTTCAAAGAATACCGGGAGGGCTCTAACTGAATACCGTCAGGTATATTCTTATGTACCGCGTATGTGCGCCCACATAGTTACCGCGCGATACGCGGTGCTTAACGACGTACGACGACAACGCGATACTCGACGACGGGTCGTCGACGAGAGAGGCTCGATCGACCACGTCGTCGCGCGGAGCAGCCTGTTTTGAGAGAGAGAGAGAGAGAGAGAGAGAGAGAGAGAGAGAGAGAGAGAGAGAGAGAGAGAGAGAGAGAGAGAGAGAGAGAGAGAGAGAGAGAGAGAGAGAGAGAGAGAGAGAGAGAGAGAGAGAGGAGAGAGAGAGAGAGAGAGAGAGAGAGAGAGAGAGAGAGAGGAGAGAGAGAGAGAGAGAGAGAGAGAGAGAGAGAGAGAGAGAGAGAGAGAGAGAGAGAGGGAGTAGAGAGGAACAAAAATACGCCGACCTCGTGACGCGAGGGTACGCGGAGGGCGCCTTGGATCTCACGGAATTCTCGCGACTGACGGGATGAAAGGTCGATGTGAAACAGCGGACATAAATAGCGAAATATTCCGCTGATAAAGGGCGCCGAAGCCGCGCACTTGCCAATTATCCGTTCAAGTTTAATTCGGCGGCCAAAGCGAGCGTGGCCCGTCACAGGTGATACCGCTCGAAGCGAGCCGTACGATCGCTTCGTTCACACACACACACACTTACACACACACACACACGCGCGCGCGCGCGCGCATTTACATCGCGGATGATGGATCGTCGCAGCGTGACTGACAGAACGGTGTCTGCGAGGGAATCAGGTGTCAAGGCTCGGGTTTATTTATGCGAGTAGATCCGAGGCGAGAGAGCCGCTCGCCGTTCGGGGGATTCGCGCCCACCGCAGGTGCATGTGCTCGTGCGCGAATCTATGTGCGTGCTTGTCACCGCATATAACACGTGTGTACGCCCCCCTCCGACCTGACCCCCCGGGCGACCCTCTCGCGCGAGGCGCCGGCCTGCGAATTAAAGTCACTCAACGAGCGGATCGGCCGCGTTTTCATCGCGAGCGCGGAACTTCCCGCGTTACATTCCCCGCCAGGCTACATTCATCCGCCTAACTCCCGGCGAAGTAATACTCTTTGTCGCTCGTCGTCTGACGAGGAAATTTCCCCGACAAAGTCCGACCGGCGATTGACTTATCTTGACGGCGCGCCGGCGAGATTGACGATACGACAGTAACCGTGGCGGGCGGATTCGGTAGCTGCGTGTGCCGCCGTAGCATCGATTCGTGTGGAGGACAATGGATGATGATGAGGAGGAGGAGGAGGAGGAGGAGGAGGAGGAGGAAGAGGAGAGTTCCGTCCCTTCTTTGAGAATTTAATCGGTTTCGATCGAAGCAACGAAGCGGGCAACAATGTCGAGACACTTTCTCGACTGCGAGCGCGAATTACTCATCAACGAGAGCGCGATAATCACGTTTTAAGCTCCCGGTCTAATTAGTAGCCTGAGCCTTTAGCTGAGCGCGGCATTAACGGGGGCGTGCATGCGCCAAGCGAAATTCCCCCTCCAATCCGAATCTCGTTACGTCCCGGGCACTTGTCAACGGATAATATTCTTACGCAGCCGTTCGCGCGCGTGGACGCTCCGCGTTGGGATCGGCGTTTCAGCGATGCGTGTGTACTCGTGCCCCTAATTAAAGTCGCGCTTACGCGACTGGTGGAAAACGCCGAGCTGCTTTCGAGGCGTAAGCGCCTACCGTAGAAAAATCTGGCGGTCGACGTAAAACTCGGGACGGGGCGGCAGCTCGCGACCGAAAATACGGAGTGCGCGGAAAACACACACCAAGAGCTAATAAAATAATGCGCGTTGTATGCACGCGCGTGATTATCGATAAGAAATATCCCGACGGCGGCGCGAGATAATGAACGAACGTTTTTCGTCGTCTTTTTAATCGCGCGGCTCGCCCTCCCCTCCCCCTCCCCCCTCCCCCCCTCTCTCTCTCTCTCTCCTCTACTCGTGACGATAGAACGAAACAAAACGCGTTCTGCGAAAAACTGTTTTCGTAACCTAATTATCGCGCCGCTCCGGCGCGGCGAGCCTCCCGCTGCTTAATTGTTAGCGTTTCATTTCCATGGAAATGATATCGATCCCGGCGGGTTTCATTATTAATTACCAGACGGATCATTATCCGCTCCGATATGCCCGAGAGTCGATCTTTTGTATTCGAATATATATATATATATATATAATTGCATTTTTTCATTCGCGCTCTCGCATTCGCGGCGGTGAGGTCCTCGCGGCGAATTGTCATGCAAAGCGGCCATAATTAATCTGCCACTTCGGAGAACTGGTGACGGCAAAGGCCGCCTCATGACAAAATATTGCAACTTCTTGTTCGCGTCGTGAAAGCATCTGCCCGCGGCGCATCTGGGATTGACCTCTCGCTCTCTTCGGGTATAAAGAAGCCCCGACGCGCTAAGTGGTGCGCCTCGTTTGTCCTTCCTCCCCCCCCTCTTCCCCTGCCTCCCGCTCTCCGCCAGCCCAGCTATCAATTAAGAATTTAATAAACGTCACGCCGCTCCACAAAGAGTAATCAAATATTTTAATGAACCGGAAATGCAGCAACTTTTATCTCGCGCCGAAGTCGTCCGCGCGCGGCGAGAAGCGCGGAGCTATAAAGTGTAAATTAACTGGAATCAAACGGAATGGGCTTGAGATCAGTATCGCTTGAGTTTGATTCACGAGAGCGAGCGAGAGAGAGAGGGAGGGAGGGAGGGGAGGGGAGGGAGAGAGAAAGAGAGCAAGTGCATTCTCCGGGAACAGCAGTAAGATACTCCACATCGAGCGCTAAAGGAAGAACGCGGACACGATAGATAATAAACGCAGCGTGTTATCGGAATGTGCCTACGTCGGCTCGTCTCGCGAAATGAATCGACGCGACGCGACGGCGCAGCGAAAGCCTCCGAAACCTTCCGGCGTTCCTTTCCTCTCGCCCGGCGCTTCGTGAATCGTCATTCCGCCGCAGTCGTGTTTCCCCAAAGTACGGCTCTCAGATTCCAAGCAAACCGCCTGCTCTTTCCTTTTTCTCTTAATACCCGCGAAAGTGGCGGATGCACGTCGCGTCCCGGACAGCGCGAGAGCAAAAAATGAGAACGACTTCACTGGTCGAATCACAACGTGAAAAGTTTCGGAGCGCACGCGCGCATTGTGCCGAAAGAGACGAAGGGGGAGGAAGAGGAGAAGCGGAAAAAAGAAGAAGAAGAAGAAGAAGAAGAAGAAGAAGAAGAAGAATGGCATCGCATAGTTGGCTCGTAGTCGCATTCCGTCGCCCGCATTCCACGATCGCGATTCGCGATGGCATAATGGCGAGTTTCCCCGCGCTGTGTTGGCCAGCCGACCGCGGTGATCGTGCGAGGCATGTCTGAGAGGAAAGCGCGGCCGGTGTTTCACTTTCGTTCGTTTTCCGCGGCGCGGCGACGACGCGTCTCTTTCCGATGACGCGCGCGCGCGCGCGCGACGTGCGCGACGTTTAATTACGAGCACAGGTGTGTTAACAACGTCGGAGAGTGCACGTGCGTCGAATTCCTAAGCGCCGCTGGCGCGAACGCACGTTCGCTCGTTCGTGTGAAAACGCGACCGAAAGACTGAACATGCCGATCGACCGATGCGGAAAACACGACGAATCGGGCGCGAAGTTTGATCGACGAACGCGCGCAAAAAGCGTGAAGCGCGAACGCGGAATCGCGCGCGCACGCGGATCTACTCGACCGACCGGCCGTCCCGATTTCGCGCAATTTGTAAGCAGAGCTAATTGATCCATGAGCCAGCGTGCGATTGCATTATTGACGATAAATAACGCGCAGCCGGGATCGCGGGAGTTTCCCGGATGAAAACCCCATCCGCTAAATTGTCAATTTGCTTCGCAGCGGATCGCGAAATTATCAATCGCGTTCTCGCATAAACGTAATTCGTTATTCGGCATAAACGCCGCGCGCGCGCGCGAATGACCAGCGTCGCTGCTGCGACGCGAATATTGTGCGTTTAATCAGCGACGGGATTAATTACCCTTGTGAAAAGTTAAGCCCGCCGCGCGCGCGCGCGCGCGCACGCTGCGCGAAGTCAGCGCTGCGAGCTCCGCGAATAGCCCGGTGCGAATAGCACTTGCGGTGCGCGTCCGCTTGGGAACGCGTCTGTCAACGAAGAAGAACTTGGCAATGCGAGAGCGTGCGACGCGCAGCGCAGGAACGCGCGATAGATCTGCATCTGACATTTATCGCGCGCGACTCTCGCGCGCGCTTGACCTTAGGAGAGCGCGCGATATAAGTATAGTTTTGTACATCCCCCTCTTTTTCTCCCCTTCTCCGGAACATCGCGACCTATCCGCCACTGTCAAACGCCAGCGTAGCTCGCGATGAAAACTCGTCCGGAGATGCGGCGAGAGTCGCTCTCGGAACAAACGACCTCGCGTAACTCTCGGCCGCGGGCGTTTTGACAGAACGCGACGGAAGTGAAGGAATTATGAGAGCGAGCGGCCGCGCTCGCGATGGCGGCACGCTCGGGCGATTTTATTGCGCACCGCGAGTATTTTTGTTTCGCCCGGCACAAGTCGACCGACCGAATATATACGCTTTCTAACTGCGCGCCCGGGCCGAATGGCACACGGCAGTCTCGCGCGGCAAAGCGAGCTCTCTCGGGCACGCCTTGACATCGCGAAACTTTTCGCATTTCCCTTCGCGGACTCCTTTATCTTCCCGCGACCGACTGCTCGCAATAAAAGCTGATTCGTCGTCGCTACATACACAGACGCGCGCTCGCGCGTACCCGCCGTTTGGAGTTTCCGGCCGGCGGTTATACGCGACAAGTGTGGAAACGACGCGAGCACGAAATGGGAAACCTCCTCGGCGGCGAGGAGGCCGGCGAGATTAAAAAGCGCCGTGTGAGGATCGGCTGAATCGCGCGCGCGCGCGCGCGCGCGCGACAGCTCGTGAAGCTCAACATGCCGCGCCGTTGCGTGCACGCGGGCGTTGTGGAAATTTTACTCTCCACTGCTGCGCTGCGTAACGACGTAGTGAGGCAAGCGTAGCCGAGCGCGAGCGCGAGAGCGAGAGCGAGCGAGTGAGTCGAGGCCGATCGATTCGTAATCGACCTCTTTACGGAAGATTGGCCACTAAAATGTCAGCGAGCGGTCTCGGGAAGATCTCGTATTACTCTGTTCCTTTAGCGCTCGTCGTTGCGTAAAGGAACAAGCCTTGCGGCTTTCTTACGCTCTTCCGGGTGCGATTCGCGCCCGAAGGCTCGCGGACGAGGTACCGACGCTACTTGCGTCGTGCGAAATGATATTCTAGCTCTGTAAACTGCGGGAATGTACGTACAGCAGTGTTTTTCAACCTTTCTTAACTCACGGCACACTTGGACCTATAATTAAACCTATTTTTCAAGACCGCACCTCATCCACTTTAGAAATAAGCCGGTGTTTATTTATTATACCGATGATATATCCGTATAATCAATTTAAAGAGGTTTTAATGCGTACGTACTTACTGTACTTTGAGTTTCTTTCGAAAATAATTTAACTAATGACCTTTGAAAATTTTCACGGCACACCTTAAACCACTCTCACACGCCACACCGATGTGGCGCGGTGCACTGGTGGAAAATCACTGCTGTACACGGACATTAGATCAGATGCCAATAATAAAGTATAATCTTGCCGAGAGAGAGAGAGAGAGAGAGAGAGAGAGAGAGAGAGAGAGAGAGAATAATGCCTGACAAGTGCATCATCGGATTTAAGTATGACAAAAAGCCGCGTGTCAAATTGTCGCACGAGATTCCTCACCGCACAGCTATTTGCATCGCGCGAAAACATTCTAGTCTAAATCCGAAAAATATACAGAGACACACGTCAGATACCCATTATAAAGTATAATTTCCCCGAGAGAGGGAGAGGGAGAGAGAGAGAGAGAGAGAGAGAGAGAGAGAGATAGAGAGATAGAGAGAGAGAGAGAGAGAGAAAGCGCGAGAGAGCGAGAAGAAACCAACGGAATGGAATTTATACTACGAAATTCAGGTTTGTCAAAGAGAGCCGCGTGTCAAAGTCGCGCGAGATTCTTCGGAAAACATTCATAACACACCTCACTCGGTTACTTTGCAGGGCCGACGTCCCTGACGCGAAACGCCTACGGCCGGCTGCTCTAAAAGCGCTGGAATAAAGGCGCGTACTTACAAGAGATCCATATCGGAGCCGCAAGCGCGCCTCTCGCAGGCGCGAACGCGAGAGGCGAGCGAAACTCGGCTGTTTAAGTCATGCATAGCCACGATGTCGCGAGCTCGCGGTATCTGCGCGTTTATGCACCCACAAAAGAGCCGAGATGCGATTTTCGCGAGCGTGCTACGCCTCCGCGATGCAACTGCAGTAACAGCATCAACGACGACGGCGGCGGCAGCTCGCTAACAAGCAGGTCAGATTTAATGGTCGCGCCTGCTGACGTACGTTTAAACGTGCATTAAACGCGATCACGTGGCACGCGCCAGAGGGGAGGAGCAGCAGGACGTTTTCGCAGGCGACGGGGCTTCTCTCTCTCTCTCTCTCTCTCTCTCTCTCTCTCTCTCTCTCTGCGGGCTCCGGCAGTGCCCGAACGAGAATTAAATGCGCAACCGCGCAGCTGCGTCGTGTCTCCGTCCGATCGTATCATCCGACGACACGATTCGGATAATTAGAAGCATCTGCGGATACGCCGGTCTCACGGGAAGTGCCATTGTTAGCTAGCGGCCGACTTAGGCGGAAACTAATCAGAACTAGTCGCGCTCCTTGTCCGGCTGGAGGCACTCCTCCTCCCCGCGCCCCCGCGGTCACGGATTCTTTGAATAACGAATGCCTGCCGTCGTGGAGAACGTTAGCCAACTTCGTGTCCGTCAATATTAAACGTCCGTATAATTCCAGCCAAGGCGGAATCTAATCTTCGAAATCGTCCGAGTTCTCTGAAAGGGGAGAGAGAGAGAGAGAGAGAGAGAGAGAGAGAGAGAGAGAGAGAGAGAGAGAGGAGGAGGGACGGGAGAGAAGGAATTATCGGAGAAAACTAATGCCCAACTTTATGTGGCGAGGACGAATTTGCGAATGACGGACGCGCCAAACGATACACTAGCGCGATATCATCTCGTCTCCAAATCAGGGACACTGGTTCTGAGCGACGATTCGATCAAGTCGATGAATCCGTCGACCCCGAGCGAAGGCGGCGGCGGCGGAGGCGCGGATCAGCGTTCTCGGAGCGGGGAATCTCGGCGGGTTTCATAATGCGATCGTATATTCCGCGCGCACACCGCGCCGCGCCGCGCGGCCAATCCCAAATCTATGTAACCGCGGTAGCCGATAATGAGGAGAAACGGCGTCGCGAGAATTTAAAAACGCGGATGACGCGAGCGAGCGATTCGAACATATATATATATATATATATGTGTGTGCCGCGATATGCGCGAAGAGAGGAATTACGTAACGATGCGGGCGCGATCGCGTCGCGGGGTCAGCCAGACGCTGAAATCTGTAACGACACGACAGCGATTTTTATGGCCGCTTAATTAAGAGCTACGAGCCGCGCGCTTTCCCCTCTCCCTCTCTCTCTCCCGTGCTCCTTCTCTCCTCCTTTCTCTCTTCGGCGATTTAACGCTGATTGAGTTACTCAACACTCGCTCGCGCCGCCGCCGTCGCGGTCGCCGACGGAGTCGTCTTCTCTCTTATTTATCGCGCTCGTCGGAAATCGACTCGAGAAATCGCGCGCAACTCGTTTCTATTTTTCTCCTCTTTTCCATCCGTGACCTCTCGGCGACAGCGCGGCGACCGCCGGCGGATTCCCCGCGGAATTGCAAATGCAGCGCGCCGGCCGGTCGAATGGCGCTTTTTAAGCGCGACTGGCCTTTGGAAATCGAAGATAGATTTCAACGGCGAGTCGACCGGAGAGGCGCGAAATTGCCCTTTAAAGAGTTAACGGAGAGATATCGCCGCGATTAAACGAGACGACAACAAACGATAAATATGCGGTGTGATTCGCGCACGCTTAGCGGATAAAAAATGTACTCGGAACTTGTCCGGCAGCGGTGAACATTTTCGCTGAAATGTCCATTTGCGGGCAAAAATCTCGCGTCTGTGAGACTGAAAGAACGAGTGCAAATCTCGCGGTATATATTCCTACGTACTGGCGCGAATCGCGCTTTGCACACAAGGTCTAGCAGTGAATCCGAAATGTATATCGCTAAATATATTTCAAGGATTCTCGACGTTGAGTCACTTATCTTGTACGTCTTCCATTGTAGACAGCGCGGCAGTGTCTCGAGAGTACGACATAACATAACGCGAGCAAAACACACGTCGCAATTCTGCAGAGACAGGGAGAGAGAGAGAGAGAGAGGGAGAGAGGGAGAGTAGAGCCAACTTTGGTGAAACCGAAGGTCGCGGTATAACCGTGAGTATTCGCAATCGATCGATGGCAGTGCATTAGCATTCTTGCAATATCTGCTCCAAGTATAATTGTATACTTTATGATCATCGGTTGGATTTAAATGGCGTTTCTGCCTGCATTTCAGCCCAAGCCCGGCGCACACAAACCGGACTTGAATACATAAAACATCATCGCGCTTGCAACTAGTTATTAAAGCGTCGCGTCGGCTGACGCAAACGAGTTTGAAACACTTCGTAACTATCGCTTGTAAAGTTTTTAAGGTATTTAAACAGCAATCCGCGCCTCGAGAGAAATGTACACGTGTTGTGTCTCCGTGTGCGTCGGAGGGCGTTGACAGAACGTCCTCGCTCGCTCGCTCGCTCGCGCGGCTCGATTTTAGCGAAAACACGTTTCGTTAATCTGCATGCTTTACGAAACATTGCATTATTTATAAAGCTGAAAAAATTCGCGCCGGCTACTTTACGATACAGTTATTTTGTCCAGCTAGAAAAAAGGAATGCGCGCGAGAGACACTCGCGATCTTAAAATCCGTGAAAAGCGCGAGAGCCAGGTTGCGAGAGCAAGTGGGAGCGAGACGAATGCGCGGTTATCGGGGAAAAACACGGCGCAAATTATACACGTACACTCGACGATAATTCCGATTCACGTAATAACGCGCATTATTGTCTCATTAGACCCGCGCGCGCGCGCGTGCATACGACGCCGTGCTGCAAAAGCCCCGTAAATGTTTGATCGCGCGCTTTTGCTTTATTTCGCAGCGCAAACAGAGAAACTGGAAACCACGACAATTAAACGGCCTCGCGAGCATAATGCAACAGCATGCACTCCGGCACACGAAACTTCATACCAACGCTGCGCCTGACACTCGAAGCTATTAAGATATCACCAGAGTTCAACCAAGATTCGCCATTGTACAAACGAGGCGCGCATTAATCCGATTCGCGCTTATCCGTATAATTACCGTATCATACTTGACAATAAGAGCAACTGTCGACTTGGATACACGACCATAACTCCCACGTTGCTTCCCACGCGATAACACATTGAGAACGCGCGGCGCGCGTCGTACAGATCGCTCCGAGTGATCGACGAAACGTCCCGAGGAGAAAAATTAATAGAGCTCTCGTAAGGGCCTGATTATTTTTCTCTCACATTAATCGGGCCCTAATGGGAATAGAAAGACAAGAACCCTACAAAATGTGTAACAAATGGTTTAATGGGTCCTTATTATGGGCAATATTGTGAGGGTCTTACAAGGAAATACTTTTATTACTGCTTAAAAAATATTCGTTCTGTTCATTCCAAGAAATTTAAACTGTAATTTCTTTATTTCTTTATAACCTTGTTAGTATACAAGAATTTTATATTTTTTTAAAATATAGCATACTTTACAATAAAATATAGCACTCCTTACACATGAAAATCCTGCTACTGTTTTTATTTAAGTTTGCTGCGCTTGAAAACGAGGGCAATACTAGAAAAATCCTTGAAAGTGACTAATGAATATGGCAACTAATAAAACTAATAAAATTTGTCTTTGCGGTATAATTAAAAAATCTTTAAAAGAATCAGATAGAACGTATCTACTAAAACAATACTAAACTGTGACAATTTATTATACGCTTCAGATCTTATTAATTTTCTATAACAAAACTTGATTTTGTATATCTAAATTATCCTCTTAAAAGATCCTTCTAAGGCCCCACATCAGTTTTCCATGTTAAAACATGTTATTTCGTAAAATCTAAGGCATCCTTAAAAAATCCTTCTAAGGTCCTTCTCAGCTTTCCCTATCAAAGCCTTATTTATTAAGTCTAAGGTAACCCTAATAAACCTCTCTAAAGCCCTCATCAGTTTTCCTTATCAAAGTCTTATTTCGTACAATCCAAGGTATCCCTAATCCATCTCGGAGCCTGATGTGGTAATAATGAGACATCACTTTTTAGGACATCCTACCCTCAGCCTTATCGAGGCTGCTTCATGAAGATGGCCCTAACAATTTTTTGCTCGGAGTGCGTACGCACGCAAACTCCCATGCATACTCGCGCATCAGCGTGACGCGATATTCTCCTGATTTAGAAATATTTTATTTCGCGGACGTAGCCTTATCGCGGTCACACGAGACAGCCGGACATTTTCACGCACGCACGAAGAACGCGCGTCGCTGCGCGGGTCATCGCGGCGCGCGCGAAAGCAGCTGATGGGGCAGCGAATGAAATATCCCAAGCCGATGTAACGCACTTTCGGCCACGAAATTCCGCAATCTTTTTCTATCCTTTTTTTTTCGCCTGGCGCGTTGTCAAGGAAATAGCGAAGGGGTAGGGGAAGGGCGGGGAGGCGGCTTTCGAGAATTACGGCGAACGGCGGAATCCATCCGCGTAACGGCGATCGAACTTTTCTCCTTATGCGATTTTACACGATTTCTCATGAGCTACGTTCCGCCGTCGCGCCGCGCCGCACCGGGGCGGCGTATTCTTCAGCCCCCGAGAAAGTTTCAGCGCCTCTCGAGAAGGAGAACGCGAATCGCGCGACTTGGCACGTTTCTGCAGCAGCAGCGGCGGCGGCGGCGGCGGCGGCGGCGGCGGCCGCCCACTGCCCGTGTCCATTCTTCTTGCCTCGATCCCACCGCCCGCTGCGATATCCTTTTATTCTCATCGTAAATTGATTCACGGCCCCGGCATGGGCTTTCCGTACGGTCACACCGTGAAAGTTTCGCCATACTTGAATTATGATAGCGTGTAAGTCACCGGCTACGGTCCGGATTCCTCGGTCGTTACCACTTTGCATCGTCTCGTTGCGCGCGGATAATGTCCGCACGAGTAAGCGACGAGGCCTTCATTCGCCGCGTTAACGCGTCCCTCTCAGCGTCGCGTACGATAACGCGAGTAACGACGTTTCGTTTACATAAGAAGAAAAAGGCCGCTCCTTGCCCCTCCGTCTCCTCCGCACACATGCGTACGTGAAGCGAATGAGACTCGCGCTCGAGAGCGGTATTCTCGGAATACCGAGATAGGGGGAGAGAGAGAGAGAGAGAGAGAGAGAGAGAGAGAGAGAGAGAGAGAGAGGAGGGAGGGGGAGGGGGAAAGTTAAAGTCCACGGCCATTACTGGGCTACGGGAGTAAAACGGAAAGCCCCTCGCCGATATATTGACTCTCGAGCGAGTAATTTTAGCGATGTAATATCTCGCGTCCATAATTCGGACTTATCCCGCGAGGCGGTAGAGTTCGGCGGCCGGAAAGGGGATAATCCCCGCGAGCGCATTTAACATTCGCAAGGTTTTCAAGGCAAGGCTTAATAGCGTGGCCGTATTTAGCGGCTCGCACGATGCGGCGATGCATTTAAGTTCGCGCGATGCTCGCCAAGACGCGCTCGCGCTCGCGCGAGTGCGCGCGTTCTTGCCTCGCAATTTACATGTTATTCCGGCGTTTATGCATACATTACCTCGGATTATTCTCGCGTTTCGTTACGTTGTTTCGACGTATTTCACGTGTCGCGCATTATTTTCGCGCGTATACGCGAACGCATAATGAAGAGCCTGATGGGAGCCGGGCGAGCGAGCGGGCGATAAATACGAGCGACGGGACCGAGTTTCGGAATGGAAATATCTCATCAGCGCGGGATTCGCCGGATTAAAGCGAGAACTCGCCGCGCCGAGGATACGAGCACAGCGAGTGAACAAAGTGAATCACAAGGACATTTCCCGGGACGAGAACACGGGACGGCGGAGCCAAGCATCGCTCGATCGCGCCAAGCGACCGCATCCGAGCGAATCGGGCCGAATGAAAGGCGATTGTCGCCGAGCGTCGTGTCACGACGTAGCTCGCGTGTGAACGGCGACGAGAGCGGCGAGATCAAATTGAAGAGATTCATCGAGCGAGCGAAAGTGACGTAACGGGGGGCGAAAACGCGGCGCGGCCGCGGCGAGGGATGAGCGCGCGGGCGCGCTGTTTACAGCGCGGAATCCCTCGAGATTCGAAGTGTCCCCGATTAAACTCTCGTGTCTCAGCGTTTCCTCGCGCGATCTCTCCGGCAGTTCCCATCTCGCGGGCCTTTGCGAACGAAAGCGAAATCCGAGAGCGCCGGCCGCTCGGCGTTATCGAGTCCCTCGCTCGCCCGTTCGCGCGCGTCATTGTACACCGAGGACTTTGGTCCCGTTCGCGAGGTAACGCGGCTTCGTTTTCAGGGACGAGCGCGGAGGCGAACGACGACGGCGACTGCGAGTGCTGGTAGCCTGGACGACGACGCACGGTTGGACGCCGGAGAAGTCGCGAACAAAAGAAGCACTAGTATTAGCATGTTAATTCCATTGTACCGCGAAAGACGACACCGCGGCATGAGCGGCGAACGCGACAGACGGTATGGAATGTAAATCGCGGGTCGCGCTCGGGCACGGAGAGCCTGACGACGGCAAAAATAACGCGACGGTGGATTGTGCGAGCGTTGCGCAAGAATAAAATAAACAGATATCGTGCGCACAGATACGCGACTGTTCTATTAATAACTTCGGCAGTAAAATCATGTAACGCGCGTGGCGCTCGTCGCGTCGATAAAGCTAATAAAAATTACGGGAGCCTGCGGGGACACGCGCGCGCGCGCAAACGACAGCGGGAGTGAATGCGTCATCGTGCATCTCGAATGCGAATCCCGCAATTTATTTATCCGTTCGCGCTTCTGCCGGCCGTTGGTTGAGAAAAAGAAGGAGGAGAGAAAAGTATCCAGATTGAATCACCTGCCGTGTTCTGAGGTAACCGTTTTTTCCTCTTCCCTATGTGTATATACATTTAGTGTTAAAAGAGGGCAAAACATACGAACGGTTCTCTCTCTCTCTCCCTCCCTCCCTCTCTCTCTCTCTCTCTCTCTCTCTCTCTCTCTCTCTCTCTCTCTCTCTCTCTCTCTCGGACAGACCTTGGCCGTATTTAAAGAGAGTCGAGGAGCTAACGTATTTCTCCCTCCCTCCCCTCCCTCTCTCTCTCTCTCTCTGGACGAAAACTTTCCTTTTAAGCAAATGCAGAAAGCGTCGCGCCCTCGCGCCTCAAAGAGCGGCGAAATAACGCTCTCGGCAGCGAGAAACGCGCTACCAAAAGGCGTATTTTAGTATCCTCCTCTTTTTTCTTTCTTTGCTCTCCGCGCCCCTCCGCTTCGACGAGAACCAGTCATCGATGCACTCGATGCCGGGAGTCGACGAGCCTCGGCACGAGATATATGTGTATGGCATGTAACAAGACCAAGAGGAAAGAGAAGAAGAGGGAGCAAGGGGGAGGGAATGAGAGAGAGCGAGAGAGAAAAAGAGAGAGGTGGAAAGAGAGAAGGTCTCGCATGCCTCGCGCCGTTAATTAGCGATGTACTCGCACGAAATGTTTCGTACTTCGAAGCTCCGCACGGTCCTTCCTTGTGCTCAAAGGGTGAAGCAACCAACCAACCAACCAACCAACCAACCGACCAACCGATCGTGATCGGCGCGTTCGTTCTTTCTCTCTCCCTCTCTCTCTCTCTCTCCCTCTCTCTCTCTCTCTCTCTCTCTCTCTCTCTCTCTCTCTCTCTCTCTCGTTTTTTCTCTTCTGTCTCTTTTCTCGCTTTTATTTTATCGGATCGCCCGACAGCGCTGCGAACTCGGGCAAGCGAGACAGTAGCAGGTCTCGCAAAGAAGGATGAGAGACAAGCGCGAATTAATGGATTTTATAAGGCACTCGTAAAGTCTTTTTGGTCTCGCGCGCGCGAGTAACTTTCACGCGCGTAACAAAAGTGCCATGGCAGTATCTCGGATAAGAAAAACTCGAGTTGAAGCCACGAGTCGTGAGTTGAAATAAAAAACAGAAAAAAGACGGAATAGCCAGGCCCGTGTAATGCTCGTTACGACTGTCTACCCGTCGTCGTTCGGATCATCGTGACCCATTTTATCCGACATGATAGTTACGAAATGCCCCTCAACGAGAGTAAGTAACGAGAGAAATTCCGTTCGTGTAGTCATTACGCGGAATAAGCCGGTGACTCTTGTCGTCCGACTGTATTTCAGCTTATTTTCAAGACGACATGTTTCTAACGATTACATCTTTCCCCTCGCACAGTGGAGGAGTACTAGCGCCGTGTCGATCGCTAGCGATTCAATGCAGTCCGCGCTGGGCGTTAATCGATTAAATTTATAGATGATTGGAATAATCAGCAAAATTAAGCAGCCGTCCGTTATGTGTGTAACTATGAGAGCGATTAATTATTATTCAGTGTATAATCAATCAAATTAAAGTAATCAATTGAAGCAATCATGTGTAATCGCGATTTATCAGATGTTAATGTTGATTATTTGAATCAAGCCAAATTCCACTCGATTAATGCCCGACAGTGAATTCATCTAATTACCCGTGTTGACATTTTGGTTCTACATTAATCCCGCAAATTCCGTCAAATTCAAAGTATGAAGGAAGAATCTCGAGGTATAACATTGTAACAGGCTATTGTGTGCTACCTTAATGGTGAGTGTTTACTTTCTGATAAAATAATGATTAAGTAATCTTTCCGGCATCAAAGAGGACAATGGCGTGTATAACGTTACGAGATGAAGAATCTAGATTCTTCACTAAGGTCCCTTAAGTTCGATGGAATTTGCAGGGTTAATGCGCCGGGCGAAAATTCCGGGCGGAAAAACACTCCCTTCCCGTTGCGAACGTTTTAATGAAATCGGCCATTGTGCTATTCTCTGCTGTCGAGTGTTTACCTTCTGATGAAATAATAATTGACAGCCCGTGTACATATAACGTTAACCTAACCCTTTACAAATCTTCATCGGTCCGCTCAAGCGCGCCGGAACTCGCAGGGTTAATGCAGAGCGAAAATTTCGACGGAAAAATACTGCCTCTCCGTCGTAAACGTTTTAATGAAATCCTCGCGATCGAAAAAGCCATAAATGCACTTTGAGCGGCTCGACTTAATAGGAGCAAAATCGATCGACAATGTAACCAATAAAGTCGAAAGTGCACGGCACTTTTCGAGCCCGCGTCTGCTGTATCGTCAGGGGGAGGTGCGCTCGTAAACTGCAATAACGGCCAGTGTAACTGACGTAATCACGAAGCGAGCAAAGCGCGCAAGTAATATTGATCATACGACGTGCTCGCAGGGGCGATAAAACTATGGTCTAAATGTTCCGCCTACGTGCGCCACGACAACAGCGTCCGGAACCAGATCATCCCCCGTAAATAGAGCCTTAATTTACAAGCAACAATCCCCGTCGAGCGAGCGTCAACGTCAGAAATTCGCAGACAAAGGGCGGAAATAAATTCCGCGTGAAGTTCATCATCAGGAAACGTCAACGGGACCGCGAGAGAGAGAGAGAGAGAGAGAGAGAGAGAGCGAGCGTGTCCCTTTTACCTCGCCGGTAAGAAAAGCGCGCGGGTGACCTTAGCGCGCGACGGTAGAAAAACTATAAAAGGATTGTGACACTCGAGAGATCGGTGGAGCGTAGCACATAAATCACGGGTTAATTTTTTAAAAAGCACTCGCCATCCCTTCCGCGGACGAAGCGCCGGCGCGCGCGCGCGCGCGCGCGGGCGCACAGCGCACGATTAATCTTTCCCAGCAGCTCGTCTTTGCAGAAAAGCCGCGTCCACGTGTGTGTCGTTGCAAATACGCGCCGGAGCGATATCTGTTTTAATTTATTCGTCCGCGAATAGTCCTCTGCGTGCAAGAGGCAAAGAGCAAATGTCAAGAGCTCTCGAGCGCGGCGCGCTCGTGCGAGAACGACGGCTTCATAGAGGACGAATACATGAATATTCGATGGCCGCTGCAAAAGTACGAAAACATTTGTAAACAATTCGAGAAGCGATACATTTTATCGGCGCGCGCGCGCGCGCGCGCGATTCGATGCGCCGCCGTGCGCGCTGCGTGTCACCGCTGCAGCGCGTACCTAACCTCTACGGGTAAACAGTAAACAGTTTCTCGGAAAAATTCAATTTCCACCGCTCGTCAGCCGTCCCGAAATAACCGATTCAATTAATCTCGCAATAATGGACGAAGGGGCCACGGGCAAACTCGCTTGCGGCGCGGCGGCGAGCAAAAAGTCGCGCGCTTCGAGCAGCAGCGCGACGGAATCGCCCCGCGATAAGATACGATCGTACGATCGATCGTAAGACCGAACGAACGATCGGCGATAAACAACAAAATGATCGACTTACCGATGATGCAGCAGAAGAGCAGCGCAACAACCATTGCTCGTAACGACCTCATGGTGTCTTTCTCCCACCCTCTATCTTTCTCCCTCGCTC